>NC_090924.1:479620381-479920865 GCF_040938575.1 Ambystoma mexicanum | reverse complement strand
GCGAGTAGCTGGCCATCTAACAGCAGTGCCTGGAAAATTCCTAATACTAATACGCCAAAACGGTTCGCTTTGCCAATGCTTGTTTTTAATAGGACTTCAGCGAAGAATACACATCGTGCTCACAAATAGAGTCGCTGAAGGCAGACCTGGTTAAGACATTTTTATTACACCAATAGCAGTTTAGAGCTCCAATTAAGTCAGAAGACTGCTTTGAAAAAACACTGGCAGACACTTTGAGTGCAAAGTTTGATGGTGAGACTTGATTAAAGTGAGCTCAAAGAGTTCCCATGAGGAGGTGTTTTGGGCAGGGAGGGGCAGGAACTGGGTGGGAATGGCTATACGTATTAGCATGGCCATCAGCAGTCAATGGGTGGACAAATAAACAAACAACACCTACAAGCTGTGTAGCCCCCTCATTTGCCATTTCTCCCTATCTGTACTCTAATGCCACCTAAAAGCCCAAAATAAAAACTGATCGATAGAAATGAGAAAAATGCACCACAGAAACTTGCTAAAAGGACCTTATATAGCAGATAGAAACCAACCATAAGACTTATACTAATACATGTGTCCTTCCTGAAAAACATTAAGGTATTAGCTATGTAAAATATCATGTTTTATCATTTCTTTTCAAAAGAACAATCCTTATTGTTTGTCTGTCTAGCAACGACATACAACCACTTTTTGAATGAGCATGCATTATTATGGTTCCCATGTTGGCCATAGAGTTGCGAAATGTACGAAGGACGTTAATGCAAACAGCAGATTGTCAACTACTAAAAAGCTATCAATGTGCACCAGATGGTGTTCATCGTCTTAATAAGACGTATGCAACCCTAGTATGTATGTCTTGGCTCCCCTGGTGCCATTTTGTGGCAACAGTGCTGGCATGAGAATGGCGCACCGCTGCATCGTACGCAGGCTTAACTTCGGGTTAATAGTGAGCCAGTTTGGCAACGCTCTTAGCAGTACCCCACGGAACACTGCTCTGGCGGCCGCACGTGCTTGGATGCAGAAGATACAAAAACATGAGCTTCTGAGTCTCGCCCTGCCCTGTACATTTCTCCGACAAGATGCCTTTGCCTGCACTCTTACTTTCCCAGGTGTGGGTCGTTTTGGTGGGCCAGAGGGACCAATCAGCAGGCCCAGCACCGACATGGACCACCATACATCTCATGCTGCGTCAGAAGGTGATGGCCCAGGCAAGAATCTCAAGCAACAGGCGCTGCTCCTGACCACTCAGGCTGTTTCAGCAAAGGCGGAGGGGGTGTTACACCAGGCCACGCTGTCTGTAGCCATTTGTGTGCTTTCAGATTTAGCTGGGCCGGCTCGGTAGGGAGGGGCAGGAACTGGGTGGGAATGGACATAAGGCTGGCTGGGTACTTAATGCCTTAGAGACACGTAATGAACACCAGCCTGCAAGTGGACTATATCAAAGTACTGGGATCGCTGTGAGGACTAGTGAGTCCACTGTTTTGTTATTTCCTGCTGTATTTCAATGCTTTCTTGTTTACATTGTGATTAGACAACTCCGTCTATGGTTCCCTCGCCATAATGTCCCTGCAAACAATACATGTTTCTGCAGTGTATTAGCCAGCATGGGGGTATACACTGAGTGCTATTAATAAGCAAACACTTATTGGAACCATGGCAACCGCAGGCCTTCTCTCTCCATAACAGTGATAGAAGAACTTAGGGCATTCAGAAAATGGTGTACATCCATGTACTTATACAAAGATCATGATCCCACTTTCATTCTTGTCTCGAAACAATGCACCTGCTCTGTATACCACAAAGAACAGAAGAGCAAAACCAATACTCATGTATTCATTCGTTTTGTATACCATTCTTTTTGCAACCAAAGAATGCGCCAGCTCGCTGAGAGGGAAAAGTGAGGGGTCAAGGGATTGGCTACAATGGGGGAAAGATAGGTTCCGGAGAGGGACATAGGATGGTAGGAGACAGCAAAGGGGGCAGCCATGTACTGTGACAATTGTCAGTGATGTTAATAATAACTCCTAAAATAACTTTTTTTTCTTTTTTTCTTTTCTCGTTCTTTTTTCTTTTCTTATTTTTTTCTCCTTTTTTCTCAGGTTGTTATATGGAATTGTTAATTATGTTATTGTAAAAAAGGAATAACTCCTAGGAACTCCTGCAGCAGATGTGGTTGGGACTTTGAACAAATGTACACATGCTACATAATAATTAAAACATTATGACATAAAATAATACATTTAGCAAGAGGAAGCCCCATCTGGACGTTGCAGCCTTCTTTGGAGGGTAAAATAACGGTCATATAGTTCTTGGCCAACGTGGTTTGTTCCGCAATTAGTATATAGGGAGGCTCTTTGGAATAGGCCAGTTTTGAGGACCTTTCTTTAACTACAAGTCATTGGGTTGGTAGGAGGTTATTCCACACTCCAGGGCACGGGGTGGCTGTCCATTTTTGTTGCTGAGTTTAACTGAACAGCTCTTTTGTTGGAAACCCTGATCACATCGTTCAAGTCAGAATATTTATGGACCAACTTTCTGATATAATCTGGGCCCATGCTCCAGGATGCTTTGAACAGGCAGCCAATGAAGGTTTTGGGAGGGCACCAGCTCTGTGGTTGTAACTTTTCCAGCCTGGGACCATATGCCGCCGCCCTCCCCTCCCTTGTGTCTAATTGGGCTTGGTGCCCTACTTATTCAGGTTCATAGGGCAGCCCACTACGGCAAAGGACCCAGAGGCAAAGGACATCCCCCACAGAAGCAGCTCCAGTTGGTGTCTGCCTGTGTTAGCCGGGGAAGCAAGAAGCCTGCAGCAGTCAACCTGCTGTGACTGTCAAGGTACGTGCAGTGCGGACAGGGGGGGTAGCAATCACTAAATTGACCCACCCCTCCAATTACTCCTATTTCTCTTATCTCAGTCAACTTCATTGTTTAGCCCTCTCCCATATGTCTCCAGGAAAGTTGCATTTCTTGCATGGCTATTGTGCTAAAACTAGACCCTTTTCCCTCCTTTTAGGAAAGTCCAATCTGGGTATTTTTGCATTTCTGTTGTGTTAAAACTTGGCCTTTTTTTTTCACCTTTTAGGAAAGTCAAATCTGGGTGTTTTGCAGTAAGCTGTCCTCCCCTTTTCTTTCGTCCTTACTGTTCCTGTGTTCCCCTGTGGTGTGGTGCCTGCTTGTTGCCTCCTGTGTGCCTGCCTCTGTAAGACCTGTCCCCCTTTGGTGCTTACTGCGGTGCACTGCTGTGGGCTGTGCTTCTTTTCCTCCCTAACTCTTGCCGCCTTGCACCCCCTATGGTGCTCTCAACCTCTCCCATCTTCTCAAACCGCTACTCTATCTCCTATCCTATCCCTCTCACTAAGTCTGGAAGGACAATGTTCAAGAGGGATATCGTGGTCTCAAACCCAGGCCTCCCTATTGCTGATACCCACATCTGCGCTTCCTCCACACAGACTCTCACAGACATCCTCTTTGTTGTTCCCTCTCCAGACCTCCTCTCCCATTAATGGTGGCACCCGGTGGGAGGTCCTCATGGCCCCCTTCCTATCCTCCAAGACCATCATCAATGTCTATCTAAATCAGACCGTCTTGGTCCAGGGCTCTCCGCCCAATCTCCTCATGTCTCATCAATTTCCTCCCTTCTCCTGCTAGTCCTTCTAACACCTCTCACCCATCTGCCATCTCTTTCCTCACAGAGACATGGTTCATGGCCATCTATGTCACGAGTTATGATACTCTCTACCTTGAGGGCTACAAGATCCTCTCCAAGCCCAGAACCAACCAGCCCGGAGGTGGAGTGGCCCTGATCTTTCTGAAGTGGGTCCCTGCTTCTATCATTCCTATGCAGGCCTACTCCTCATTTGAATGCCTAGTCTGCAGGCTCTCTATCTCTCCTGGCCTCTGAATGTGGTCACCATCTATAGGCCACCTGGCCAGGTCACCCTCTTCCTCTCAGAATGGGCTGACCTCGCTTTCTCTCTCCTTGCCTCAACCTCTCAACTTCTCCTCGGGGACCTCAACATCCACTTGGATGTTTCGAATCCATCTTCCGCAACCTATGCAACTCTCTCTCCCTTTCCATTCTTCCCTTGGGTCCAACACACTCTGCTGGACACACCTTGAATGTTCATGTTCTCATCTCCTCAGACATCCCCCTCTCCAAACCTCTCACCATTCCTCTCTCTTGGACTGACCACTTTCTGCTCTCCTCTCTCCTGAAACATCTTGCCCCGCAAGCAAAGCCTTCGCCAGCACTGCCACCTTGCTTCTTGGTCATACGGCCCATGAAGCAAGTGTCAGTGGACGCCTTTGCCTCCTCCTACTCCTGCGGCGGACTCGTTGTCTGACACAGCCCTTTCTATCTCCAACACTCTGGACATCCTTGCCCGTGTCATGAAAATCCATCTGAAGCCTACCCCCAAGTGCATCTCTTGGTACAACCCCAACCATGCCACCCTGAAACGCAAGAGCAGGGTGGCTGAGAGGAAGTGGAGGGATTCGGGCACATCCTATGACAAACTGGCCTGCTCCCTGTTCCAAAGACAATACAGACTCTCTGTCCTCTCCAAAAAGAGAGTCCATATCCAAGCCTGTGTATCAGCGGCCTGTAACAAAATCAACACAACTCTTTAAAATCTGCAAGGAGCTGGCCAATCCTACTGCAGTCTCCAGCTCTCCCATTCCCTCCCAGGCCCTCTGTATGGCTCTGGCCTCTCATTTCACCACTAAAACTCAGGATGTCCTGTCCTCGCTTTACTCTTCCTCTCCCTCTACTTCCCTCAGGCCCCCTTTGGTAACCTCTCCCTCTCCGCTTCATTTTTCCTCCTTCAAGCTGACAACACCTGACAATGTCTCTAGACAAGTCTGATCAATGAAACGTGTGTTCCAAGCACGTGTTCCCCTGCTCCTCCAGAACCATCAAGGACCACATTGGCACCCTGGCTCCATCCTAAACCAATTTCTGCAATCACTCTTTCACCACTGGATCTTTCCCCTCTCTCATTAAGCATTCCCTTGTACACCCACCCCTAAAAAAGCCCTCTGCCGATCCTTCATGTCTGGCAAACTATCATCCGATTTTTATCACTCCATTCCTGGGCAAACTCCTGGTCATCTCCCAGCTTACTCTCCACACTGAATCTGTTGGCTGTCTCCATGACCATCAGTCTGGCTTCAGAACAGCCAGAGGCACGGAAACTGCTCTCCTGAACACTTGTGAAGATCTGCTTTCTAACCTCGACTCCAGCTATCCCTCTGTCCTTATCTTCCTTGACATTTCCTCTGCTTTAGACACAGTCAATCACACCAACCCGATCGACAGACTCCGCGTGAACCTGGGCATCACTGATCAGGCCCTGGCATGGCTGTCCTCCTTCCTCCTTGACTGTCCCTTCCAGGTCCAATTTGGGTCCTTTCTCCCCACCACCTCTCTCAACATGTAGTGGCCCCCAGGGCTCTATGCTCTCACCGTGGCTCTTCAATGTCTATCTGGCCCCTTTGGTCCACCTGATCTCCGCCTTCTCTTCTAACTTTCAGTGTTATGCAGGTGACACGCAGCTGTCTTTCAGGCTTCCTTCAGCCTCCTCTCCTCTATCGCTCATTCCTGAATGTCTATCCTTGATTGAGAATTGGTGCACCTCCAAAGATCTTCTTTGTCTTAATGCCAGTAAGACTGAGATCCTTCTCATTGGGACCCCTGCTCCAGCTTTCCCTCACTCACAATGGCCTCCCTCCTTTGGACCTCTAACCTCGCCTTCCGTTGAGGCAATAAACCTTGGCGTTACCTTCAACTCCACTCTCTCCTTCTCTCCTCACATCTCAGACCTTGCCAAAAAGGCCCACTTGCAGCTCCACATCCTCAGAGGTATTCTACCTTTCCTCACTCTCCCCCAGAAGCTAACTGTCTCCAGAGCCCTTGTTCTCTCCAGGCTGACCTGCTGCAACAGCCTCTTTCTCAATCTGCCTACCTCTATGCTTCGCCCCTTCCAACTAATCCAGAACAGAACTGCAGGACTTAGCCTTGGCCTCAAGCACAGAGGCCGTATCTTTTTTTAAAGAATATAAAAATTTTATTGGCTCAAAATGGTTTACAACATAGGAAACTTCGGCATATAAAATTTAAACAAATAAAATTTAGTGTTTTGCAGAATCATAAGTACATTGTTCAAAGATACATTAATCGACCTCATTTTGTGTAAATCTGACACTTCTGGATGGTTGGTTGGTTATTCCGCTTGAGATTTCGTCAACTATTTTCTTAAATATAATCAAGATGAATTTGATCAAAGCCAGGCTGATGTGGGTTTTCTCTCCTTCCACCAAAATATTCCAGCAATCATCAAACGACCTGGCGCTGTACCTTGACATAGCCTCTTCCAAGACGAGGTCTCTCTCTCCACTTAGTGCCGGACAGGAAAGCGATAAATGTTTCAATGATTCTTTTGAATCTTTCATTTGACACAGTCTACTAACGGTGTCCGTGATCAAATTTGGCTCTTACTCAGAACTTCTCTCATAGGAAAGATGTTTAGTCGAAAACGCATATATTAAGATCTAAAAAACCAGCTCGGGAAGATTCTCAAGTACGCAGGTAAGACATTCACCTTGCGCGCTCCAAGCCAAAAGGCTTCATGGTGTTAGTATTTTAGAATCCCCTCCTGTGTCTCAATCCAATCTTTTATGTACAGTTCTTTTCTTAATTTTACTGGGATCTCTCACCAGCATCTCATCTGACTCATTCAGGTCCTTGATAATGGCTTGGCAGATGTTTTGCCACTCATTTAGTGTTTTTTCAAGGTGTTAATTCATCGCCTTTTTCAGGACTTGAAACCATCCACCTGGGTTTTCTTTGATGCATTAACGGTACAATGAAATCGATTTCCATGTTGCTATTGCATTAAGGGAGGTCAGGGCGAGTTCTCTTCTTACGATCTGTATTGGGATGCTCTTTGGTAACCTCAGAACCGATTTCCAGGAGGTACCTTCTATGAGGGACCACATGTCTTTTGGTAGAGAAAGAGACGTCTCAGCACCTTAGGTCAAGATCGGTATCACTTAAATTCACTAGAATGTCACTAAAGGGAATAGCGTGATTCGACAGTACCGTTTTAGCAGAATGCTTCCTTGAGGTTTTTCTCATTAGGTCAGCTCTAGACGCTTCGCACTTGCTGGTGTTTATGCATACGGCTAAGTAGATGAATGAGTTGACTTCCAAGATCTTTTCCCCCTTCAGTGACCGAGTTAGCTTCTTCTTTATTCTCCTGCCATTTGGGGCACCAAATATCATAATCTGTGATTTTGCTGGATTGATTTTTAAATTGTTAGATTCAACATAACTTTGTAGGGCCTCTAATTGGTGCTGTAACCCTATTGGAGTCTGATCAATGAGTGTGATGTCATCCACATGTAATAATCTCCACATGGGAATGCCTGCGATCTTTGGTGGAAAAGATCGAGTTTGCAGAAAGGCATCTTCCACATCAGAAAAAAAGAGGTTAAAAAACTCTGGTGCCAAGGTACAGCCTTGTTTCAAGCCAACCTTAATTGGAATAGCGTCAGTTAACAGGCCTGATTTATCTAGCTGTATTCTGATTGATGTGTCCCGATAGAGGTCTTTGATGTTTTTCAATACCTTGCTTGGGCATCTCCAGTCTGCCAGGTTTAGGTCTTCTGATCGTATCGAAAGCTTTAGAGAAGTCCTGTAAAAGCTAAATATACTTTTTGTCCCGTTCCTCTTTTAGACTTGGATTTCAAGGGTTATCAGGAATATATTTAATGCGGTTCCAATCCCTTTGATGAAACCTGATTGCCATCTATCTCTGTGGCCCGTCTCCAAGCTCCAATTGGATAAGGATTTTAATAAAATTGTTTTTTGCCTGATTTTTCTTTACCTACCATGCCTACTTCCTTACCCAACTTTATTCTCTTTTCCTTTTGGCTCTTAAGAGTGTTGGGTAAGTATGGTGCCGCGGGGTGCGCCTCCTGCCCTGCGTGCCAATCTCAACGCCCACTTCAGTATCGAAACAATTTTTACTTTTTGTTAGTGCTCCCGTCTTGCTTGTGTCACAAGATGGCAGTCTTGTTACCAGGGCCGGGCTAGTGTTCTGAAGCTTGCCCTTTGCCTCCTTCAGCTCATTGCTCACTAGTTGCTGGTTGCACTGCCGTGCCTGTCCCACCACCTTTACGCCCTCTAGCAAAGGTCTGTTCTCTGAACTTGTGGACTCTTCTTCTGTGGTGTCATTTTTGTTTTCTTTCTCATGGTGTAATGAGCCACACTGTGCTACTGTGCAACTACACCCCCTGGCTCCGGTCACATGCCGGGTGTCTGCCATATTTCTATTGTCTATGGTTTTCTTTGGGGGCAAGTTGTCCATGTAAAGCGCCGTGCTTGCCCCAATTTCAACTACAATGTTGAAAGAGCAGCCAGCGTTTATTGTACCGCTACTCGTCCTTCCATTGGGGTTGGCTTCCATTTCGCTTTCATTTCTATTGGAGTGGAACACCGCCCCCCCCTCGCTCCCCCTTGGTGTTTGATGGGCTATTTCCATCTGGTTTTTCGGGTGTATTGACTTGTCCCGACTCTGGTCCTCCTCCGTTACCCACTTGTCTCAGCCACAATAGCCTCAATGGCTTTAATGCTTCAACTCAACTCAGGGCTAACCCTCTTTCCAGCAAACCTCTGAGCCGAGCTCTGGGCCACTCAGACTCGCTTTGCACGCTCTTTACTCAGTAAAAGGGCTGAAAGGGCTGGGGATGTTGGAAGATGTTGGAAGGTATTCCAGTGCTTTATGGGCAATATCCCGTTTAGCAGGCCCCCCGTAGCATATGTCACTAGAGCACAAAGACCGCTGAGCCCCCCCATGCAGAGTCCCCAGGCAGAGCCCCCATGGCTCGCGCCAATATTTTTTCCACAGCCACGGCAACCTCAGGATGTTCTCGGGGCTTCCCGATGTCGGCGTGCACCTGTCCAAGGAGGTCTACCTTCCTCCTTTCCTCATTCCTCGTTCGTGCTAGAGGAGAGGACCCATAAACAGGATTCAACAAGTGTCAAGCCGCACTGCAGAGCGTCTCATATCACAGAAACACACATCTGCATCCGACCGTGTCTTACACAATGGCACAAAGCATTCTCTGTATCTCTCCAGCCCTGAAATCTCTCCACTGGCTCCCGTTGGCTGCAAAGATCAAGTTCAAGACCCTCTGCATCGTCCACAAGGCTTTCTGGGTGCGGGACCCGCACTACATCCAACTCTCTCTTCCGAAATACCTTCCTTCTATAGCCCTTTTCTCAGCTACCTCCAACTCTCTGAGGATATGATACGATAATTATATGATATGATAGTTTATTTGTATCGCGCTCGTACACAAGGGTTTCAGAGCGCCACAAGGCAAGGGAGGGGAGCAGGGGAGAATACAACGATCTTACTAGGCCCAGTGACATTGAGAACGCTCAAGTGCATGGGAAAGGGGGAAAGTGCATGGAAGGGGGAGAGTGGAAAGTGCGGAGCAGAGGAGAACAGATAAATAATAATAAATACAAATAAATAGATAATGTAGACAATAAACAGTGGTAGAGCAGCCAACAAGTGGCAAGTGCTGTGTTTACGGCAGCAGAACTGGGTAAGTCTGATAAGTGCAGAAAAAGAAGAAAATGGGGGGGGGGTGATGGGGGACTGTATGGGTACAGATACAGTCCCCCATGCAAGGGGTGGCCAGGAGGCAGTGCGGGAGGTTGGCATGGTGAGCAGGTACCTGGGCCCAGGGGACAGGGGGTGGCCAGGTGCACAGTGCCAAGAGAAAGAAGATCAGCAGGGGAGAGGGAGAGCAAAGGCAGAAGCAAAGAGGAAGGTCTTGAGGTGCTTCCTGAACCGGAGATGGTTCTCCTCAAGTTTTAGAGTTCCAGAGGGAGGCCCAGCCGAAGACAGAGATCTACCCCCATCTCGTTTCTTTGAAAAACGACTGACCCTGAGGCTTCTCCGGGCAGAGAGTGTGGATAGATCTCTCTCCTCTGCAGGTGTCTCACTCTGGAATGGCCCCTCTCAGACTTGAGTCAGACAACCTGAAGTTCCTTAAGCACCTCAAGACGTCCTTTTGTCCCGTGCCTTCTCTCTCTCGCCCCATTGCTAATTTACCTGTCTGCTGCACCGACTGGTTGCTTGGTTCCCTCAGAGTCCCACTGGGTACCAGGCTCCTTCTCGACCAGTCTTCCTTTGCAATGCCTCTTGGACTACCGCGCACTTAGGGGCTCTAACTGTAACCCCTACAGCCCCCCTGCCTCCTTACACTTAGCCAGAGCCTTGCTGCCCTGATCACACTTCCCTCTTTCCTCTCCCTTGCACTACCCCCTCTCCTTCCCCTTGTACTTCTATTGTCGTACTTGCACGATCTGAATGACACAAGGCCTAGTAGGATTGTTTGTGCTGTCCTCCTTTTGTCTTCCCTCCCTTGTCCTGTGGCACCTAGAAATACCTGTTTACAAGCGCATTATAAATTTCATATCACATCATGCGCTTCTCTGTTCAGGCCATCTGGGACTTCAGAGAGCTCTTTTCCAGGAAAGCATAGGTGCAGACCTTTTACTTAATTAAAGTAAGTAGAGTGGATCATAACTCTTTGGTGGGTTGGAGGTACTGGAGAGTGGATTAGGCGTGCTGGCTCTGAGCTGTGTGAGAGGACGGCCAAAGCACTGGAAAGTCTGTCCCAGGGCACCCACACGCTGGTGGCTTCCTGACACATGGCTGCATGGACAGGCCAGAAGAGACGGATAAACTGGACAAAACTCTTTCCCAACCAGCGATGTAAAAACAGTGTTTGAGGTGGGTGGAGAGAGCAGATAAGGAAGCTGGCACTGAATACACAGGAATATTGTATTTGGTTTGTTTTTGGTGTTTCATAAAGTGCCCGCATGTATGACAGGATTCTTCATAGCGCAGAAACTTGCAACCGTAGCCTCTGTTATTTTATTGCAAAAAGGACGCCATACAATCCCATGTCTAAAGTCATGCAAGCCAGTAGATTTTTGGAAGTCAAAATACTCCCAAATAAAATGCACATCAACAGTTGGGTAATAGGTTGTGTTGAATATTCTGATGTTCTGTGTTTCCAGGTCTGAAAACAAAACCAAATGCCCATTTGTAAATGTCCAAGTCTGGCCATAGCGAGGGCCTGGAGCGACTGTGGGATATGTTCCAGTAACATAAATATTATTATCAAAGAAAGTTCAGGTAATGCTAGGATTATGGCAGTATCAAGGTAATTGAGAGTATATGAAACTGAAAAATGTATTGACATTTTTTAAATAAAAATAGATTTTATTGGACAATTACATGTACGTCTTAAAAATGTCATTAAATCAAGTATCAAAAATGTATCAATGAACATGCAAAATCAATAAATCAACACATTATTTCTGTATATTTGCTAATTCAATAGGTCAACACATTATTTTGCTTGTGGTCATACAGAAAAACCTAATTGGTAGACTTAACAGGTGACTAAGATGTTTTTTCATAAACCCTTTCCTATATTGGGAGATGATTTGGGTAGACAATACATTCTAGATCTTATAGAACAATCTATAACCATCTACACTACATGTTTCTGTTCTAGTGCTTTTTGCTGAACATTCCTCAGGAGCTTTCTTATTATCTTCTGTCAAGTTTTCTAAAAAAGCAGTGCATATATAATAAAATACATGTCTTATCAAACAGTCTGTATATCCTTTTCATAACAGATGCCTGATTTTCTTGACAATGCAATAAAACCATAAAGAATAGCCATTAGTGCTTTCCATTGGTTAGTATCTACTACAAACCGCCTTCCCTATCCATGGTAACTGAATATACCTAGTAGGGGATATTTGCAAAAACTTGGTTCCAGATGAGTGCTCAAAACTCAACTGCTCAGCTGAATATGTATAATTCCTATACATATACACAAAAAGATATATAGTGTATTTAATGATCATTCACAAGATGATAGCATGTATTTACATATGGTTTGGAGTTTATTTAAACTTTGGATTCTCACCAGGTATCTTTTTATAGGCCACATCATATTTTGAAACAGGGTAATTCCTGTGTTCGCTATGTCAATCTAAATTTACATTTCTTGTTGGCAGGGTGGGTATGTCTCCATGGAGACAAAAAGAGAACAGCGGTGTGGATTAATGTATTCCGCTTTCTATATTGCTTAGAGTATCCTCTACCCACGAACAGAGGAAGAGGAGGCATGAATAGACAAAGGGGGCAAGGAAGAAGGAATAGGAACAACCAGGCTTTTTAAGATCAGGGCTGGAACAGGAAAGAGTGGGTTTACAAACAGAGGGAGACAAGGAGCATGTCTTGCTCATAGTCAATATATCTAACTACAAAATCACAGAGATAATAATAGTAATTCATAATTTAGCATTTATATAGTTGATGGAAGAACAAGTACTAAACAAAGATCTAGGCTTTGTCCTTACTAAAGAACATAATCCCTTTGAATTCCGTAATTAATTTAAAGAGTTCATGAGGAAAATACACATAAAAGAATGTTTTTCTCAAAACGAAACTCCACCTTTCACTATTGCTGTTATATATGCACCACTTTTATTTTTTAGAAAACTTGACTATATATACTATGGGCCTCATTACAAGTCAGACGGTAAGGGGTTAACGGCGCCGGTAAAGGTGCCGGCGCCGTCAACCCCGTACCGCCTGATTACGAAGTCCCCTCGCGGGACCCGGTCTGCATGTATGGTTTCACCAGACGTGCAGACCGGGTCCCGCGAGGGGAAGAGGGAGCAAAAAACGAGCCGCTCGTAATCGGCCTGTTGTTTGCTCCCTCTCCCATTCCCATTCAGCCCTACGGGGGCTGAAATGGAAATGGGGAAGGCCCGGGTCCGGGTTCCCAGAGGGAGGAATTACCGGGCCCTCCAAACTCGGAATGGCCCAGTAATTCCTCATTCTGGGAACCCAGACCCGATTTTGGCGGCAGCCATGCCACCAATAGCGGCATTGCTACCGCCAAAATCGTAATGAGGCCCTATGACTAAGAAATAGCTCCCGAGGGATGTCCAGCAAAAAGCACTGGAAACAGAAACATGCAGAGTAGATGGTTAAAGACTGTTCTATAAAATCTAGAATGTATTGTCTACCCGAATCACCTCCCAATATAGGAAGGGTTTATGAGAAACATCTTAGTCACCTGATAAGTCTACAGATTAGGTTTTTCTGTATGACCACAACAAAAATAATGTGTTGAACTATTGAATTTGCAAATATACAGAAATAATGTGTTGACCTATTGAATTTGCAAATATACAGAAATAATGTGTTGATTTATTGATTTTGTACATATGGACTTTATTCATTGATACATTTTGATACTTGATTTAATGACATTTTTAAGATCTTTTTCTTTATACATTTTTGAATTTCATATATGCCCAATTACCTTGACACTGCCATAATCCTACCATTACCTGACCTTTCTTTGATAATAGTTCTTTGGAGGGCGGTTTTGGGTCAGGTAAATACACTATACTCTACTAGTGTTTCCCCGGGATTCCCCCTTTGTGTTCTAAGGAAAATAAATACCATCAGCCGTTTTGAGATTACTTCTAAGGCCCCACAATTGAAAAGTTAGATTTTAAACACACTGCAATCTGTGGACGTCTTGAAATACTGGCTACACATTATTTGAGGATTTTCAGCTTTATATACATTTAAAAACATCGAAATAAGGCTTTAGTTTCTTACTGAGGAACACAACCAAGCGGCCGACCACCAGTGGGTCCCATTTAGTATAATGAGGTATTAAAAAGAATACAGTTTGATGGAGCCCGTCTCTGGATAGTGTAGGACAATATGTCCAGTTGGAGTAAACTGTGGTGAGGGATTTACTGTGGATGGCCTGTACCTTGGGGGACATCTCGCTCCATCATTTTTTTGCTGGCCTGGCTAGGCCCACATTCACAGGATGGGAACATTGAGAGTAATATGCCTTAGTCAATTCAAGTCAAGACCACACATTCACAGGATGGGGACATTGAGAGTAATATGCCTCTAGCTAATTCAAGTCATGACCACCTGAGAAAATTGCTACCTGATTTTTGCCAGTGGGAGTTCATCCACCGCTGACTTAGATGAAAGCGCCCTTTGGGAAACAATTGGGGCACTGCAGCGCTAACAAGCATTTATATTTACATTTTTAAAGCGCTCACACAGCCCTCAGGCATCGAGGCGCTGTTACAGGAATAGTTTGTGTTTTTTTGTTGTTTTTTTTAGTTGCACAATTGTTTTATTTTGTCTTAGTTGCGAGCGGGATCAGCAACAAATTGGCACACACTTGGACTGAATAGAGATTTATTAAAGATAGATACGAAGTTGGACAAAAATAAATAAAACATCTCCCAAACTCTTCCTGGATCCATAGAGGCTTTGTTTGAAGTGACTAATACAGGGAATTAACTGGATAGTTTATCTTGGTTATACAACTGTAGGACGAGCAACCAGAATAGCTTCTCCACAGATTCAAACAATACTTCTGAGCCCTGTAACCCTGTATCCATGGTTCCTCCCAGGGAGGTGCTGTCACTTTTCCCTCAAGGAGATATAACTCAGCATTGGAAGGTCTTCACCTTGGGGTTTCAAACAACAACGTCTCTGGTTTCCATAATCATCAATCCTGGGTCCCTTCAATCACTCACAGGCCTGGGGGTTTGGGTGTCCCCACACTTTTTTCTTGGCTGTTTGTTCTATAAACCTGGGCATTCTGTGGCAGAACCCCTCGCCTGAGACTCTGGCACTACATACACATGTGCGCCAGGCCACGTAGGGCAGCTATATTGCGGTTAAATCATGCCAGAGGAACCAGCAGAGTGGCCTCCAAGAGTCAAGCAACATTTGGCTTTTCAAAGGTTTGACAGAGCCTTGACAGAGAGTCTCCCCACACTCTCTTCTCATCTACCCACTCAATGAACTGAAACTGTTTCATACCTACAGGGGCCTCTAATGCTTCTCCTGCCTGTTCCCCTCTACTTTCTGCGAGTACTTGAACTGCTCAGTTAATCCAGAACACCAGAAGGACTCTTTTCCCTCATGAGAAGTTAAGCCTGTGTTATTGAGGACGACCCAGGGCCCTGCTGGACCCTCAGAGAGCCACCCTGCTTTGCTGGATTGGGATTGAGTAAAATGTTCACGTTCCATTGCGTGCCATGCTCCATTTCTGCTCCTCAGGCCTCTAAACTCTTACCTACATTCTTCCACTCCCTCATCCCACCATCCCAGGCCTTCCATTGGTGCTTGAACAGGTCACGTGTCCCAGCGCATGTTACACTTAATAGCGCTCCTAAGGCAGCCTCTCCTCGGGCAGCTCGTGAATAGCGGAGGCAAAGGGGGCCTTCTGTTTGCCTGTTCACTTGGTACCCAAGCCCTGTCCCTGCTATCTCTCCTCTAGCAAACTTCTCAACAGCCTGAAAAGAAGAAACACCAGTTTGATATCTTTTAATCTTGATACCAAACCCATTGTGCTACTGTGCTACTAGTTGAATCCACTTCATAGTCAGATTAATGTATTGCTCCATTCATTGTACTGGTGAATGCAGTGCTTAGTTAGAATAACTCATCGACTAATAGTAAATCCACTTTTTAGCTAAATCAATTCACTGTGCCATTCATTTTGCCAGCAGTGAACACAGCATAGCTAGATTGCCCACTGCAATTGGTCACTGCTCATCTAACAACCAGTGAATCCCTGTATAGCTAGATCATTTTATTCTACTACCAGTGAATACAATGCATATTTAGATTAATACGTGTAAATCCTTGCTTATCCAGTGTAATGCCGCTGTTGCATTCATTGTGCTACCATGGAATTCATTGCATAGATACATACATTATTTTGTGATATAAGTGAATTTATCACATAGCTTGGTTAGGTGTATTGTTCTACCAGCAAATACACTGCATAGTTAGTTAATGTCACTGGGTTACCAGTTGAATCCATTGAACAATTAAATTAAATTATTGGGTTACCAGTGAATCGATTGCATAGTCAGACTAATTTCCTTGTGCTACAAGTTGAACTGATTGCATAGTTAGACAAATATTTATGGGTATACACCAAATTGTTCGTTCACAATTGTTCGAATGAACAATTGACCGATTTTAAAGGGTCACAATATCTATGACAGTAGTCACCACAGCTGTGCTACTTCAGAGAATTTTCGGTGTCTGCGTCCTGCGTCGATGACGTCGATATGCTGTCCTCGAGGGCCTCCGTCGAGCCAACGTCACTGGATCTTATAAGTGGGACGCACGATGCCCGTAGTCTCAGTTCCGTTTTTTCCACGAACGTGTTCGCTTTAGAGATCTCGGCGCGCCTCGGTTCTACTGAATCCTGTTCTTTCGGTTCTTCGAACCTGTTAATTTGTGTATTAAATGATGTCTTTGGCTTCTTCCACCCCGCGGTCCGGTTTTAAGAAGTGTCAGGTTTGCGGGTCCAAGATGTCGTTGACGGACACGCACGCCGCTTGCCTCGGGTGCCTCGGGGAGGACCACGATACGGATGACTGTGTCGACTGCCAGTCGCTTACATCAAAGGCCTTGCGGGAGCGCAAGAAGAAGCTGTCGGTGGGTAAGGTGGCCAAGCCCTGGAAGTCGCGATCCACTGGACTTTCGACGGACAATTCGAGGGGCGACTCTCCGCATCGTCATCATGAGTCCGGGGGGTCTCAGTCCAGGAGTCAGTCTCGCCATTCCTCTGCCTCTTCCAGGCACTCACGGAAGCACCGTCACAGGTCGCCTTCCCCGTCCTCATCTGAGGACTCCACCCGTCGGCGGGTTGCTTGTCCCAACAAGCATTCCACTCCTGCGGAATGGGATTAGTTCCGGCAGGAGATGATGGTGATTTTTCAGTCGCAGGGCTCTGTTCCGTCCGCGCCGTTGAAAGACGCCGGCCGTGAGCGTGCTAGAGATGCCACTCATACGCCTTTGGGCTCGAGCGGTCGTCGCGACCACCGGGCGCCTTCGAGGTCCCGGTCGGACAAGGCTGGTTGCTCTAAGCATGCCCGTTCCAGGTCCTCGACGCCCTCGAGACCGTCGGAGCCTGTGAAGTCTTCGAGGAAGTCATCGACGTCTTCGGTGCTGAGGAGGTCGAGGGACTCTCTCTCGGCTCTGCCCCGAGGAAGCCATCAACGCCATCAGCGCCCAGGCTGTCGAAGGACACGCCCGGGGCTCCTCCCTTGAGGACTGTGTCGACGCTGTCAAAGTTGTTGGCAGCAAGCTCGACGTCGACGCCAATTCCGTCGATGCCCTCAACGCCTTTCGAGGCTGCTTTGTCGGTGGTACCCCGTGGCACGGTGGAACCCCCCAGAAAGGCTCTGGCCAAGGCAAAAAATGTCTTTGTCCCTTTTTCTGTGCCCTCCTTCCAACCTCTGGATTATATTTCTGAGGGGGATGAGTGGTCTGAGGAAGGTATGGTGCATGAGGAGGTGCGTGATGAGATTTTGTCTGGTCATAGCCAGATTGAAGACCTTCGTCTGTCGCTGCACGACACCAGTGGTCTGGACACCTCTCCGGAGGTGGAGTTTTGAGGGCCTGAGCCTGGCACCCATGCTGAGTCCTCGTACCAGCGCCTTATGTTGAGGATCACGGAATACTTGGGGTGGTCTGTGGATTTTCTGCAGGATGACCTGACGGACATACTCGACCAAGGTCCTTTAACTGACCCGGTACTGCCATTCCATATGGCTTTGCAGAGAAGGGTGGTGGTGGCTTGGACTGCTCCGGCAGTAGGCAAATCTTTGCCGCGAAAATACCGCCCAGGCAGTAGCGACCCCTGTTACTTGACCACGCACACCACTCCGGAGAGTTTGGTGGTGCGGGCGGCTACGGCCCCAGCAAAGCAGGCGTCATACCCTACCATCCCTCCTGATAGGGACGACAAGCGTTTTGATGGCTGGGTGAAGAAAGTGTTTTCTTCAGGGGGTATGGCTTTACAGGCAGCCAACTCTGTTTGTTCCTTGTCACGTTTCACGCACACTCTGTGGAACTGTATTTAATTGGCAGCTGAACATATTCCCGAAGGGGAGGAACGGGATGGATTTCTTGCTATTGTACAGGATGGCAAGGATGCTATGTGTGAATCCGTTCAGTCGGGTCTGGACATGGCGGATTGTGTCAGCCGGTCCATGGCGGCGAGCACCGTAATATGCAGGTTTGCGTGGTTTGCGAAAGTCAGGGTTTGCTCCTGATGTGCAAGCCCGGCTCCTCAACATGCCCTTTGATGGTGAACATCCTTTTGGCAGCAAGGCTGAAGAGAGCCTTGAGAGGTTGCAGACCTCAAAAGCTGCAGCGAAGTTGTTGAGCGTTGCAGTTCGCCAACCTCCGCCTTTTCGTCCTAGGGGACAGCAATGGAGGGGAGGTTCCTTTCGATATTACTCATCCTTTAGTAAATCGAGAGGAGCTGCAAGTCAAAGGGGCCACCGTAGGAGTGCCAGAGGTGGAAAACAAGGTACTCGAGGTGCCAAGGCCGCTCCGGCAGTTGCCTCTTTGCCCTCAGGCACTATTGCAGCTGCTTCTGCTCAGTCATGAGGCCATGTCCCATGGTTCGCCGGTTGGGGGAAGGCTGGCGCAGCATCTTGTAGAGTGGCGTGCCATTACTTCAGATGTGTGGGCTCTGGAGATCATAGCCCACGGCTACTGTCTTCCTTTCCGGCAGAGGCCTCACAACAATCCACCAGGGAATCTCTCTTTGAAGATTCCGGATCCGCTCCTTGCGCAGGAAATTCAATCCCTGCTGGAGAAAGGCACCATAGAACTGGTGCCTGTAGCAGAGAGGAACAAGGGATGGTATTCCCCTTATTTTTTTATTTCGAAGAAAGACGAGGGTTGAGACCCATCATGGACTTCTGCGGTTTAAACAAGCACCTCAGGAAGGACAAGTTCAAGATGGTTACTCTTTCCCAAGTCCTCCAGACCCTTCAACTTCAGGACTGGTTGGTGTCTCTCGTCCTCAAGGACGCTTATTTTCATGTGCCGATCCACCCCAAGCACAAGAAGTACCTGAGGTTCGCGGTTGGAGACTGGCACTTTCAGTTTCAGGTCCTGCCGTTCGGATTGACCTCCGCCCTGAGGGTCTTCACCAAGCTCATGGTGGTGGTGGCAGCGTATCTCAGGAAAGGGGGGATTCACGTCTACCCCTGCCTGGACGATTGGTTGATCAGGGCGCGCTCTCCTGAGCAAGTCCTGGATCATCTGCCAGTCACCTGCCACTCCCTTCACAAGCTGGGCTTCTCCCTCAACTTAAAGAAGTCCCATTTGACGCCGACTCAGCGGCTCCAATACATCGGAGCAGTGCTCGATACGTCGCTGTGGCAGTGTTTTCCTCCCCAGGTGAGGGCTCGTCACATTCAGCAGATGGTGCACAAGTTTCAACATGCCCAGAGTCTCCCGGCGTACAAGTTCTAGAGGTTGCTCGGCCTCATGGCATCCTGCATTCTTCTGGTGCCGGAGGCCAGGTTGCGGATGAGATCTCTGCAGTGGGCCCTCAAGATGCAGTGGTCGCAGTCCTCCGGCAGGATGTCGGACCCTGTTCAGGTGCCGCCCGCGGTCGCCCAGGACCTTCTGTGGTGGGCTGTCGACGGCAATCTGATGAAGGGGGCTCTGTTTTGGCTACCCTGGCCGGAGGTGACGATTGTGACGGATGCATCCCTCACGGGATGGGGAGCTCATGCCAACTAGTTGACAGTCAGCGGTCATTGGTCTCCGTCGGAGTCCAGACTCCATATCAATCTGTTGGAGCTGAAGGCCGTCAGGCTTGCCCTGAAGGCTTTTCTGCCGACTGTGTGAGGAAGGAATGTCCTGATTCTGACGGACAACACAGTGGCCAGGTCAACAAAAAGGGGGGGCAGGGTCACTTCCTCTGTGCAGGGAGGCGATGCAGCTCTGGTTCTGGGCCATCCAGCAGGAAGTTTCGATCTCGGCAGTTCATCTGGCCGGAGACGAAAACGAGACGGCGGACGCTCTGAGCAGGCAGAGTGCGATCTCTCACGAGTGGGAGCTGGCTCCGGAGAGTCTCCTCAAGATCTTTGCCCTTTGGGGGACCCCTCAAGTGGATCTCTTCGCCTCCAGTGTCAACCGGAAGTGCGAAAGGTTCTGCTCGCGGGAATTTCCTCCAGGAGGAGCCATAGGAGACACGCTCATGGTGGAGTGGTCCTTCCCACTGCTGTACGCGTTTCCTCCAATCCCTGTCATCCCGCAAGTGCTGCAGAGGTTACGGAGGTTCGGTTCCTGGATGATCCTCATTGCTCCGGCATGGGCTCAGAGGACGTGGTACCCGGACCTTCTCGACTTGTCCATCTGCCCTCCACGTCGTCTTCCCTACCGAGACGATCTGCTCTCATAGGAGGGGGGTCGGGTTCTCCATCCAGAGGTCAGATCCCTCAACCTTCACGCTTGGCTTCTGAAAGGTTAGGTATAAGGATTGGGACCTCCCTGAAGACGTGATGGAGGTGTTGCTTTCTGCCAGACGGCCGGCAACAAAGTCCCTGTACCGTTGCCATTGGAGAAAGTTCTGCGACTGGTGCAGGGTTAAGAATGTGGATCCTTTTTCATGTGACATTCCTGTCGTTCTGTCTTTTTTGCTTTCGTTGGCCCACAGGGGCCTGCAAGTGGGTACTGTTAAAGGTTACCTGGCGGCGCTGTCTATATTTAAGCGCTCGTCTGAGGAGTTTTTCCTATTTCGAAATTCCTATAATATCTCAGTTTCTTCAAAGGACTCAATAATGTGTTTCCGCCGTCACCTTTCCAGGTGCCTGGTTGGGATTTGAACCTTGTTCTAAAGTTCCTTATGGGTGCTTCGTTTGAGCCTTTACTTTCTTGTCCTTTGAGGCTGTTAACCCTTAAAACTGTGTTTTTAGTTGCGGTCACTTCCGCTCGCAGAGTGAGTGAGTTGCAGACACTTTCAGTTAAGCCACCCTTCACTGTGTTTCATAAGGACAGGGTTGTCCTTAGAGTTCGTCCTTCCTTTCTTCCGAAGGTGGTGTCGGAATTTCATTTAAGCCAGGAGGTTATTCTTCAGGCATTTTATCCTCCTCCACAGCCTGGTAAGGAAGAGGAGAGGCTCCGTAGGTTGGAGCCTAGGTGAGCTTTAAGTTTCTACATTTCATGCATGTCCCGGGTCAGAGTGGACGATCAGCTCTTTATTGGTTACGCTGGAAGGCGTTTGGGACAAGCTGTTACTAAGCAGACTTTGTCTAAATGGATTATCTTGGCAATTTCTGAATGTTACCGCTTATGCAATTACAGCTTACGTTTCCGCAAGACTTTCTGTGGTCATACTGCAGTGGTTTGGTGCCAAACGTTCTGGGGAAAAAACTACAACTGAGGCTACGGGCGTTGTGTGTCCTACTTATAACATCCGGTGACGTCGGCTCGACTGAGGCCCTCAAGGACAGCGTATGGACATCATCGACGCAGGACGCAGACGCTGAAAATTTTCCGAAGCAGCACAGCTGTGGTGATTACTGTCATAGATATGAAATACGTCGTCGGACCATCCCATCGAAAGAACGTTACCAGGTAAGAGAGTAACTTGTTCATCGCTTTGGTAGTATATATATATATATATATATATATATATATATATATATATATATGGTGTTGGGGGGTGTTGGGTTGAGTGGGGGGTTGTGGGGGGTTTCCCCCCCCGCATATATGTTACAATTGACCTTCACAATTCGGTCAATTGTGAAAAGGTCAATTGTAATTCGAACAGTTGTAAAACGAACAATTGGTATACAACCGTTTATATGTGATTCAAAGGAATCCAATGCACATCTCAGTTTAATTTCATTGGTCTACCAGCAAATACATTGCATAGTTAGACTAATTTAATTGTGCTATCAGTTGATTTGATTTTGATTTGATTTTGATTTGATTTTGATTATTTATACCACGCTCAAAGACAGACTTAACTGTATCGAGGCACAGATGGATAAAAACACCTGTAACCAAGGTGCCACAGAACAAATACCATGTTGTCTCTGAGTTGAACAGACTACTTGTACAAATGAGTTTTTAATGCGTTGAGTCCATTGCATAGCTAGCTTAATTGCACTCTGCTACCAGTTGAACCCATTTCATAGGTAGATCAACTCATTGTTTCGTTCATTGCGATACAAGTGAATCTATTACATAGCTTAGTTTAATTTGTTTGTGCCATCAACTAATACATTGCATAGTTTCGATTAATGAATTGTTCTATTGATATGCAGTTGATTCACTTGTGTTCTAAATTTCAAAATCGCCAGGTTCTAACCGTCCAAATCTGTCATCATGCCTCTCGGATATTGACTACTGGATGATGACCAACCACCTCATCCTCAATCCTGGGAAAACAGAAATCCTGGTGTGCGGGAAAACAGTGTTCATTCACCAACCGATTGCCTGGCCTGAATCCCTAGGCCCCCCCCCCCCACCGGCAACCTCCACCTCGGTGAAATACCTGGGATGCACACTGGACACAGATCTATCCCTCTCCCAATACATCAACTCGGTATCCAGAACCTGTTTCTTACATTTACGCATCCTTAGGAGTATCTTTCCATGCCTCACCTATCCTCACCGTTTCTCTGCCAGCATCTCATTCATCCTCTCCCGCCTACACTATGCAAACTCTCTTTAACTAGGAGCACCAGCATTTCAGCTAAGGAAACTGCAAAGAATCCAAAGTGGTGCGGCATGCCGCTCATTAACCTACCTCCCAGAGAACACATCAGCCCTACACTAAGTGTCCTCCATTGGCTCCCTATTGGTTGATGCAGTGTCTAGTCAAATGGATCGACAGACAAAGGGTCGACAGTCAAAAGGTCGACACAATTTGGTCGACAGGTCAAATGATCACATTTTTTTTTTAGTTATATATATTTTTGTAGGTTTTCGTTTAGGGAAAAAAGTGGTTTTTAGCAAAAAAAAAGGGGGCTGGGGGAACCTCCCCCCCCCAAAAAAAGAAATGTGAAAAAACAAAAAAAAAAAAATTGATCCTTTGACCTGTCAATCTTTTGGTGTTGACCATTTGTCCTGTCGACCATTTAGATTCGATCATTTGTCCTACAACCGGTTGATGCACTGCTTTTAAAGCCGTGTGCATAGCTCACCGGGCCACCCACAACAACAACCCAGAATTCCTCCAAGACAAAGTCACCTACTACCACCCTTCAAGGATGCTGAGATCTGGCACAGCATCTCCCCCAGTTGTGCCACATTATAACTCCACCAGACTGGGTGGATACTCCTTCTCCGTCCAAGCGCTGATCATCTGGAACTCTCTACCTCTGCAAAATTGACAATCACTTGGAATTCAGAAAGGTCATTAAAACCTGGCTCTTCCCTTCCCCCTCTTGAAATCCTCCCACAACTTATACTGACGATAAGTGCATGGCCATCTATCCATGCACGTAGAATGCAGCTATGGCTATGCTATTCTGGTCTATCAGCACACATAGCCGTCCACACTGAAACCCCTGATGTACCTCAGCACCTCTCCCATTAGTATGCAGCGACAACCTATGAAAATGTTTGGTCTAGCTGGGCACACATCGATTCTCTACCAGTTGCGTTCTATCCTAAACCACCAACGGCACCCACCCATGTGTCTGACCTCCGGGTTGCTTACTGGAGCCTAGCCAGCCACCTAAGTCCTAACCTGCCAAAATACACACATGCATCTTTAATTTAACTCTTAGAACCTCCTATAAATGGATTCTGATCACTGAGGGTGGTCCAACTACAAAGCGCATTGAGGCCATACAAATGGGGAAGCGCCTTATGAATGACGAATAACAAACAAGACTTGGGAATCCACTGCAAAGCTAATTCAATTTCACTGTTCCATTCAATATGTTACCAGTGAATACAGGGCTTAACTGGTTTAATTCATTGGGATACCAGAGAATCGGTTTCACAGCTAAATTAATTCACTGTCCCTCTCATTGGACTATAAATGGACACACATGCAGCTAGATTGACACTACCTCTGTTAACTGTTCACCTAGCAGCCAGTGACGCTCTTGCATAGCCAGACTAACTTCCATTTACCTCATGTGAATCCATAGCATAGCTAGAACATTTAATTCTGCTACCAGTGGATAGTTAGATAGTACATAGTGAGATAAATACGCAGTGGCATGAATTAATCCTTTGCCTACTAGTTAAATTCAACTATTCCATCCATTGTGCTATGAGCAAATCCATTGCATAATAGATTGCATTGTTAGATTCATACATCATCCTAACAAAAAATCTATTACTTAGCTAGTTTAATTTCACAGCTTCTTTTCATTTTGCTTCTAGTGAGTTTACTTCACTGTTAATTCACTGTTCCATGTGTTACCAGTGAATGAATGTATCGATTCTTCCATTCATTGTGCTACCAGTGAATGAATGTATCGATTCTTCCATTCATGTGCTACCAGTGAATGAATGTATCAATTCTTCCAGTCATTGTGCTACTGGGGAATGCATTAGATAGTTACACTGTTCCACTGCTTCCTTTCCCTGCCCACTCTGGCGCAAGTGAATCAATTGGATGGCTGCTAACCCTTTACACAGCCGGACAAACTCATTGTGCTACCAAGTAATCCATTGCAGAGCTAGTCTAATTTCAATTGAATTCTGCTGCGTGTGCCTCCACTGCATAGCTTGATTAATTTCATGTTTCCAATAGTTTTGCCACTAGTGAATCTACTGCTTAGCTAGTTTAATTGTCTTACCGGCGAATCCACGGCAGAGCTAGTGTAATTTCGTTCTGCTAGGCGTCAATCCACTGCATAGCTAGATTAATTAATTGATTCCCAGGGAATGCACTGCACAGCTAGATTAATCTCACTGTTCCATTCATTGTGCTACCAATGAGTCCATGACATCACTAGTTAATTCATATCTCCTTTCATTATGCTACCAGTTGAATCAATGGCATAGTTAGCTTAATCCAAAGAGCAACCCAACTGTTTTAAACCCAGGACGTCTCTTATAAATTGAATCACTAAAATGATCTCACTGTCCATCTTCAAGCAAAGTACACTAATTAAACCATTTCACAGCCCTGATCTCTTACAACTAAACAACTAGGTACGCTTTATCCTTTCCACCCAGTTACCTTGCTCTCCCTCTGTCTCTTCACCGCCTGCAACTGCACCATCCAATCCTGCAAAAAGACATGCAAATACCAAAAAACCTAAAGACAGTAAACTCAGAATGGAAAAAAACGACAAGGAAAGTGATTTGATTTGATTTATTTGTATCGCTCGCTGGACGGACCAAACCGCATCTAGGCGCAGATTTTAATATTGTAGATCATTTGCATGAAGAGCGTGCGCCATAAACCACTGACATATATCGCTGACAAAGAGACGTGTTCAGTGCTTTCCTACACCCCATGAGAGGCAGTGAGGTGATGGAATACTTAGCAAGTTAAAATGAGTTGAACACAGAACACCGGTTGGCTGATAATGATCACATTTATATGAGCTAGATAAGGTGCAGCCAATCAATTAAGACACTTGAATACCAGGTACACAATCTTAAATTGTATCCTCTGCCTGACAGGCAGCTAAAGCAGGGATATCAGCCTGGAATTAACCAGTGAGCCTACCAACATATTTTGATTGATGGATGGAATATATGGGTGTGCTGGAGCAGCCTCAACTTGCAAAACATGGATTGTACTATTCCTCCAACCTCTAGCTCTCCCCCTAAATGTGCCTGCCAAATACACCCTAAGTCAAGCCTAGGGTGTATCATATAGGCAGAACCAAATAAGAAATAATGAGTCATTTGTAGGGGCACCCCTATAATATGTTTGAAGGAAGTTGCTTTAGCAATACATTTATACCAGTCACCCAGAGACATAGCAGGATCCCTCTTCCACAACTCAAAGATCCCCTACAATTTAGATACCCAGATGCCTCCTGAAGCATCCACCTGAACTCAGCTACTAGGAGCAACCCACCTGTCCACAGACCGAAACAGTAAACAGAGAAACAGGACAAAACTCGAACCCATCGACCTTGCCTTTACCCATGCCACTAAGCAACCTATAGACTATACAACCACAACCGCAACAACCATTGCATACTACACTCTTCATCACAAGACAAGTTACAACTGCGACAACCACCCCACAAGGATGACAGGAAGTTGACCCAGAGCCCTGAAAGAACTTGCTCATCCTTTTCAATTCTGAAACATTAACGTAGAGAATTGGGAAGCTAATGAAAATAGCAACGAAGCAGCCATGCAAACTTTTTCCATGGCCTATCCCCACCATGGAATAGTGTGCATCAGATGCCTCTTGATCAACACATGGTCAATCACCAAACACTGAAAGGATAGTCCATAGGCGCCCCTCTGCAAGAACGAACACGGCTAAATGATCTGTTCTTTGGGAAGGTACCCACTTGAAAGTCCGCAGCCACACTTTAGCTCACTGTACCTTTCACAGATGGGAAATATCCATTTGCATATCAGTCTTTGTCCCACCCACATGGGCAGTCCAGCACCGAAATGCTATGGCAATTCTCTTCTGAACAAGAGTACCAACAGCAACCCCATAAACGTGTTTCAGCCTTGTTGGGCCTCATCAGTGAGGTGGGCGGGACAATTGTATGCAGTTATCTGCTCCAACTCCTACAATTTATCACTATGTCACAGGTGTGGGGACCAGTGCAGCTATTGTTCAGAAGGTCACTGTTGGCCATGGTGCGAACATGCTCCTGACTGTAGCAATGGCGAGCAGCAGTGCCCTAAACATGACCATGGTCAGGAGAGATACCTCCATTAAAAAGACATTAAAAAAGAATACAATGGCATGCACATGCTGAGATACATAGGAGTCTGTTGGTCTGGCCTCCAGGTGATACACCACTGCAGCCACAGTGTGGGCAAAGCCATAGAGGTGCCCACATCTCGGGCGCTTAACTTAAGTGGATAGGCTGGGGTTACATGACACAGGGACATGTTGCAAATACTTTTTTATGGGATTATTGGTTTGGGTTGTAAATATGCTTTTAGGAGGTACTTCTGCAAATGTTCCAGTCTTGCATCTACTGCTCGATGAACTGGCATCCAGGAATGGTTGAAGCTGATTTGCTTGGAAGATGTAAGGACAGATGATATCAAGCCTGGCCTCACGTGACTAGACTAGCCTTGACCTGTTCAGAAGTAAACACCTATAAATAGCAGGCCATAAGCTGTAGAGGAATGGAATTTTATGTGGTTAACCAGATCTATGATTCCGGAGAAAGAACCACACTTGCATTGTGTGTGTGTGTCAAAGCTTTCTCCTGAGTGGCAACCAGAATCAAGTTGCTGAAGTCCGGATGGAGGCATATCCCTTACTCATGAAGGAGACTGAGTGGAGTCAGCGCTTTGGTTACATGGTGTACCGAATACAGGCCAAATGGGAGATCCTCAAACTGGAATATCGAAGACCCAGTGCAGACCTGGAGTTGACTCACCAAAATTGGAATCAAAAACAATCACCTGGCTAGATTAAAGGAATAACATGCTCTGGAGTGTCCCGCTTCAAAGGGTGGTGTCTTATAAAACACATGTATCCGCTTCAAATCCTGGAGATGTTGAAGGTCTCCAAATGGTTCTTGAATCAGAAAAAATGATCGACAAAAATCCTCTGGGATCATTTGTCATGGGAATTTCCATGAGGACCTTCTTCTGCAGAAGGAGTTTAATACCTTATTCTAGATCTCTCTGCTTTGTGAAGCACTTAGAAGGTGGGTTGATGAGGATCTTGGAATCTGGAGGTGCATCCTAAAATTCGTTGCTTTTGGAAATGACTCCCTGCACCCAGGAGTCTTCAATAACCTGTCATCTTATTTTGAAGATATTTTGTACTACAACTACCATCAGGCCAAGCCAACATTGCTAGAGGCTAGGGATCATGGGATCTGTAGTCCAAATATCTGGCGACCCACACGTTACAGTTCAAAATGTATCTCTGCCTCACTACAAACCACCAGCGGAGCCCAGTAGGAGCTATATCACGCCCATCACTGATTTCATCAAACCTGAAAAGAGAAAAAACAGGCAGACAATGCAGCGCCGGAAGGCCAACAGTGGTGTCAAGCATGCAGACAAGATGGGCGTGTCTTTCCACAACTACAGTCAGTCATCGCATGGAAAGTGGATCTTTGTATAATCAGCTTATCCATAGGTTAGCTGTCTTTTTACTAAAACGGCTGTAAGGGGAAGCTGGAAGCCACGCAGAGTAGCATTTCAAAGGCAATTTAGCAGCCAGCATGATGTGAAACCCACATTCTTCAAAGTTACACCATTTCCAAACGACTTTCTTACAAACGGAACTGAAATGAAACCCTTATCACTCATCACAGAAAACAGGCCTGCTTTCCCAAAATGATCATAAAAGACAGTTTCATATCTCAGGAATCAAGGTCTAGAAAAATCCATATCATCGAAAGGAAGGAAGGATGGATCAGGGCGGGGCAGCTAAGTGCAGAAGAAAATACTGATTTGTAAGTCAGTAGAGAAAAATAATACATTTGCAAGAACTGCCTCAAAGGATAGCACTCGAGCAATTGGAATATTCTAATGAGAGCCGACTACACAATATTATAATCCTCTATCGGGTATGAAAGAAGACTAATGATGCGTTATGATGTGTTTTTGTTTATCAAAAGTTAAACAATGCTGCCCTCTACTGACTATTTAGCAACATGCACGCATAACCAGGACATTTCAGTTCATGAATGTTACACCAAACAAAAGATTAAGCAATGGCATGCAAATAGATGTTTTAGAACAAGAAAACTACAATTATGCAGAGCAATTATCTGTCTCCATTTAGAAACACCTATTGTTCAGGTTACGTACATTTTTCAAAGTGTCTTCTTTGGATGCAACGAACGCAAATCGTGTTAATTTCCGTGCTGCCTCCAAATGTTGACTGGACAGATCTCCCACTTGTAGCGTCCGTTATGTCAGCAACATATGCATGTTGCATTCCATGAATAGCAGAAGGGTTTATTATTTAATGTTTCACTTTTTTAGTTCTTTGATCAAAGGGGCCAGATTGAGCAGTTTAGTGTATTGAAATATGAGCAGTACAGCATCTTATTTAGGTCAGAAACAGAAGTGACACATTTTAGAACATTCCAGTTTGCAAGTGATTGAAGGTTGTATTGCATCCAGTTGCTGCATAATGTGTTTTTGAACACTGGACTTTATACGCACCAGTCTGTGCAGACACGAAGGAGTATTTTGCCCTTACTGGGCCCACTCTCAGCCCCACCATGCATATTTTCGTGTTGGGTGCATTCAGGCCCATTTCTAGGGGCGGGCATACCAGGCATCGGCCCGGGGCACAGTTGTGGGTGAGGGGCACAGCAGGCAAAATCTCCCCTCTGGCAGAGCTGGGAGATAATGCATTTAACATGGCGGAGCACTACACGGGTACAGGTAGGGGATATAGATATATATAAATCCCATCCTATTTACAATACATAAAATCATCTCTTAAACAATGAAATACTCAGTTTCATTCTGTTATAAAACAGATAAGGATATACACATAAAATAGTAATATAATTACCTCATTATACCTAAGCGTTATAGCATGTCCTCTATCTATTTTGTTTGTTGTTTTACTGGTTAAATAAGTTAACCTTTAACAACGTACATACATAATACATTTGAAAAAGAAGAAACATACATATAACAAAAATAATACTTCAACCTATTCTCTCAGTCTAAACAAATTAAGCTAATTAAAATACAAATTTTAAAAAAATGAATAATACAAACATGAATTAGGCAACACTAAACATCAAAATGAGTATCCACATTCAAAGCTTTAACGAAAGGTCACAACTGCTATAACCACATAGGTGGTGGATAGAGATAAACAGTAATTCCATATGGCGTCTGAGCCACTATTATTGAACATGTGTGCACATTTTCTGAAAACATTCCCTCTAAGTGCTTGAACAGCAATGCATTGAATTAACAAATGTTTCATTGTTTCTCGCTGCTGGCCATCTTGACAATGCCTACAAAAGAGCCACTATTCATTTACCAGGCCATATTGAACCAAGATCTCCTTTGTATAAAGCAAGTTGCACCTATACCTTAAAAAGAGATGGTGGGTGCCTTTGTCAGGGTAAAGCGACAAGAAAGGGGCCGGCGGGCCTTGCTTTTTATGGTCCCTCCTAAGGTGACCCATCAAGGGGTATAGATGAAATTCCTCTACAGTGTGCACCCAATCTAAGACGTAAAGAGCGTGCTTTACCCTGCATGGATTTCCCACTAATTCTGCCAGGTCACAGCCACAGTCCACCAAAAAAGCAGAGCACAATTCCTCCAATTCCTTCAGTGCTCCCCAGCCCTTCTCCCGGCAAATTACTCTAAGATCTGCATATAAAGTTTTTGCAAGTAATATCTGAAACGCAGTTTCGGTGTTGCCAGAGCCTTTGGTTGTAAGAAGTCTCCTATGTCTGCCATGTACAAGTTGAATAAGCAGGTGGCCAACACGCACCCTGACCTAACCCCCACAAGATGAAGAAATTGGGTGGGACAACTGGCCCTCCTGATTTAGGCAGACTTGGATAGTGGAATGTGCGTATAGGCCGACTATCAGCCTCAGCAAGCCAGGAGGAATGCCCCATCTTTGCAATGTATGCCACAGGAATTCTCTATCCACAGCGATGAACGCGGCTGTGATGTCCATGGAATCAAAGTAGACAGGGTTACCTCCCTTTGACCAAGCCCTCTATTGAAGGCATTTAATCTTAACACCATTAAGCGAGGTCCCCATCTTCTTTCGAAAAGGTTACTTGCCACTTCGAAATCCTCCCACTTTCAGCCGCCCATGACTCCAGATGCCACAGCAAGATGCAGGCAAAATCTTTGCTGTCGGCACATTGCGGTTGGCATCCAGAATCGCTATGGGCTTGTCATTAGAAGGGTTCGACCTAACCCCCTTCTTGTAGATTGGAATTACATGGGCCTGTGACCAGGTGAGGGATAAGTGCTCTGACCGTAACACGTGGCGAACATCCCCACCCAATCTATCGGGTCTGCCTTAAATAGATCATTTGACAGCCTATTCGGCCCTGGAGCCCAGGAGGAGCTAATGCCCCAAATATCCCCCAAGACAACCTCCCAGCCGACATTGATGTTATCTGTCGTGTGACCTTGTGAAGGCAAAGTTGACTCCACCACCGAGGACCGCACAGGGAGAGCATAAAGAGATTCAAAACGGGCCACCCAGTCATCCTCCGCTAAGCCATTTGCCATCCTCCCTGACCGAAGGCTATCTGTTTCATTCATTAATGTACAACAAGCCTGGGAGTTTTTATTTTAAAGGGCTGTTAACATAGCCTCCAGCTGGTACCTACGTGAGCGCGAGGCACGCTGCCAGTTTTTAGATAATTTCCACGCTTCAAACAGACGTTTCTCTCTAGGACCGTCAGCAGCATATTATTTTGAATGTCTCTGACCGTCCTTCTCACCTCTCTTTTCCTGAGAACAAGTTCTTTCCAATATGAGTGGCTGTGTTTCATGAGACCCGTCCCGCTCTTGCTATTTCTCGGTAGCATAGCCTCAATTGTTTCTTCCACAAAACAATCAAAGTTGTTCCCGAGAAGGTTGCCCGCTGCCATTTCTCAGATGATCGGGCAATACCTGTACTAAAAGCCTCGTTAACTCGTTGGGCCAGCAAGGGAGACAACAACATTCGATTACCCTTGCTATTAACTTTCATTACACTCCGACCATTGGGGTAGCAGTCCCCCAGACAGTGAAATGTCAAAATAAGCTGACAGCTGGGCATGGTGACTTAACTCTGTTCTCATTATTTCCCACTGAGAACATTTCTCGGATAGCCAACCTCCCACAAAGATGTAATCAATAATGGATATAAGAGGACTGTTAGTCCAGGTAGAATGCAAAGGTATGGCCACAGGCACCGTCCCGTTTAAGGGGACAGGCCTAATCCTAATGGGCCCTGCAACCACCCCTTCCCATTTGCCCCCTTCATGCCTTGGTGGGTCCTACCCTCCCTCCTATCGGTTCGACGTTGGCTACCAATACAGTCCGAATTCAAATCTGCCACCACCAAAATGTGCCCCCTGGGAGATCTATTATACCACTCAGTGACAAATGTATTTATGAGTGCCAACTCATCATCCAAAAAACACATGCCTGCATGCCAATAACATTGATAATCAGGATATTTAGTGGCCCCCTGTGTCTGAATCTCAATCTGTCTAGCCATCATTCCAAAGGAGATCTCACAAGGGTCAATAAGCCACCATACGGGCACGCCTGGTCACTTTGCCATGCTCCCTGGAAGGACACCTCATGGCCATCCAGGGAGGGAGGCGACCTGAGCCAAGATTCCTGAAGAGCAATGATAGTATAGGTCCTAAGCTTCTGGCACATCTGAATATTATTAATTAAGGGAGTGTGCCCCACTCCAGTAGACCATAAAGAGACCTTTCGGGCCTAGCAAGCCAGGTTTCCCCACCTGTGGCAGAGCAGTCTATTTTGAAGGTGTGCGCAGTAGCCAAGACTAATCTTGGCTTTCTTCGGACGCCGTTATTATTCTCTTCAAGGACAAAACCTGTTCTTCAATAAATCTGCCTCCTTTATTTTACTTTTACATTAGACTATTTGTTAGGCGCTTCAAAGTTGCCCGGAGGCATATGGGCTCCCGAAGAGGAAGAGCAGGAGACAGCATCAGGGAAAGAAGGCTAGGCAAACCCAGGGCCAGAGGTTTATCCAAACAGGTGTGTTTTGAGCTGTTTCTTGAAGCTCTCCAAGGACGCACAATTTCTTAGTTTGACCGGCAACGCGTTCCACTTGTAGGGAGCTGCCACCCAAAAAGCACCTCTTTTTACTAGTTCCATGGAGACTTTTGGTATATGTATCAATTTAAGACTATTTGAGTGTAGGACGCAAGGTTCAACTTTATTTTTAATTCTTCGGGCTATATATTCAGGAAAGAGCCCTGACAGGGCGTTACACCTAATAGTAGGAAGCCTAAAGTCTTTCCAGGAAGCAATAGGCAGCCAGTGCAGACTTCTCCGCACCTCTGATACATGCTCACATTTACGCATCCCCATAATCACTCTGATGGTGCTATTTTGCACCACTTGAAGTTTAGCCATGTCCCCTTTACTAATAACTACGAGAAGAGAACTGCAGTAGTCGATACTTGAAGAGATAATAGCCCGTGTTACTGTTTCACACCCCTTTTGGGAAAGAAAAGGGTGACTGTCGGACAGAAGCCATATATAGTAGGCTAACACTGATACCAGGCTGTTGACCTGTGCTATCATTTTGAGTGTCTGGTCAAATACCACCCCCAATATTTTTCTTTTTTCTTTCGGTGAGATGTCAACATTCGCAATCCGGAAATAAATCATATTCCATATTGAGTTCGAGTAGTTTAGGGCTAGAACCTATGATCATGATTTCTGTTTTTTCGTGATTCAACACCAGACCACTCATATCCATCCACTCCTGTATCAATTTATAGGTTTCTGAAGCCAGTATGGAATCTTTCTCATAGTCACCTGTCAGCGGGATGAGACATTGAGAATCGTCTGCATAATTAGAGAAGCATATCCTTTTTTGCTCCAATAATTGAAAGAGCGGCATCAAAAAGATGTTGTAAAGAACGGGGGATAAGGAGGCTCCCTGTGGGATGCCATAGCGCATTGGAGCAGGGTCAGCTTCGGCTTGCTGGCTACACACCTGCATAGTCCTGTTGCTTAGAAAAGACTGCATCCACTCTTTCGCATGCTCACTGAAATTGACTACCTCCTGCAGTCGAGTCAAAACCAGAGGGTGGTCCACTAAATCAAAAGCAGATGATAAGTCCAAGGACATCAACAGCATGGTTTTCCCTTCGTTGAAGTTGGACATCATATTAGATTTCAGCTCCAATAAGGCTGACTCTGTACTGAAGCCTGGTCTAAAGCCTAACTGACCACCATTCAAGATAGGGTAGTTCTTTAAATGGCTCAAAAGTTGTTCGTATGCCACTCTGTCCATCATTTTCAATAAGAACAGCAAGTTAGATATTGGCTGGTAATTGGGGGCAACTTTGGGGTCCTGCCCTTGTTTTTTTAACAGGGGGCTAATCCAGGCACTCTTCAATCTTGTGGGCACCCGTCCTTCTTTAAAGGACGTGTTTACAATTTTTCGTGATGGAGCTAATTAAAAGGTCCCAACAGACTTTAAAGGCTGTGGGAGGGAATGTGCCCCTTTAGAAGAGGAGGCCTTAAGTTTGGCCAGGATAATGCGCAGCTCGTCTTCGGTTATGTTCCTAAAATCGAATTTCGGTATACTCTGAGAAATCGAAATATCACAATATTTTTAGCTTGCTTAATAGGTCCGCTAATTTTATTCTCTTCGATAGCAGTTTTTATCTTCTCAGTTTTATTCACCATGGCCTTTTAAATATGAGCAAACCACTCCTGATATTATTGAGTAGGTTCCTGAAATGTACTGTCAGGTTTCTCCAATTCCTTAAGAATAGTAAAAATCACGTTGGAGTCGTGTTGAGCCTCCTCTATGCGTGATTCGTAAGAGTTTTGTCTTTGCTGGTAGTGGCAGGCTTTGTGGTTAACCGATGTATGGTCTCCGCTAAACCGCCCTCACCTGGTGGCCTCTTGTCTATAAAAGGTCAAAGCCCAGCATCCTTATATTATCTCGTTCATTCAGGAGGATGTCCAACACTATTCTTGACTTGACATAGATCACAGCCCGATCAGTTCTGTAATGTTCGCCAAACTAGATACGATCCACGTCTTTAGAACTGATATCTGACAAGGCAGGAATCTCTCTTAATATTGCTAATATATTCATGTGATTCAGCATCACTGGACGAGTGTCCGGAATCACACTTTCAATCAGGATCGTCAGGAGATTAGGTGGAGGGAACACTTCCTGACATCTATGCTTATTCTGCATGCCAAAAGTGGAAACTCTGCCCGGACCTATTGGATACCGATCCTACGGTCTTGGATCAAATATTTATAAAGAATATCTAGTAAAATAGAAAAATCACATCAAGTTTGTTCAGCACTTGGCATTCCATCAAACTTTTAAAACATAAGATCATATCAAAAATTCAGCATAAAAACTCCCAATGTAATGCAATATAACACAAGAGACATATGAAAAACTTTAAACATTTAAACATGCATTATGCCAGTCAATGCAGGATATCTCTTATTAGAAGAAGACCCATCTTATTCCTAAAATGTATTTGTGTCATCGCCACGACAGGCTTAATGCTGTGCTCAGAGGATTTTTTAAGAAGGTGCCCAGTTTCCAAATTAGCATCTCCTTGTGGAACTAATCAATCTTAAACAGTGCGATCATTTCTGCATGACACTGGCCTGCCAGAATAGAGGGTTGGGCAGTTATGGTGGACGGAAAGGGCTGCTTTTTTTGCCGGCTTAATCATAAGGGCCAGAGATAGCCTGCAGGAATATGCAGTTGTGGGGCAGGAGTTGGGGACCAAAGTAAATGGCGAAACAAAGGCATAATATAAGGAGGGGAGGAATTGGCATTCATTTATGGTATTGTAGCAGGTGACTAGGCTCATTCTCTTGTTTGTAGGATGTCTTTTGGCAGTGAGTGACTCCATGTCATATGAACACCACAGGGGATTCTTTTGAAAATCATTGTTTTTCTGGTATGTCAATCCAGTTGCAACAAAAGATGACAACTTCCAGAATGCATTGCTCTGCGTGGTAAATCAGGAGGTGGATAAGAGGTCATGGCAAAAACTTGTGTTTTATTTAAACAAAGAGAAGAAGGCCTATTCTTCCCCAATCTTCCCTTATCTAGATGGTATATCTTGACCCAATCCAAAAAGAAAAAAAAAGAATATATGTGCTTGTCAGTAAGTCTTACAAAACTAACACACAAAACTAACACAGCCCTCTGTCTTATATAACATATATTCTGACCCAACTCCTAATGAAAAGGACTAACATAGTTGACCAGAACAGGTCTCTAAAGTGTTTCCGCCTCAACAACTGAAATGGTGGCTGGCTTCTGATCAAACCCAAATGTTTCTCTGGATGTTTCCAGGCCATGTACTGTTTGGATAATTCAGAGTTCCAACAAGAAAGTATTTAAGTCTTCCTCGTTTTCTATATAACAGCCCTTGACTGTAGCACTCGAATTGTGATCCCTCCAACTTGGAGTATGGCCTTTCAATCGACCTTGGAGTCGTATGTCTTTCTCTATTCACCTTGTTGTATTGTGTCTTTCACCCCTTTTTTGGGCTGTTGTTTCTCTCACCCTCCCTTACGGTCTGGATACTCTCGCATGGCATGGGTTTTTGGGTATCTTACCCCTTGTTGGGGTCATTTGACTACCCCCCACTTGTTGTTCTCTGCTCTCTCACCCCTCTGTGGAATTTCATCTCCCGATCTTGGGTTGTGTAACTCCCACCCCAGCTGTGGTCCTTTGGCTTTCACCCCCTAGGGATCTTTGGCCTCTCATCCCATCCTGGGGTTTCTTTACACGATCTTGGATCTGTGTATCTCTTACCCCAGCTTGGGGTCTTTTGGCTTTCACCTCGCTTAAGGTTATCGGGTCACTCACCACGCTGTGGTGTTTTGCCGGGTCTCTCTGCCCTACTCCCGGCTCCGAGGAACAGCTGCTTACCTTCTTTGTTGTGGTAGCGTTCCTTGGAGGAGGCAGTCTCCTCGGCTGACGGAGAACCATGGTTCGGCCTCTTCCTGGCTTCTCTGTGTTGGTTTATCACATCTGTATCCTCTTTGGCCGGATGCTTGCTGGTTCATCGGTGCCATGGTCTGTAGGAACCGGTCAACCGCTTCTGGCTTGGGCAGTGCTTCTCTGCTTGTTTGGTCAAACCCAGCTGTTGTCAGACCATTTTTGGAGGAAGCAGCATTCCTTAGGCTCTTTGGTGTTCTGCGCAAGATGCCTTCTACGTCGAACTGCTGCCTGTCTCCGCCCTCCAGGAGGATGTCCCTCATGCTGCTCATTCCGCGGGACTTCCTCTTCCCTTTCCTTCTCCTCTAGTGTTGCTCCTGCAGCGTCTTTATGTTTCAAGTTCGAGAAATGAGATTGGATGGTCCATTGATTCTGTGTTTCTTGTAATGAGTGTCTGTTAAAAGGGTCAGAAACCGCACCATCTGTTTCTTTTAAAACAGGGGGATGGAAATGTTTTTCTTTTTGGGGGGCATTTCACCCATTTAGATTGCACTGATAGGCCTTTAGACAGGTCTCTCAAACTTAGCAGGGGCTTCTGTGTCCAAATTTCACTGTGTGATATTCAGATCGTACTGATAGGCCTCTCTCCCACTATACAGGTATCTCAAACTTAATAAGGGCTCTATCTCCATATTGCGTTGTGTGATATATAGATTGCATTGATAGGCCTCTCTCCCACTATACAGGTCTCTCAAATTTGGGAGGGGCTACATCGTATGATATTCAGATTGCATTGATGGGCCTCTCTCCCACTATACAGGTCTCTCAAATCTGATAGGGGCTCTATCTCTAGGCTGCATTGTGTGATAATCAGATTGCATTGATAGGCCTCTCTCCCACCATACAGGTCTCTCAAATTTGGTAGGGGCTCTGTCTCCATATCACATTCTGTGATATTTAGATTGCATTGATAGGCCTCTCCCCTACTGTACAGGTCTCTCAAGCTTAGGAGGGGTCCTATTTCTAGACTGCATAGTACGATATTCAGATCTCATTGACAGACCTCTAGACAGGTCTCTCAAATCCTGTTGACCAACTCACCCCTAAAGTGAGACAAAACCCACCAATGAATACTGTGGAGTGACACCCCGATTAGAGGCTCACACCTCATAAGGTGTATGTCCTAGCTGCGCCCCTCCAAATCACCCTTCAACTAGTAGATATCTTCCTTAAGCCCACACTGCTTGCTCACTGCAGTGAATCACGTATAGGGAGACGGACACTAAAGAGAGCCACCGAGAACACCTAAGTCTACAACCCCTAACACCTCGCCTACCCCTCTCAAAACAGCAACTGAACGAGTCGGCAACACCAGCCGGAAATACCACCCGCAGACAGAGCCCTAACTGTTAGCGGACAGCCCTCCACACCCATTACTACACCACAGGACAAACAGAGCAAAGCAAAACCAACTGGGCATCAGCAAACAAATAAAGAATAAACAACATCTTATAATGCCGCGCAAACGACCCATTCCGAGGGAAAGAAAAAGAGAATAAGCAACAAACACTCCCGAACAGCAACAAAGAACCACAACTACAGAACACACCACTGCAGTCAGGAACAAGAATCGAACCAACACTGAGAGAAGAGACAAATCCCTCTACTTAACTCCTTACCTTGCTGAAAACTGGTCACCAGAGCAAACCAACCCAATACTAGAAGTAGCAACATCAAATTACCCAACACAAACGCGCAGAAGAAGGATAAACAACACAAAAAACAACAAACACACAACCGATGCGATAACACCTTGCATCACCAAAGCAAGAAGAACTTCCAATCGACAACCACAACTCATGGAAGACGAACCTGATGAAAACAAAAACCCAAGGCAGAATCTAGAAGAACTCTTCGAAGAAGCTGACACCCCAAAACCTACACCTCAGCAAGAGATCGACCAGGAAGGAAACCAAAACACTGATCAGAAGACGACCTCTACAAGAAGGTCCAAGCCAAACAACACCTCCAAACTCCACTGCAATCTTATAAACGCAAGATCCATGTCAAAACACTCAACAGAGATCTTCAACCTACTCGATGACAACGGCATTGACATCCTGTTCATCACAGAAATATGGCTGGACGACAACTAAAAAATCACACTCCAAAGCTGCCTTCCAACCAACTTCAAATGCCTTCAAATAAACAGGAAAAACAAAAAAGGAGGAGGCATCGCAATAGCATTCAACGGACACCTGAAAATAAAAATAGACGAACTGCTCAACATCCTCAAATGCGAAACCATGGTAGTACACCTAACAACAAGCCCAAAAACCAATGTCACATTCATCCTGGTGTACAGACCACCGACATATGATGCAACCTTCGTTGACAACTTCATAGAAGCCATCACCAACATAGCCATCAACCACAAACACCTAATCATTCTGGGGGACTTCAACATCTGGTTTGAAGACAGTCACGCCAACTCCCAAAACTCACGGATTGAACAACTCACTACCATGAAATTACGACAACTAGTCAAAGGAGCAACACACTAGGCAGGACACACCCTCGACGCAATTTTTGCCAAATGTGCAGTGATGTGTAGCAGTAGATGAGCAATTTAGGGGTGTATTCTGGTGTTTGTTCCTGGGCGCGATATTGTCTAAAAACTGCCCTTGGTACATTCCAAATACTTGTTTATGCATTGGGTCACTAACCCCATGTGGGTGGGTGCCAGGGCCAGCCTCTTTGTCACTCTTATTTTAAATTATTTTTTGTCATTTCCCAATGAACAGTAAACAAAACCATCAACACATTGACATTGCATAGTCTTTTCCACCCCACCACCCCTTCCCTCCCCCTAATCACACCCCTCTCCCACCTCCCTGGTCTGAAAGCCCTTTTGTCACTTGATGGCTCTGCGCTGCATCATGCTCAACTCTTCAAAAACAGAAGTTATCTTTCTCCTGGCGTCTAAGCTATCCCTAAACTCCCCTCTCCTATCTCCTTCGCACCTGACCTTCTTGCTCCTTCACTTAAGGCCTGCAACCTGGGAGTCCTCTTTGGTAGATACCCCCAACTTCGACAATTCATCAGTACCACCAGCTCTGTTGCTCATAACCTTCCCAATGTTCGGAAAACATGTCAATTAAGTACTCGCCACACTGTGAAAATTCGAATCTGATCCCTTATGCTTGTCAAACTCAACTACTGCTCATTCCTACTCCATGACCTTCCTCACGTCTCCTTCCATCCCCTAGACAAAGTCCTCAACTTTGTTACCTGCACTATCTTCTACCTACCCAGATCTTACCAGACTTCTACCTACCAACAGCATGCTGGTTGTTTCCTCCATACATAACCGCTGCATTCTCAAGTTCCTTTTCCTAGTGTACAAAGCTATCAATGGTCTTACTTCTCAGTACCTGTCTGACTGTATCTTTGCCTGCTCGCCACCCTTTTCCCTCCACTCCTCCTCTGCATTCAACCTCTCTGTCACATGCACCCCCTGTGTCTCCTCTCACTTCTGCTCTTTCTTTCTACTCAACCCACTCCATTGTAATGCACTGCCCATGACGATAAAAGCCAGCCCAGCTGTGGATATCTTCAAAGCTTGTCTTAAACTTCATTTACTTGCCAAAGTGCTCTTCCTTCCCCTGTCCGCCACCCTTCATACCCCATCCAACCACTCCCTCCAGTGCCATGTAATAATGTATTTTTGTTTATTTGTATAGTACCTCTCTTTAGTTTGAAGCACTCGCCCTTATAGGCTAATGTTACCTTTGTAACTCGCCTATTTCGTACCCTTCAGGGGAATATCCTTCAATCTGCAAATGTGTTATTTTAAGTCATTTCCGAGCAATAGTGAAATCCAAAATACAGATTAAAGAAAAGCTTGAGGTAAGTAAATGCATTTTCAGTGATGGGCAATGTAAAATGTATTAGGAATATTCAATACATAGCACAGCACACATAGCAAACAGTGCTCCTATTACAACATACTAAATACAACACACATCATAACACACATACAACGTGCACATACAGTGCACATACCACAATACTGCATACATCCTGCCACAAAACACCAAACACACATACTAAACAACGCATAACATGCTGCACATAAAACACACATCACATATGCAATACAGTACACATAACACAACGCACAAACCACAACATACAATGCACACATCGAACATGCCTCCAATGCATCTATACTTGTTTTTATTCACCTGTAGGTCTGTGAGGATGGAGAGAAACCTATTGGAGGTGAGGCGGAAACGAAGTAGAGCAGAGAAACCCTTCTACGCAGTGTGGTCAGCTCCCTGCTTCCCCATGAATGTATTTGTCCTATGCTTCTTAAAGGTTTCGCTTTCCAAGCGGGCATCAGTGGCATGTCCAGACTCTTTTGAATGGGGTGGCACTGACTTATGCAAGAGTGGCATGAAGTATGAGCGCCCACACACACATAATGATCATAATTTAGGATAATGGCATACCTCTCAACCCACACGCTTTTGGCGGGTGTCACCCACCACTTAGGCAGCTCTCTCACCCGCCAAGCTTCCTACACGCCCATAGGAATCAATGAGAGTTCACCCGCCGAACACAAAATCGGGTGTTTTCACCCACCCAGGACCAATGACAGGTTAAGAGCTATGATAATTGAGGGCCACCTGAGGTGGCCAATCAGATTCCAGGGGTAGCACGTTCCACCCCAGGTCACTCCCTGGACACGCCACTGGGGGTTATCAGTTTCATGGATCCCGTCAAGAAGTGGCCCTCCTTGGCTGTCATGGTGGAACCCTCTGCCTTTGTGGTGCCCGAATCAATGTCCCTAAACCTGTGGTCCTTACTGCCCACAGAATCAACTTCCCTAAACCTGTGGTCCTTACTGCCCACACGTGTGTGTCTTCTGGGTTGTGATACTGCAACAGCCGTTGCTGTGGTTCAGTTTCCACGCCTTAATATCTGGCTTCTGGAGGAAGAGGACCGAGAGGCATAGAAGTTTCTCTCCAGACTCTGACTAGCCATGCCAAGGCCTCTGACTCTGGGTGCAACTAGGAATCTGTTTGCCTGTGTTTATGATGACCTCTGCTGCCAGGACTGCCTTGCGTCGCACGGTGCCTCTCCTGGTTCCTAGCAATCATGGTCCTTGCTTTCTGCTTTTTCATTGTTAAATGGCACCTCCCGGTAGCCTCCTTTCCGTGGTCTTCTCGGCTGCCACAACTGCATGTACGTTATTATTTCGAAGACAAAATGTTGAATTCTAAATGTTCGTATTCGAAATAGAAACACCACAGCTAAATTGCCTTTGTATACCGTGCTCCCCCAAGCCCTTTACTTACCTTTTGGCGGCAGAGGTGCGGGGAACACCCCCGCAACCCGGCTTCCCTTGTTCGCTATAATGAAAACCGAATGGTTGAAATGTTCGGCATTTTCAACTGACTTTAATTTTGGTACAGCCGAAATCCGATCATTTCAACCATTCGATTTTTTTAATGGTATTTTCGGGCAATACCGCCCCATCCATCGGCAGCTACAAAGTCCATCCATTTGTGCCAAATGTCTCTCTGTGCGCGTTTCCTTTTTCTGGTCAGGTTTAAGGTGCAATGTGCAATTAAGGGAAACTTAGACATGACTTTCAGCAACAAGTAACATTTTTGTACTTCATTTCTTTTCTTAGGCTGTTTATCTATTGCTCGTCTGTTTTTGCCGGATTTATGCAGACCGAGATAAAATGAGTTGGGGTGTCATATTGCCAACCTCCTGCCCATGACCCTCCGCTCACTACCCCTCTGACACTGACCATGAGTAATACCCCCTATAGAACTCTTCAACTGGCTGATCACTCACAGTTTCATCCCCCATATCAGAATAAACTCCCACTTTACTGTCGCACACTACGATCCTCCATTGAGTTGATAGGGGAATACTACAGGCACCCCAGCCCATATCTCACACATATATCATAGGCGCATGAAATCTGGACTGGAAGGTGATGGAGTGGGCAACTGTGTTCTGATCTCCTTTGAGGACTACCCCGTCACAAGCGGCAGACTAAGAAGTGGGGAGTGGGGCCTTTAGTTTTCTGCCCTCCCCACCCTATGGCGGAACCAACTCAGTGCTTTAAATACATTGGGAACAAAATCGAGAGGGATAGTGGCTATGTTGTGCTGGGTGTGGCCTAAGAAAGGGGCAGGTGACAGGCAAGGGCAGCCTGTCCGAAACTAACAGTGCATCAGGAGGCCCTGAAAATATGTACTTTGGGCTACACAACATGGTCTTGGGTGGTCTTGTTTGCATTCGGCCAGCATACTATAAATAACACTACCTCTGGTTCCGTTTCTAAATAACCTGCTGTCTGTAAATAAATGCCTTGATCATTCAGGATACAAACAAGGCAATCAGCAACTAAATCACCTTCATTCTGTAAATAAATGATCCAGGCCCAGTTTGCTTAATAGCTCTTCTGTGCTCATTTAGGGCTTTAGCTCCCCTGCTGCTGTCTGCCTGCCCTGTGTTAATCTGTTACTATGAACCCCCTGCAGGGAAGGGCTAATAGTATGCACATATTCCTTAGGGAGGCACCAGTCTACACAAACAAAATGATGTGTCACCTTAAATGTGCTTTTGCTGTCCAAAGATAGAACTCCATGCATTAACTTATCCCATCAGACCATCATGTCCGTGGTTACACCTTCCCGTCGCTGAAACAAGCTCCAACCCAACCACCTCCACTGCCACCCACGTGGGATCGCAGATCCAAGAAAATCTCCAAAGAATCGATCTCCCCCCATATCGCGCCCTTGGCCTTGGAAAACCTAGCCTCATCAGACCCTCAAAACCTAGCAGATATCTATACCAGCACCTTGACTAAAGCAGTAAACCGTGTGGCCCACTCCTCCCTAGAAGGTCGAAACCCACAGACCACCATAACCCTTGGTTCACTGCAGACCTCCAAGCACTGCACTTCAAGAAAAGACAGGCAGAAGCCACCTGTGAAAAAATACCTTCGACAACTCCTAAACTAGCCTTCAACAAGATTGCAAAAGCATACAAGCAGGCCATTTCGGCAGCTAAAGCAAAAATATACAATGCTAGAATAGCCACTGCCAACTCGAACTCGCAAGAATTATTCAGAATCCTTAGGGAGCTTGAGACACCCAGCACTCCACTCTTCACTATCAATAAAGATGAAACATGGTGTTCAAACATCCAGAACGCCATGCAGGCAAAAATATCCCTACTACAGCAAAACATTGGGGAAAAATGCTAAGACTAGCCCCACCAACCTCCTAGCCCCCACCAATTCACACACTGCACCCCCTTCCACTTTAGAGAAGTCTCAGAACCTGAAACAGACAATATTCTCAGAAACCTAAAACCATCTAGATGCAAAGGAGACATATGTCCAGCAGCAATCATTAAAGATTGTTCAGTAGCCCTAGTCCCTTTCATCACAAAATTCATTAATGCCTCGTTCTCCACAAATTTGGTACTGACATGCCTTAAAGAATCTTGGGTTCTCCCATTGTTGAAGAAACCATCACTTGACCCTTCGGTGCCGAACAATTACTGCCCCATCACCATAGTGCTTAACATCCTAGACAGAGCAGCTTACAACCAGATTCAACACTATCTAGAATCGAATCACATCCTAGGGATGCGCAATCAGGGTTCAGACCTGGATATGGCACCGAGTCCACACTACTAGACCTGAAAATTCAAATGGATTCATTAGGGATGAAGGCAAGCCTGCGCTACTCCTCTTACTGAATCGCTCAGCCGCGTTCGACTTAGTAGACCATAAAACTTTATGCCTCCACCTCATGTCCACTGCTAATTTCCCCAACAAAGCCTCACTATTGATTGCCTCTTTCCTACAAGGCAGATCCATGAGAGTTTTCTCAGACACAGCAAGTGCCTCGCCTATCCCAATTCATGTGGCGTCCCCCAAGGTTCATGTGTGTCCCTCTCCCTATCCAATATTTTCACTAAACCCTTATTTGATCTATAGGATGACCTTGGCATTTCCTATGCACACTATGCTGACGACACCCAAATCCTCCTACCCCAGTCAGGCTCTTATGATAAAGACTCCCGTATGCGCAACAAAGTATACTCCACATTCCAGTCTCGGATGGAGACCAACCACTTGTGCCTGAACGACGACAAGACCGAGATTGTGCTGTCGGGCTCCTCCGCAGTGCTAAAAAAGCTCAGCCCGTAATTCACTTCATTCTCGATTGATAGATTCCAGATTTTTGTCTCAGATGTGGTAAAAACTTTAGATGCACACCTGGATGCCTCCCTTTCCCTCAACAAACAAGTCAGTGCTGTGGCGTCCTCAGCAGCTTATACCGCAAAGCTCATCAATGAAGCTAGACAATTCCTCACCACACAAAGCTGCGTAACTATTGCCAGAGAAATCACGGGTTCTAGACTGGATTATTGCAATGTCCTATTTGCGGTAACCTCCAAACGGAACCTAAACAAATTACAGGTAATACACAATAACGCCCTCCGAGCACCACTGAACATCCCAAAAAAGAACCACATCACAAACGCCAGGAAAAAGGCCCATTGGCTCCCTATCAGGGAAAGGATTATCTTCAAGACTCTTTCGATTACCCACAAATGCTTGAGTAAGATGGCCCCACAATACCTGTCTCCGAATATCGAGATATCTAAGTCTGACAGACCAGTAAGATCCCTCCATGCCCACAAATTAGCCATACCGAAAGTGAAAAGAGCCAAAGGAGGGGGGTAAGCTTCTCTGCAGTCGCAGTAAACTACTGGAATTCCACAGGACTAAGAGCAGAGGACTCATATTGGGCCTGCCGCAAAGCTCTGAAAATGTGTTTATTTGCCTAACCTCCCCTCACTTGGGAAAGTAAGCTGCATGAAAGTTGTCTCCTTAATGTCTTGTGCCCGTCTTATTGTCAAGGCACCATCGGCACTGTTGAAAGTTTGTATCATGTAACCGGTTGTAACAGCGCCCTGATGCCGGAGGGTTTAGGCGCGATACAAATGGAAAAATAAATTAAATAAATAAATCCCTGACATCTTCTGCTGGTCCTGAAATTACCCTGAGGAGCACTGGTGTGAAAGGGGTGGCGGACAAGTAACAACAATACAAACTACTTTGTGATTTGTATAAAATTGAAGGGCATTTTGGGAACATAAGAACGAACATGAATTTGTATATATGACAACATTTGACATATCTATGACAGTGATTGAAGTCTGCAACCCTTATGTGCAAGTAAATAAAATAAGCAGAAAGGCCAGTGTGCATTATGATAACACCCTACCAGTAAAGTGACGGCAAACTGCGCATCATATATACACATTTAGAAGCATTGTACTTTGTGAGTCAGTCGCTGGTTGTCCTCCTTTACAGGGCAGACGACTTCACTGCGCATTTTGTTTCCACAGTGTTCAGCATGCCACATCCCTACCACACTCACATCCCCGTTTTTGATGACCATCAGACTGGGTGCTACTCACTGGGGACTGAGGGAGCCCGAGCAATACCCTAGCTCAAGGGGGGTTTCTGGAGACTTCCGGGGGCCACCCAAAGCCCTGCCCATCTCCCTCCTATAGATATAAACTATAATTAACTAAAGGATACACAGCGCCAAGAGGTCGTGCGTGTGCTATAGACATCTCACACTACATATCTTGGCACGTGCTTGGGCGGGGGGTTGTCTAGGTAGGTGTTTTCACTATTGAATAAAGAGAAGTATACTTATGTCAACGATGGGTATCTCCCTCATGAAGTGCAGTGGTACTTTGGCCAAACACTAAGTGGAAAAAGATGTCCACGGATGATCGGCCGACCTCGCTTCTTATTGGCTGATGCTTCGCACAAACTTCAATCGCTGCAGCATTACTCAGCCAACCTCCGCGTTTAAGGAGCGTCTATAAATAAAGATGAGTCAGGCTGCACAGCTGCGTCTGTTATCTCTGTAATGGAGGGAAAACGTTCTACTGGAGATTACATGTACCACTAGCAGTAAGCGTCTTAACGTGAGGGGACACCCAGCTGAGAGGCCGAGGAAGGCCATTGCCTGTTTTGTCTTTCAGATACTGTAATCCATTTTTGCCAACAGCGTCTATTTTTTAACTCTTTCAACCGCAGTGAAGACGTTGTAACTTTCTCAGAGAGCATACTATGTACGTACAATTTCTTACGAAACCACCCAGAAAAATCAGGGTTCAGAGGAAGCAAATAAGAGGAAAAAAACTGCACTCGATTCAAATGTATGTAGGGAAAGAAAGAAAACCTGGTTTATAATGTTAAATAACAATGTGCATATTATTATGTTATGTGATTGCGATGTGTACAGCGCACCACTGGCATTTTCCTGGTCTCTTGGCGCCCTGGCGGATCTGAAAAGAAAGAAGGGCTAGGAAGGCTTAGTGGGATTGAGAAGACAACGCGCCCGAGAGCTTTGATGTGCTGTTGGCAGCTATAGTTTGGAAAAACCAGTCACTCACTACATGCCGGTTTGTTTTTAGTTGGTAGATGTTATGTGGTGTTTGGTGTATGGGGGATGTGTGTGTAATTGGGTTAGTTTCTTGTTGGGTGTTTGCGTGGTATGTGCCATTTGTGGTGTTTTTAGGTTTTTGCTGCAGTAGAGGCATGAGTGTGTTTTGTTCTGTGTTTGTGGGTGAGTATGTACAATATTGGAGAGTTCTTGGCAGGGTTAGTGAGCAGTTGCATCATAAGTCACTTAGCTGCAATACAGTGACTGCACCCAAAGGTTCAGCACAATTCAATACAGTGGCTATGTTCAAAATTCTGCTAGATTCAAAACATTGAATATACCTACGAATACAGCTAAATTCAGTACATTCCTATGCACAAAATTTCAGCTAAATAAAAAAAAGTGAAAAAAGGTACTGTTTGTTAATTGTTGCTCAATCATTTATTGTTACCCAACAATATCCGTTTTGAGTAAAATGAACGTGCTCTGTTCTCCAGCATGGGGGTCTTACAGGGTTTCACATGCTCATGAATATTCCCTTTTGTCAGACTTGGAATCCTCAGTAATATAAAGCAATTTAGCTTTAAGCTAAAAACTGCATGTAACTTGTATGGACTATTGCTGTCACTTTGAATCATGTTGCCCCATCCAATGACATTCATCCTCCTTAGCTCCATGACTGGCAGCCATCTTCAGATTTTTACTGTTCTCGTGTCAGGCATCCTAGAGTTTCGCTCTTCGAAGATCTCGTTGAATTTTGCCTATTTTGATTTTAAAAAATGCCATCAGTCACTGTGTGACTTGCAACAACGGGGATCCATTGCCGGTAGCTCTCACCTGTATCACCAGATCTCAAGATTGTGTGTAGCCATTGACTTGGGCCTACTACACAGGGATGACGGACGCTTTGAAGAAGAGCCTCTTAAGGGCCTGTTCGAATTGTAGACTGAAGAACAGCTTTATGGAAGATCGCTATCAAAAGTGCATTTATTGCCTTCATACAGACCACAACGCGGATGGCTGTTCGATCTGCCAATCTTTCTCCTCTAAGATGCAGAGAGACAATCATAGAAGATTGGTGGCATGGATTTCCGAGGGTAGAGCCCCTGACTCAGCCCAGTGCGCAGTCATTACTCTGCCAGGACCAGCAGACCCAAAGAGTGCACTCCCTCTGACAAGTGTTTGAGGTCCTTTGAGGACACTTCCAAGGGTAAGATACCGAAAAAGGCAAAGTCGTCCCACGATCCGACTTCTCCATTTACGAGCGCTGCAGTTGCAGTGTCTCTGTCAACCGGTTCATCGACGACCACAAAGACGATCCCTCCATCTGAGGGGCGTTGATCGTCAACATCTTCACTGTCCACCGGTCAGGCACCGTCGATTGGCAAGACTCCGTCTGCGAAACATAAGACTTTGTCCACCAATTTTTGTTCAGTCAACGGCCTCGTTGACAACAACGGTTACCCTCTCGATGGTGACTACAACTGCATCTAGAGTGGCACTGCCTGTAAGACCTCTGCCAGCTGCAGCTGTGGTTGTGCCACTGACGCTTGCATCACCAGGTGCTCCAGTGATTGCCTTCTTCCCTAAAGGATCCAATATGGAGAAAGAGTTGCCTCTGGCACACTCTTTTCTCTCCTAGGCATACCAGGCCTGGCAGCCCCTCACTGTGTCTCCAGTGAGGCCTCCCAGGGTGTTATCCCCTGCTCTGGATAGTAATTTCGACACTGCTCTTCAGACTTGCTGCAAATCAAAATGTCATTTACGTACTGAATGACGGTACTCTCCATCTGTATGTTGCCGAGATCCACTTGGAGGACCCTATTAAAGATAGAGGGTGACTCACAGGTTCTATACAGAAAGGGAGTCAAGTTCTGTGACTCCTCCAGAAGTGGTAGAGAAAAGAAGGCGTTCTTCAGATCTATTTCTGTGAAATGAGTAGCCTTCGGCGGGACGCTACATAGAATCGTTGCTGGATTGGGAACTAGCAGTCATTCTGCATCAACATTTTCATTTAAAGGATGCAAATCCTGAATAAAACACCATGATCCTCCTGTCGCCTTCTTCACCAGATACACAGCTGTGTTACACTGTGAATCCGAAGCTACCAGAATACTTTTCTTCACTAACATGGCAATCGTCTCATAAATACCCTCGACTGCTTCTTTTGATATGGGATATTGTCTTTCCTCAGTAAAATAGCCCCGGCTTAAGCTTTATTTTGATAGCTCCTTTCCCTTTTAACAGACCCACGTCATATGGACTGCTGCTCCATAGGATGCTTGGTACCCGCCCTAAGTCTTCCTCAAGAAATGGTGGTGGTGCCTTTTGCAACAAAACCATTCTCTGTGGCCCTTCCCTATAATGTATCCTCACCCAATGCGTAATGCTCATAAAGAACACGTCTCGTGATCTGAGCGATCGTCACAAAACAATTCCTCATCTGTCCAATGAGTCTGTCTGTGCCCTTCCTATACTGCGATTACTGTCCTAAATGATCGCCCTGTGTCGTTAGTCCCATGTAACACTATTCTCTCGTCTCTTACCATAACCACTTCTAGTTCTATCAGTATCACTTGTCCTTCCTTCTCATCTACATGAATCTCTGGTTTAAACAAAAACTCACTGGGTATGCGTAAGCCATGCTATCAGCATTTCCACTCCATATTGGAAAAACCTCTGCACAGCCTGCCCACAATATGCCTGGATGAGTTACCTCATGTTTATGAAGTGAATTCCTGGTGTCAAGCACACTATCCCTTGGTCTGTAAATGAAATGGTCATGTTGAGTCGGCTCATCGTGTCCCTACCCATTTTGTTAATTAGTCAGCGTCACCCCTTCCACCGTATAATTAGATAATTTTTTCTGCACTTACTTTGCGTCTTCCTGTTTCCTCTCCTCATGCTTCTTTCTTGGATTAACCAACAATAGTGCACTATAGTTAGTTGGATTTCTGACCACGGCTCAGCCTCCATCCCCACTAACATCTTCAGCTGTTTCTGTACCTGTTCTGGCAGTCCTTGACATAATATGTAATAAAAAAAAACACTGTTATATACCACTGCTCTCTCGTCTCGAGACGCCAATGAATGCTCTTGAATCTCCTAAATATATAGAAGTGGGTCTTCATCTTCTCGTATTTTATGTCTGATGTGTCTGGATACTGTACTCTTCCATATGGCCCCTAAGCAGTTATTGAATGGTGCGCCATTGTGCGCCATTTTTTTTCTTTTATCTCCAGGGTAACCTGCTGTTTTCAAACATCGTCTGCTACCTCCCCAAGAATGGCTGAAAGTAGGCTCTTCATGTCGCCCACTGCAAATGTCGTCCCTGCTGTCAGTCTTTCAAGTTCGTAAATCCATTTTCCAGCCCCTGCAGTCAGCAAAGGTAGTTTACATCTTAAATTGTCCTTAGCCATCTTTCGCCATGGTATATACCAGAGTCGTCCGCTACCCTTCTCCAATAATGGAAACTGTGTCAGTCTCATCCCTCTGTCACGTCTCCCTATGTCTGTAGTGGCTGTAAACGCTCTTGTCATCTCTGCCCGCTTCCGTCCTGGCAAGGCTCTGCGCATACATGGTAATTCCTGGTGAGGCTCTGCGCATACATGGTAATTTCATCTGCACTGTGTGACTTGTCCCTGGGATGTTCCAGTCGCCCCTTGCATTCTCCCTCTTCTCTTCCTGTGTCTTTCCCTTCTCCCCACACTGTGTCTCTGTCAGGGCTTATTTTCTATGAGCAGCGGTGAGGTCTCTCCCCCTTGTCATCGTCGCTTTCCTGTTGTTCTTTATCTGATCCCTTGATCCCAATACTAGTGTCACTGTCCACTTCTCTTTCGTCCTCAAAACTAAGCCTCCTTAACATTGGTTTCTCCCATTGTTTTGCCTTTGCTTAGTCTGTAACACTGCATTCCCCTCACAATGAGGGTCCTATTGTACCCCTACTCATCTGTGTGGTGGCAGAACTGTCTCTCCTGCTCCTGTCAAGATTCCCCAGTCTTCTTCATATGTCTTCCCCGTCATCGTCATTCAGACGTGTCAAGTCCACCTTAATGTCCACCATTTTCTTAAACCTCCTCTCCCTACTTTCGTCTCTTTCCCGCTCACGTCTCCTATCCTCTTCTTCTTCTTCTATGCGTGAGCACTCTTTAACAACTCGCTCAACTTCCAACCCTCTTTTCTCCCTTTTTATTTGTAATTGTCTCTCCTGCTCCTCTTCAGCCTTCTGCCTCTCTGTTTCCTCTAGCTCTCTCTGCTTTTTCTTCTCTCTATCCTCTTCCCCCTTTTTTATGCTCGCTCTCTTTCTCTTCTCAACTTATCATACTCTTCCTTCTACTTCTCTTCTTTGTACTTCCTCCATTATTTCTGCCCATTCCTTTGCTTCCTCCTCTGTATCTTTACGATTTGGAGCTTCCTCTCCCGTATGCCCCATCTCGCTTGTGGGCTTCCTATCCAGTTTAAGCAATAGCTGCCCACCTACCCATTCATTTGGCGGGATTATCGCCTCATGACCTTCTCTTTGTCCTTTCTTTCCCAGGTCATTTTCATTCAGTTTTGATTGCATTTCGCTGCACTTCCTACATTCGCCACTGGTATTCTGCGCTTTTTTATTCACCTGTTTTGCACCACTAAGTGTGCCCTTGCTGCTATACGCTGGAGGTGCAAAAGTAGGATTGGTATATCCTGCTGCTGCTTTCTATTCCTTTAAGGGGTACATTCCCTGACTTTCTGCTCTTGGATTTTGGTCTGCGGTTTGAGGAGGAGAGGGAGTCGAAGGTGGTTTGCCTTCCATTTCGCATTGAGTCAACATCCATTGCTTTAGGATTGAATCCCGTTCCTCATCCTGAAACATTTTCGATAGATTTTCCATAGCTCTAATATAGATAACCAGTTACTTAATTTCTTCCCCTTGTAAGCTGCATGTAAATACATGGTCGTATGTTGCTGCACACATTTGGAAAAGCTTCCCTCTTTGGTCTATGGCTTTGCCAATTTGCCCTCGGTATCGCAAGTCCATTCCGCGCTATACTTGCGTATTTTGTCTTGATATCACGGCAGGGACTTGCACAAATGTTGAATGGGTTTATCTCTCAGTTTGTCATGTTATTCAGTACTTGTACTTGACAATACTTACTTGACCTCAAATCAGGATTTCGACACATCCAATTTACCTTGACAATTTTCAATTCACCCAATTAACAGTACTTTTTAATCACATTTCTGCTAACCATGGCAATTGTAAAGGATTTTTCAACAGCCTCTCCGGCTCACCACCCTCAACAAGAGTCTGCTCAATGCACCACCCACACTGCTTTTTCCGCTCTCAAAGCCCAAGCCACAACTCGACTCATATGCTCCTCGAGCACCGCCAAAATGGCATACCACTTTTCACTGATTCAAGCAACAGCCCGACAGATGAATTCCAACACCTTCTGCACTGCTCAAGTCCTATTCAACAACCTCACGGGTGAGGTCACCAATTGCCTAGTGGGAAGAACCCCTTGATACTTAATACTTCACTATATATACACGCTTCAATCACCAAAACACAATGACAAACATGATGTAACATACAGCTGTCTTCCTGCCTGACAGGCTATTCATAAAATCACTTGATCCCTCTTCTATACTGCCGCATATAGGAATAAATCTCCAAGAGATAAATTAGGAAACCACCCTCTGTGATATAAGCTACCTTCTCCTGCTAATACCTATACACAGGTAACAATAATCCATGAACCAAGCTAAACTGCCCAACACACAGGCATACTTTTTTTGTCTTTCTAATGTTTTTCATCCATAAACCAAGCTGACGTCTCGAATATAAGTATGCTTTTTATAATAATTGGATCTTTTTTATCTGTAAACCAATCTGACCGTCTAAGCTTACCACCTAAACTGACTGCCTAAAAACGGGTAACCTTTACACAAAAACATAAAAACATAGAATTACAACACTAAGAGGACATTTCCCTTCCCCCATATTTGCCATATAGTTGAGTCTATACTTACACTCCATGGTATACTGAAGCCCCTCGAGCACAGACTCTCCCACAATCTGCCACTCTGCCGTCTGGGCGGGTTGGTGTCCCACAGGAATTTCCTCCAAAGTGGCTCCTGGCGACCTTTTCAATTTTTGCACGTGTGGTTTTGGATGTCGGTCTTCGCGGGTCACTGCGCAGCCCTTCAGGCATGCGGCAGGACAAGGCGGGCTTAATAACCAAAAGGTCTTAGCAACCATCCTCCTGGTAGAACTTCTAAAGGAGCTGCAGGGGCTCTATAGCAGTTATCTCATTTATCAGCAAGAGGATACTTGGGCCCCAACAAAATCCCTGCCGCAATAACAGAAGACTCCACCATAGGGCACATTTTAGTTTCTTTTTTTATCCATCAAAACAGGGATCACACTAGAAAAGCATATAGTTTCCAAAGCTATTGTCCTCCAAAAGTATGTGACGCTGTTTTAACCATGGGTGACATCACAAAAATAGGTGACGTCCCCCGAAACCCATCAGGGATGTGGATTGGTCAGTTTATGGAAACTACATATTTAATATATAGGAGTTAGCTTGGTTATTGGATTGCCATATCTGGTGGCTCCTCCCAGGATCACCACTACATACAACAAATACAAAGTTGCAGGAAAGTAAAGAAGCTATTGGTCACTGCAACATAATATGGCTTAACGTGAAAGGTAACTGAGGATTGGACAGAACGTGTCTTCCCAATGTTGGGACCTTGGACAGCTACCAGACTGACTGGTGCTTTTCAAGGTGATGGGAGCGAGTACAGATGTGCTGTATTTTTCCACCATGTGGTCATCTCTGATCACCTAAGCCTGAGAGAGTACATTCAGTTATTAACCTTGTGCAGCAATTGTATCTTTCCACTTCTGTTTCGGTGGGAACAGCTTCCCTCCATCTACGTTGAGTGAATAGGCATTGTTCTGCACTACCTGGTCACATGTGTAGAGTCCACAAAATAGAGCTCTCCAGCTTGTAATCATGAGGATTTTAAACTGTATTCCTTGCAGGTGTCTGGTTGCCTTGTTGAACTTGGAAACCTTGCATCGCTGCTTGTCCTTGGCTAGGGTGTGCACTGTGTATGTGCTGGAAACTAGGCCTGTCTGCCTTTAGCTGAATCAGGCTGTCAGTCCTTTCATGTGTTCGAAGTCTGTCTCCCATTTCCCATTCACTTCAGTGCACCTATAGCTTCCACCTTCGTTCTTATGGCTTTCCACGTTAGTTGCAATTAAGCATGTGCAAGCTGGATATATGTATTCTTGGCATCTTGCTGTTTCTGCTTTGGCGAAGGATATGTATACTTATACAGATATATGTGTGTGTGTGTGTGTGTGTCCGTCATCTATCTGCGTGAGTTATAATCATTTGTTTTGTCTCTTTCTGCAGTAATCTAATGTATGTGCGTGTAGCTTCGTGCATGGATGCCTATGTGCTTCATGTCTATGTGCACCTACTTCGTGATGTCAGAGATTATGGGCCTCATCACGAGTTGGGCAGTAACGCCGGCGCTAATAGCACTGGCATTATTAAGCCCTACCGCCAAACCCACCGGCGCTATTAGTGCTGGATCACGGGTTTGGCGGAACGGGAAATCCCCATTCCCCATTGAGCCCATTTGTGAATTCCCCATTCCCCATTGGGCTCAATGGGGAAATTTTGCACTTTTACAGCCAGCGGATTTCCCGCCGGCGGTAAACGCGCCAAAAATCGGCAAAATCTCGCTGGATTTCCCCCCAGCTCAAAGCTTGGTGGAAATCAGCTGAAGACGTGATTTGGCAGACCCTTAAGTCCGACGGTAACAGCGCTACTGCCGGATTCAGGGGCTACCGCCAAACTCATGATGAGGCCCTATGTCATTATCTTCTCAAGTTATACAGGGTAATTCATAGAATTTCGCACAAAAGTGGCGCACGCGGCTGGCGCACAGTGTCCCTGTGCGATACACTGCGCCAGCCGCATGCGATAAAATCCTTTTCATCGCACAGCGTATTCATGGATTTTAGCCTCAAAAACCAGCCGTGGCGCAGAGTGGCGCAGCAACCCTGCAGCAGCGCCAGTTACGCCCCCAAGAACGCCCTCGCGCAAGGAAAAGCCTTCACAATTCCCAAATCATCACAAAGGGCTGCGCTAACCCTGGACCAGTTCACAGGGCTGCCAAACAGCAAACGCCAAGCGGGGAATGTGTATTTCAGTGATTCGCGGGAAGTTTCACACGCAAAAGCAGCAGGGTACGTGTATTTCAGGGGTGCGCGGGAAGTAATACACGCAATTCCATCAGGGTATGTGTATTCCAGGGGTGCACGGGAAGTATCACACGCAAAAGCAGCAGGGTACGTGCATTTCAGGGGTGCGCGGGAAGTATCACACGCGATTCCATCAGGGTACGTGTATTTCAGTGGTGCGCGGGAAGTATCACACGCAAAATCAGCAGGGTACGTGCATTTCAGGGGTGCGCGGGAAGTATCACACGCAATTCCATCAGGGTACGTGTATTCCAGGGGTGCGCGGGAAGTATCACATGCAAAAGCAGCAGGGTACGTGTATTTCAGGGGTGCGCGGGAAGTATCACACGCGATTCCATCAGGGCACGTGTATTTCAGGGGTGCGCGGGGAGCACTACACGTGAATTGCCCGTGTGGGTCCTCGCAGGTGTTCCCTCTACACCCTGCACGGCCCCTGCAGGCGGCCCACACCACAGGGGACTACCCTGCACATGTCCCGCAGGCAGCCCATCCACCATGCCCCCAGCCAACCCACATGTCACCTTGCACTACTGCCCACCAACGCATGTCTCCCTGCACCCCCACCCCCCAGCTCTTTGGTGCACCCTCCACCAGGCCCCCACTCATGTCCCCCTGCACCCCCACCCCCCTGCATCCAGGGGCACCCTCCAGCAGGCCCCCACTCATGTCTCCCTGCACCCCACCCCCCAGCATCCAGGGGCACCCTCCACCAGGCCCCCACTCATGTCTCCCAGCACCCCCACCCCCCTGCATCCAGGGGCACCCTCCACCAGGCCCCCACTCATGTCTCCCTGCACCCCACCCCCCAGCATCCAGGGGCACCCTCCACCAGGCCCCCACTCATGTCTCCCTGTACCCCCACCCCCCAGCATCCAGGGGCACCCACCACCAGGCCCCCACTCATGTCCCCATGCACCCCCACCCCCCAGCACTGTGGGGCACCTGCCAGCAGGCCCCCACTCATGTCCAACTCATGTCCCCCAGCACCCCCAACCCCAGCACTGTGGGGCACCCTCCACCAGGCCCCCACTCATGTCCCACTCATGTCCCCCTGCACCCCCACCTCCCAGCAGTGTGGGGCACCTGCCAGCAGGCCCCCACTTATGTCCAACTCATGTCCCCCAGCACCCCCACCCCCCAGCACTGTGGGGCACCCTCCACCAAGCCCCCACTCATGTCCCCCGGCACCCCCACCCCCCAGCAACCAGGGGCACCCTCCACCAGGCCCCCACTCCTTCCTACCACCCCCAACCCCCAGCATTGCGAATCGCCTGTGTACGTGTATATCAGGGTTGCGCGTGTAGTCTGACATGCGATATCAGCAGGGTACGTGTATTACGGGGTTCGCGGGAAGTTCCACACGCGATTGCCCTGAGTACGTGTATTTTGGGGTGCGCGGGAAGTTCCACACGTGATTTCAGCTGGGTACGTGTATTCCAAGGTGCAAGTGAAATTCCACACGCAAATCCAGCAGCCAACGTGGATTCCGGGGGGGGGGCGGCCAGTCCTACACGTGAATCTGCCGTGTGGGTCCTCCCAGCTGTTCAACCAACACCCTCCACGGCCCCTGCAGGCTGCCCACACCACAGGGGACTACCCTGCACATGTCCCGCAGGCAGTCCATCCACCATGCCCATGCCCCCAGCCAACCCACATGTCACCTTGCACTACTGCCCACCAACGCATGTCTCCCAGCACCCCCACCCCCCAGCATCCAGGTGCACCCTCCACCAGGTCCCCACTCATCTCCCCCTGCACCCCCACCCCCCAGTACTGTGGGGCACCTGCCAGCAGGCCCCCACTCATGTCCAACTCATGTCCCCCAGCACCCACACCCCCCAGCACTGTGGGGCACCCTCCACCAGGCCCCCACTCATGTCCCCCTGCACCCCCACCCCCTAGCATCCAGGGGCACCCTCCACCAGGCCCCCACTCATGTCCAACTCATGTCTTCCTGCACCCCCACCCCCCAGCATCCAGGGGCACCCTCCACCAGGCCCCCGCTCATGTCCAACTCATGTCCCCCAACGCATATCTCCCAGCACCCCCACCCCCCAGCACTGTGGGGCAGCCTCCACCAGGCTCCCACTCATGCCTCCCTGCACCCCCACCCCCAGCACTGTGGGGAACCTGCCAGCAGGCCCCCACTCATGTCCAACTCATGTCCCCCAGCACCCCTACCCCCCAGCACTGTGGGGCACCCTCCACCAGGCCCCCACTCATGTCTCACAGCACCCCCACGCCCCTGCATCCAGGGGCACCCTCCACCAGGCCCCCACTCATGTCTCCCAGCACCCCCACCCCCCTGCATCCAGGGGCACCCTCCACCAGGCCCCCACTCATGTCTCCCTGCACCCCCAACCCCCAGCATCCAGGGGCACCCTCCACCAGGCCCCCACTCATGTCTCCCTGCACCCCACCCCCCACCATCCAGGGGCACCCTCCACCAGGTCCCCACTCATCTCCCCCTGCACCCCCACCCCCCAGTACTGTGGGGCACCTGCCAGCAGGCCCCCACTCATGTCCAACTCATGTCCCCCAGCACCCACACCCCCCAGCACTGTGGGGCACCCTCCACCAGGCCCCCACTCATGTCCCCCTGCACCCCCACCCCCTAGCATCCAGGGGCACCCTCCACCAGGCCCCCACTCATGTCCAACTCATGTCTTCCTGCACCCCCACCCCCCAGCATCCACGGGCACCCTCCACCAGGCCCCCGCTCATGTCCAACTCATGTCCCCCTGCACCCCCACCCCCCAGCACTGTGGGGCACCTGCCAGCAGGCCCCCACTCATGTCCAACTCATGTCCCCCAGCACTCCCAACCCCCAGCACTGTGGGGCACCCTCCACCAGGCCCCCACTCATGTCCCACTCATGTCCCCCTGCACCCCCACTCCCCAGCACTGTGGGGCACCCTCCACCAAGCCCCCACTCATGTCCCCCTGCACCCCCACCCCCCAGCATCCAGGGGCACCCTCCACCCGGCCCCCACTCCTTCCTACCACCCCCCCACCCCCAGCAGTGCGATTCGCCTGTGTACGTGTATATCAGGGTTGGGCGTGTAGTCTGACATGCGATATCAGCAGGGTACGTGTATTACGGGGTTTGCGGGAAGTTCCACAAGCGATTGCCCTGGGTACGTGTATTTCGGGGTGCGCGGGAAGTTCCACATGTGATTTCAGCAGGGTACGTGTATTCCAAGGTGCGCGGGAAGTTCCACACGCGATTTCAGCAGGGTACGTGTATTCCAAGGTGCAAGTGAAATTCCACACGCGAATCCAGCAGCCTACGTGGATTGCGGGGGGGGGGGCGGCCAGTCCTACACGTGAATCCGCCGCGTGGGTCCTCCCAGCTGTTCAACCAACACCCTCTACGGCCCCTGCAGGCGGCCCACACCACAGGGGACTACCCTGCACATGTCCCGCAGGCAGCCCATCCACCATGCCCATGCCCCCAGCCAACCCACATGTCACCTTACACTACTGCCCCCCAACGCATATCTCCCAGCACCCCCACCCCCCAGCACTGTGGGGCAGCCTCCACCAGGCTCCCACTCATGCCTCCCTGCACCCCCACCCCCAGCACTGTGGGGAACCTGCCAGCAGGCCCCCACTCATGTCCAACTCATGTCCCCCAGCACCCCTACCCCCCAGCACTGTGGGGCACCCTCCACCAGGCCCCCACTCATGTCTCACAGCACCCCCACGCCCCTGCATCCAGGGGCACCCTCCACCAGGCCCCCACTCATGTCTCCCAGCACCCCCACCCCCCTGCATCCAGGGGCACCCTCCACCAGGCCCCCACTCATGTCTCCCTGCACCCCCAACCCCCAGCATCCAGGGGCACCCTCCACCAGGCCCCCACTCATGTCTCCCTGCACCCCACCCCCCACCATCCAGGGGCACCCTCCACCAGGTCCCCACTCATGTCTCCCTGTACCCCCACCCCCCAGCATCCAGGGGCACCCTCCACCAGGCCCCCACTCATGTCCCCCTGCACCACCACCCCCCAGCACTGTGGGGCACCTGCCAGCAGGCCCCCACTCATGTCACCCTGCACCCCCACCCCCCTGGATCCAGGGGCACCCTCCACCAGGCCCCCACTCATCTCCCCCTGCACCCCCACCCCCCAGTACTGTGGGGCACCTGCCAGCAGGCCCCCACTCATGTCCAACTCATGTCCCCCAGCACCCAGCATCCAGGGGCACCCTCCACCAGGCCCCCACTCATGTCCAACTCATGTCTCCCTGCACCCCCACCCCCCAGCATCCAGGGGCACCCTCCACCAGGCCCCCACTCATGTCCCCCTGCACCCCCACCCCCCAGCACTGTGGGGCACCTGCCAGCAGGCACGCACTCATGTCCAACTCATGTCCCCCAGCACTCCCACCCCCAGCACTGTGGGGCACCCTCCACCAGGCCCCCACTCATGTCCCACCCATGTCCCCCTGCACCCCCACCCCCAGCACTGTGGGGCACCTGCCAGCAGGCCCCCACTCATGTCCAGCTCATGTCCCCCAGCACCCCCACCCCCCAGCACTGTGGGGCACCCTCCACCAGGCCCCCACTCATGTCCCACTCATATCCCCCTGCACCCCCACCCCCCAGCACTGTGGGGCACCTGCCAGCAGGCCCCCACTCATGTCCAACTCATGTCTCCCTGCACCCCCACCCCCAGCATCCAGGGGCACCCTCCACCAGGCCCCCACTCATGTCTCCCAGCACCCTCACCCCCCAGCATCCAGGGGCACCCTCCACCAGGCCCCCACTCATGTCCCCCTGCACCCCCACCCCGCAGCACTGTGGGGCACCTGCCAGCAGGCCCCCACTCATGTCCAACTCATGTCCCCCACCCCCTCACCCCCCAGCACTGTGGGTCACCCTCCACCAGGCCCCCACTCATGTCTCCCAGCACCCCCACCCCTCTGCATCCAGGGGCACCCTCCACCAGGCCCCCATTCATGTCTCCCAGCACCCCCACCCCCCTGCATCCAGGGGCACCCTCCACCAGGCCCCCACTCATGTCTCCCAGCACCCCCACCCCCCAGCATCCAGGGGCACCCTCCACCAGGCCCCCACTCATGTCCCCCTGCACCCCACCCCGCAGCACTGTGGGGCACCTGCCAGCAGGCCCCCACTCATGTCCAACTCATGTCCCCCACCCCCTCACCCCCCAGCACTGTGGGTCACCCTCCACCAGGCCCCCACTCATGTCTCCCAGCACCCCCACCCCTCTGCATCCAGGGGCACCCTCCACCAGGCCCCCACACATGTCTCCCAGCACCCCCACCCCCCTGCATCCAGGGGCACCCTCCACCAGACCCCCACTTATGCCTCCCTGCACCCCCACCCCCAACCAGTCAGGGGCACCCTCCACCAAGCCCCCACACATGTCCCCCAGCCAACATGTCATCACAATCTAGATCCCTGGCCCTTATGGTCAGCCTCCAAATGCAAAACACCCACCCGAGTATTGCATCCACCCACAGAGAAATGGCAATAACATGATAGAACCCCAATTGCAAGTTTGGAAATGAACACATGTCCCTCACATACACACAATGGGTGTCAGTGAATGTCAAAACCCATATCATGATATGCATGAAACCAATGAGATGATACTACACATTGAAGTTTGAAGAAAAAATATGTATTAAAAGCAACATAAATTGAATCAAAAACAAACAAACAAATATGGGAATTAAAAAAAAAAACAGCATGTCCGTGAAATAATGCAAAACCACAAATCATAATCCAAAGGAAAGGTGTCCAAAGTCACAGTCCACAAAAGTAAATCCAATGGAAAATTAAAATCGAAAACCATTGCTCCATGGGTAAATCATAAAAAAATATGAAAATCCAACAGTCAACTATATACAGATAAACAATCCAGGGTCCATGATCCCAACAGAAGAAATTAAACCTATCTAATAACACTACCTAATAAAAAAAACTATATACAAAAATGTGGCCCATTGTCCAAAAGGTCCAAAAAAAATGCAAAACCAAAGGAAACCTAACACTAACTACAGAACTATTTACAAGGGCAGCGGGCTAGTCCGACGGCTCACTTCGGGATGTTCTGGGCCAGGGCATCATCGAACTCCTGCTCAATGTCCCAGAGGCGGTCCTCCTCCATGGCCCCGAGGGTCCGCAGGGACGTCGACATGTTCACCTCCAACTCCCTGCGGATTTCCTCGAGGCACTCGGCCCGCCTCAGGGCCCTCCGCATGGAGTTCTCCTCCCTGACCATCGTGAGCCGTGCCTCTTCCGCCCGCTGCCGCTCCGCATCTATGGCGTGGCCCAACCGCTGCCACATGAAGACATTTCCCATCCTGGGTCCTCCTGCCCTCCGGCCGATGCCTGCCCTTCCGATGTCGAAGGCCCCGAGCCATTATGGCTCCCACCTCGTTGCTGCTGCTGCTGTGCCTCTGCCCGTGCCCTGCCTCCTGCTGCCTGCACATCCTCCACTGGCTGAGGTGCAGTCGTTGATGTGGCCACCCCTGCTGGACGTCCGACTCCCGACTGTGGCAGGGATGCCTCCTCCACCAGCCTGGCCGCACCGTCAGAGGCAGCTCTACAGGACACCCAGGTGACTAATGGGTGGGAAGATGGCACGGAGGACGACTGGCGCATAGGGGGTTCAGTTGAGGAGGGGGTCAGAGCAAGCCCCATCAAACGGAGGAATCCAGCCTGGGTGACCTGTCCCAGTAGGCCGACACGGTCAACAAGCCATTCGAGATGACGTGCAGTCTCCTCATGAAAAGACTGCAGGTCACCTCGCATGGCCCGTTGACGCAACGCCACACCAGTCTGGACAGGCTCAACCCGGACCCGGATAGCCACGTCTGCAGAGGAAGGCCAGTTGTTGTGAGCTCATCCCCTGCCTGAAAATGGGTCTGGACGTAGGCATCCCTGCTGGTGCAAGATGATGCAGTGACAGGATCAGGGACAGGATTGCACACAGGCACCTCCGCGGCGGCCTGTGCTGCCTCCTGTCCCTGGTCCTGCACTGCACCACTAGCACCAGTGGAATCCCCACCTCCAGACCCCGTCTCTGTTGCTTGCACGGCCTCCTCCTCCACCAAACCCCCACCAACCTGGATGACTCCGTGCCATCTTCCCCCGTTGGGCCCTGTGGGGTCCCAGCTGCCCCTTCTGCTGCCGAGGAGTCCAACTCCGACCTCCGCCTCTTGGACCTCGCCCCGGCAGCTGCGGCCTGGGACGTGGCACCGGAATCCTCACTCCCCGACGAGATCACAACCTGGGAGGGGAGCCGGGCCTTGCGTCTCCGGCTGGCGGTGCGATCCCCGCCGCTGTGCTCCACAGCACCTTCTCCGCCCTCTTCATCAGTTGACGCTGCAGACAGGGAGAAATAAAACACAGGCATCAGGGCACTGTACAATGGACACATACACACATGACAGTTGTACATGAGTGGCATTGGCAAACCTCAGACATGGCATCACAATCGCCAACACACATGTCATTTCAACTTGCACACATGAGCTATACCACAGCCATATCGCAACTGCCAGCACCATCCATACACATACAACAGCATGAGCAGGCAAAGGTGAGCCAGGCATCACATGCAACACAGGGAGTGCACTACACATGCACACACACCACCACACTTGCATGCATGTGTACACCTCTGCAAACTGTATTTAGATGGACATCCCTGTCACATCTGCAAATCAGGCTTCCACATCCCGCTGTCACATGCATCCATGTTGCATCACTGTTGCACCCTTGTCAAATACACACACATGCACATGTACACGGTGCAGAAACCAACATCCATGTGTGACATCACAAACATGCCCACTTACATACACATTCATCCAAACATGTGTGCCCACATAACTGCATTTGGCATGCAAGCCTACACACACAAGCACCATCCATGTCTCAAACAATACACCCCCACCCATACTCGGCCCCATACAAACAGATGTGCAACCTGCACACTACTGGCACATCACCACACGCACAGCTTACATTCATGATGCATGTACACTTACCGCTCGACTCCACGCGGGTCTGCCTCTCAAGGACCTGGACATGGAGTGCTGGGGACATGCATTCCAGGACCCTCATCTGATCTTCCGACAAGTGGCCCCGGCGCCCCTTAGCATCCGCTGCCTTCAAGAGGCGCCGGGCCTTGTTGAGGGTCCTGGACCTGAAGTCCTCCCAGCGCTTCTTGACATGTTGGAAGTCGCGGACTGCCACCCCCTCCGCGTTGATGGCATCACTATGTCCGTCCAGATCCGAGTCCGTCCTTCCTTGTCGGGGCGGGAACTTCCGAAGAGGGCATCATACTGCCCCAGGACTTGCTCCACCAGGACACCAACTTCAGTGGCAGTGAAGCTGGTGCCCCTCTGCCTCTCTGGCCGGGGGTTGTCAGTGGTGCCAGATGTTGCAGTGCCCGACATGACAACTCCAGAGGCAGGAGTGGGTGGGCAACTGGGTCCTGGGGCTGGGCTGTGGAGCGATGGAATCCCAGTCGGGAGTCTTCGGTTCCAGCAGGGTTCGTCACAGCAACAGCACCCCTGGCTGATGTGCAGGCAGCAAATGGCAGGGCACGTGGGCAGCAGGCAATCAGGCAGCAGCAGATGGCAGGTGGGAACGTGCTCGGGGCTCTGGGGGGCAGTAATTCGGCCTTCTGGGCAGGAGCGTGGTCTTCTGTGTGCTTACGGGTGGCCAGCTTGATACGGAGTGATTTGGCACGTGAAAATCCAGCATGTCTGCGTGTAATTCGAGGATGGGGCCTTAGCGCGTACATGCAGAAGTGACGCTGGACGTATGGGCATGTTTAAAAGGTACGTGTAGAACGCCATTTCCTTGTACGTGCTTTTCGTGGAGAGCGAGTGGGTGAAATCTGTACTTCTTGTCGGTTCACACGCGATTTACTTCACGGCGTTACAAGCGTACTCCCTGTTACTTCTGACAGCTTTTTCTCTTCTTGTTTTTTTCCTGGGCCTGTTTCCTCAAACAGCGTTCACTTCTCCTGTTGTCCTGTCTCCTCAGGCAGTATACAATTCTTCTTTTGGCGGGGGTGTTGCCAACGCGCACACACGTGTATTTTACACGCAATTTTTCCTGGCAGACGGTGAGTCTAGGAGGGGTTGCGTGCACATTATCTCCCTTTTTCGGGGTGCCTGTGCGTTGCGTGACCTGTCATCTTCCCCCAGGGGTCACATACAGCCTTGCTAGAGCGCTAGGGTACGAATTCCATCTAGTACCCTACCCCTTTGACCCCCAATTGCCCAGGACAATAGTTTACTGCAACTCCTATACACACAACAACATCAGTGCCATGGTTGGGAGGCGAGCACGCGGTAAGGGTGGCAAAGGTGGGCGAGCCACAAGAGGTGGCCGTGGTGGATACGGTAGGGGATGTGGCCAGGACTTGCAGGGTGCCCCTAGCCCCCCATGTGTGGGTGACCAGTCAGGGACACCCATGCCCCCCCCTGGTTGAGGGTAACGTGGCTGACACCATCCCTGCTCAGCCCTTGTTGGACCAGCCCATTGTGGCACCAGACCTCACACTGGGTGACTCCATGGCTGACTTCCAGGTCAGCAGGTCATGTGTGGCGGTGCACGTTGGTGTCACCAGCCCACGTGGATCAGGGGCAGCTATGTCATCTGCTGCCCCGAGTAGGCAGGGTGGGGAGGCTGCAGGAGCAGCTGCGGCTCCATCCACCCCAGCTCTGAGTGTCCCAGCCAGGACAGTGTCGGTCCTAGTCCATCCTGCTGACGTTCCCCCTGACCACATCACACTACAGTTAATGCCTGCACCAACTCCCATGGTGAGTGTTCATTCCCACACTCCTAGTCCACAGTCCACCGGGGCTCCTGCCCCTAGTGTCCAGAGCGGCGTAGGACACACAGTATCACCACCACCTTCCAAGCGGAAGAGGAAGAGTGCTCGTCCAGTACAGGCTGATGCCCCAGACACGGCTACACAGTCCGGCCCAGCAAGGAAGCCCTGCTTCAATCGGGTCGAACTTGATGCACTTGTGGAGTATGTGTCCGCACATGACAGCGAAATGGTGATTACTGCAGGATGCAAGACCACACCTGCACAATGTCAGGCACACTGGCAGACCATTGCGGAACTCATAAGTGCCCTTGGATTCGTGAGGCGCACAGCTAATGATTGCTACAAGTGCTGGAATGACCTTAAGCACAGGGCAAAGAAAAAGCTGGCCTCAAGTCATGCCGCAACTCTAGTGACTGGAGGTGGGTCTCCGGCAGAGGACATATAACTCACTCCACATGAGTATGTTGTTGGGACCTACGTCAAGGAGGAACATATCTAAGGCGTGGGAGACCTGCCAGATCACAAGGCATTGTCCGGTGAGTGCACATGCATGTGTGTGTCATCCATGTGCATGGCGTGTGTGTGTGAGTGCTTCTGATTGAGTGCCAGGTGAGGGTGTGTGTGCCTGAGTGGTTTGGGTCACCCATGTGCTTCATCCAAAACATTCTGCGCACCAGGATTTGGGTGTTGCAGTATCCCTTCTGGCAACAGTAGACATTCAGCCCAACCTCAAGCCAGTTGCCCTTGAATTGTCATCTTGCCACAACATAGTTGCATGTTATTCTGTGTACATTCAGGCTGATTGTCTGCATTCCACCACTTTCACTAGGCATTTCTCAGTCCTATTGTCACATGTGTGACATGGCTAGGGTACATGCCATCTGTGTGATGGCATGTGTCATGTAGGTGTATTGGACATGCCAATCACAGGCCAATGTGTGATGGCACTGCTAGACAGCATGCAGCAAATTTGTTGGTCTTCCATCTTGGTGTCATCAATGTGTGCCATTTGCCTCCCCTTCATACGCAGTGACAGTGCATGGATGGGAGTGTTATAGTCATGTGGGACATGAGTCAATAAAGTACTGTTTCTGTTGCTTCTCAGCCCTAAATGTGTTCCATGTTGCTAATGCCTGTTCCCATTTCTTTTCTTTCATGTCTTTGCAGGGGATGACGCACTTGATACTGCTGGGGTTGTGGAGATGGTGCAGACCCAGGAGGGGTCTCAGGCCCGACCGGGCACCAGTGAGGGACGTGGTGTGGTGGTGGGTGAGAACCCACACTTGCTGCAGGCCGTCATCCCAAGGGGTGTCTCTGGGTGCACCTCCCCCGAGCTCTATTCAGGTGTCGATTCGGATGATGAGACCTATGTGCCGTCGCAGGTAAGTGTCTCTGGGAGGGATTCTGTACTGTCCAACCCACCTGCACCAGGGGTAGAACTCTCAATGGGGATGTCAGTGTTGGTAGGTCAGCTTTTGGTGGTTATGGATGCAGGGTCACACTCCGCTACAACTGATCCTGTTCCTGGGCCAGCAGATCAGAGGGGGAATGCAGTCCTGCAGCCTCAGGCAGTGCCGGCACAGCAAGGCGCAGTTTGCCTTGCCCCAGACAGGTGTGGTGCCCGCCGACGCGGTGGCCGTACGCCACCTGGCAATACCGCATGGGAGCAATCCATATACGGTATGGCAAACCAACAGGCAGCATCAACTGAGATGATGGCTCAGGCCATGGATAGGGTGGCCACTTCCATTGTCCCCCAAGAAAGGCTAATTGAACAACTACAGCAGGCAACAGACTCCATTAGCCAGTCACACAGGGAGGACATGTTGGCGTCCAACAGGGACAGGTTGGCGGCACTGGAGACCCTGCGGGAAGCCATTTCCATTGAGTCCCAGGGCCACAGGGAAGCCCTGAGGGTGGAACTCCGTCAGCTCAGGGCAACTCTGGTTGAGCTTGAGGCTTCAGCTAACACGAGGACAGAACAGCAGCTGGAGCGGCTCACACGTACGCTCTCAGCTGAGATGCAGGCAACTAGGGCGGAGGTCCGGGCATCCCGTGAGTTGTTGCATGGGGACCTCCGCACAATTATCCTCCAGAACCAGACCTTCCACACCCGCATGCTTGCTCCATGGAGGACCTGACTAGGGCTTTGCGTGGGCTGCCTCCCATAGTGCCACCACCTCCTGATGCAGCTGCAGAGGGTGAGGAGAGCAACAGCAGCGATTCTCCCACAAAAGGGTAGTCATGCAGGCCATGAGCCCATGTAGGTGTTTTTTTTCTCGCAAGATCCACACAGGTGGGTTTTGGTGTGCACCCTGTCCTCAGACCTCCTGGGTGGCTTCCCCCAACCCCCGGTGGCCATTTTTGAATGTATTTTTTTTTTTTTGATTTTCTGGACAGTGTGTAGCCTTGTTTGGCTCCCGTGGGCATCCGCTGTATTGTGGCTGGGCACATGCAGGCTTCTCCTGAATTTGGGTCAGATGCTTGGGTTTGTGTGACACACACCCCTCCTGCTTCCCATTTCCATGGGCTTGCAAAGGGTGTGCCCAAGTGACATTGACTTACACGTTGACGTTGGAATCCCATTTGATGTGTGGGCAGTCTGTAGTCAATACTGTGTATACATTCCTAGTGCATATTGTTGTTGTATTGTACACTGCATGGTGTATTGATATGTGCCTCTGCATCCATCTCATCCTCCTAATTTGCAGGTCCATTTCTCATGTCTTCAGAAGGCGGTCTATTTTGGGACTGGAGTCCATGTTGTAAGCAGTGCACCTACACTCTTGCGTGGCGCTAACACTGTATACTTGGAAGTGTTCGAAGTGCTGCCATTATCAGGTAGTGAGGCTACCAATTTTTTAAGTCCGTACTGTCATGTTTATGGTAGGTTGGAGGTTGTGTAGGTGATTGGTATTCTTGGTAAGTATTTGGTAATGTGTGTTGTTGGTCCTGCATTACTGTGAGCATTTCATGTGTGGCCAGTTTCCATTAGGGACACTGTAGTTGGTGACACTTGGGGCATGTTGTGGGGATTAATTTGTTTGCTCTCACATTGCATGACATGCTATGGTGTGTCGTGTGGCCGTGCCGGGGAGGGGTTGGGTGACATGCCACGGTTCTCATGTTGTATTTTGCAAGTGGGTATTCATTTTTGCTGCATGGAAGTGTGTCTTTTGATGACACTGCATTGGTGGTGTTTGTGTACGTAGGGATGCACACATTGTGACACTTCCAGGTGAACAATCTCAGGCTGCTATGGTTCTGACAGTTGACTGTCCCTTTGTTCATCATAATTGTCGGATTGAGTCATCATTGATTGTCAGATGGTATGTGCCAGGGCTGTGTGTACTCCACAGGGGTGTGCTTTCTATGTGAAGTAATTAGCCACCAGCTGCGTATGGGCTGCCTCACCCTGTGCCCTTTCCCCTTCCATGCGCAGCGGGCGTGCATGTGGTTGGGGATGTGGGGGCACCACCATGTCCACAGCCAGGCCCCGGCGTGTTGCAACATTGTGCAGGACACATGCTGCCACTATGATCCTGCACACTATTGGGGGAGCGTATAACAGCTGCCCGCCAGAACGGTCAAGGGAGCGAAAGCGTGACTTGAGCACTCCGAATGTGTGCTCCACTATGCCCCGTGTTGCAATATGGGCTGTGTTGTATCTTACCTCGGGAGGCGTGATGGGGTTCCGAATTGGCGTCATCATGTGTGTGCTCAGAGGGTAGGCAATGTCCCCTGGGGAGGTGGTGATGGGGATCATTAGCGGGGTATTGGCATTACTCTGTATCTGTCATGCATGCGTGTGCTGTGGCATTTCTACTCACCAAGCAGCCATGCATCGCCATGCCGCCCAGCTTCCATGTCCTGGTTTAGGGTTGACATCCTGTAAATGAAGCTGTCGTGGGTGGACCCTGTATAGTTGGCATATACTGAGGTGATGATTCCCTTGGCATCACATACTACCTGGACGTTGATGGAATGCCAGTGCTTGCGGTTTCTATAGATGTGCTCAGATGCCTTGGGGGGAAGTAGAGCCACATGGGTGCAATCAGTGGCACCTAGCACTTTGGGGAATTGTGCCACCCTGTAGAAATCCTGGCTGAGAGCCTGCCTTTCTGCAGGTGTTCTGGGCAGGTATATGTGCCTGCGGACTGATGGGCGTGCAGTGATGATGGACAACACCTGGTGTAGGCACCGTGACTGCGTGGCCTGTGACACCCCCCCACTACGGCACTTGTCCGCTGAAATGATCCGGTAGCCAAGAAGTGCAGTACATTGAGGACCTTTGCCAGGATGCTGAGTGCTTGGGAGCACAGGGTGGGTGATGTGAGGTCATCCTCCCACTCACTGACCAGGTCGAGTATTATGTGTGGTGGAAACCTGTACCGCCCACACACCTGGACATCTAGCATACCAAATAGGCTGGTTCTGGGTGTGAAGATTCTGGCCCTGACTATCCTTCTCCTCCTCCTGCGGTATCCCACGGCCACTGCTGCTAGTAACGGTATATTCATCCTGGCGTCTGAGCTTGTTTGTTGTTTGCGCACTCTTTTATGCTGTGCGGGACGTGCGCCTGCTTCATGCTGGCGTACGTGTTTCAGGATTGGTCCTTTTATTTTTTGGCGCGTTGTAGGTGAGCGTGTAAATCTTCCCGCCCACCCCAGGAATACACGTAACACGCTCTCCCAGGCCCAGACGCGAGTAAATAATCCCGCCCACCCCTGGAATACACGTACCCCACTCTCACAGGCACAGTCGCGTGTGTAACTTCACGCGCACACACCGAAATACACGTACCCTGCAAATTCGCGTGTGAAACTTTCCGCGTACCCCGAAATACACTTACCCTGCTGAAATCGCATGTGGAACTTCCCGCGAACCCTGTAATACACGTACCCTGCTGATATCGCGTGTCAGACTACACGCGCAACCCTGATATACACGTACACAGGCGAATCGCACTGCTGGAGGGTGGGGGGGTGGTAGGAAGGAGTGGGGGCCTGGTGGAGGGTGCCCCTGACTGGTGGGGGCTGGGGGTGCAGGGAGACATGAGTGGGGGCCTGGTGGAGGGTGCCCCTGATGCAGGGGGTGGGGGTGCAAGGAGACATGAGTTGGACATGAGTGGGGGCCTGGTGGAGGGTGCCCCTGGATACAGGGGGTTGGGGGTGCTTGGAGACATGATTGGGGGCCTGGTGGAGGGTGCCCCTGACTGGTGGGGGGTGGGGGTGCAGGGAGACATGAGTGGGGGCCTGGTGGAGGGTGCCCCTGGATGCAGGGGGTTGGGGGTGCAGGGAGACATGAGTGGGGGTCTGGTGGAGGGTGCCCCTGACTGGTGGGGGGTGGAGGTGCAGGGAGACATGAGTGGGGGCCTGGTGGAGGGTGCCCCTGACTGGTGGGGGGTGGGGGTGCAAGAAGACAAGAGTTGGACATGAGTGGGGGCCTGGTGGAGGGTGCCCCTGGATTCAGGGGGGTGGGGTGCAGGGAGACATGAGTGTGGGCCTGGTGGAGGGTGCCCCTGACTGGTGGGGGGTGGGGGTGCAGGGAGACATGAGTGGGGGCCTGGTGGAGGGTGCCCCTGGATGCAGGGGGTTGGGGGTGCAGGGAGACATGAGTGGGGGCCTGGTGGAGGGTGCCCCTGACTGGTGGGGGGTGGGGGTGCAGGGAGACATGAGTGGGGGCCTGGTGGAGGGTGCCCCTGACTGGTGGGGGGTGGGGGTGCAAGAAGACAAGAGTTGGACATGAGTGGGGGCCTGGTGGAGGGTGCCCCTGGATTCAGGGGGGTGGGGTGCAGGGAGACATGAGTGGGGGCCTGGTGGAGGGTGCCCCTGACTGGTGGGGGGTGGGGGTGCAGGGAGACATGAGTTGGACATGAGTGGGGGCCTGGTGGAGGGTGCCCCTGACTGGTGGGGTGTGGGGGTGCAGGGAGACATGAGTGGGGCCTGGGGGAGGGTGCCCCTGACTGTTGGGGATGGGGGTGCAGGGAGACATGAGTGGGGGCCTGGTGGAGGGTGCCCCTGACTGGTGGGGGGTGGGGGTGCAGGGAGACATGAGTGGGACATGAGTGGGGGCCTGGTGGAGGGTGCCCCTGGATGCAGGGGGGTGGGGTGCAGGGAGACATGAGTGGGGGCCTGGTGGAGGGTGCCCCTGACTGGTGGGGCTGGGGGTGCAGGGAGACATGAGTGGGGGCCCGGTGGAGGGTGCCCCTGACTGGTGGGGGTTGGGGGTGCTGGGAGACATCAGTGGGGGCCTGGTGGAGGGTGCCCCTGACTGGTGGGGTGTGGGGGTGCAGGGAGACATGAGTGGGGGCCTGGTGGAGGGTGCCCCTGGATGCAGGGGGGTGGGGGTGCTGGGAGACATGAGTTGGACATGAGTGGGGGCCTGGTGGAGGGTGCCCCTGGATGCAGGGGGGTGGGGTGCTGGGAGACATGAGTGGGGGCCTGGTGGAGGGTGCCCCTGACTGGTGGGGAGTGGGGGTGCAGGGAGACATGAGTGGGGGCCTGGTGGAGGGTACCCCTGGATGCAGGGGGGTGGGGGTGCAGGGAGACATGAGTGGGGGCCTGGTGGAGGGTGCCCCTGGCTGGTGGGGGGGTGGGGGTGCAGGGAGACATGAGTGGGGGCCTGGTTGAGGGTGCCCCTGACTGGTGGGGGTTTGTGGGTGCTGGGAGACATGAGTGGGGGCCTGGTGGAGGGTGCCCCTGACTGGTGGGGGGTGGGGGTGCAGGGAGACATGAGTGGGGGCCTGGTGGAGGGTGCCCCTGGATGCAGGGGGGTGGGGGTGTTGGGAGACATGAGTGGGGGCCTGGTGGAGGGTGCCCCACAGTGCTGGGAGGTGGGGGTGCTGGGAGACATGCTTTGGTGTGCAGTAGTGCAAGGTGACATGTGGGTTGGCTGGGGGCATGGCCATGGTGGATGGGCTGCCTGCGGGACATGTGCAGGGGTGCAGGGTAGTCCCTTGTGGTGTGGGCCGCCTGCAGGGGCCGTGGAGGGTGTAGAGGGAACAGCTGGGAGGTCCCACACGGCCAATTCACGTGTGGGACTCCCCGGCACCCCAGAAATACACATAGGCTGCTGGATTCGCGTGTGGAATTTGCCGCGCACCCTGAGTACACGTACCCTGCTGAAATTGCGTGTGGAACTTCACGTGCACACCGAAATACACGTACCCTGCTAATTTGCGTGTGAAACTTCCCCCGCACACCGAAATACACGTACCCTGCTAATTTGCGTGTGAAACTTCCCGCGCACCCCGAAATACACGGACCCAGGGCAATCGCGTGTGGAACTTCCCACAAAGCCCGTAATACACGTACCCTGCAAATTCGCGTGTGAAACTTCCTGCGCACCCCGGAATGCACGTGCCCAGGCCAATCTCGTGTGGAACTTCCCGTGAACCCCGTAATACATGCACATGCTATTTTTCATACAACGGGTGTCCGTGTTTGTCGGTACCCCTTTGCACCTCATTTGTCCTAGAGGGCCACTGTATGGACCATTCATCATAGCTGTATATGGGTGCTTTTTGTTAGTGCACATTTTGGCGCACATTTATTTCAGGCGCAGGGACGCTACCGCCTGCTTTCTTGTGGCGTACTTGTTTGGCCCTGTGCGCGTCTTTCACCGTGTGCTGGTTTGCGCTATTCGATTCCATGAATACGTGTTGTAGGCGAGCGTGTGGGCGTTCCGTGCACTTGCCTCCTGTACTTCCCCCGTGACGCCCATATTTTCACACGTTGTTCCCCATTCCGAGTGTTACGCCCCGTGTTCCGCCTACTTTTGTGATGTGCGCCGCGCTATGTGCGATTTCGCAGTGGCCGTGGCGCACGCCGTTGGATGAGCTGTGCGCCGGCGTGCACCGCGCACTTTTTCAGCGCACATTCATGTTTTTCTCGCGCACGGACTTCCATGAATCGATGTGCACTGGTTTCCCTGCGATTTTCGCAGTTGCACTGCGATTTTCGCACTTTTACTGCGAATCGCACGTTTTGGCACCTCTGCGGGGGAATTTTCAGCGCACATTAATTCCATGAATCGACCAGTTGGTCTGTCGACCTGCTCAATTTATGACAGCTCTACCTCCTCCATATCGTCAGTGGGGTATGGTTTGAATGGCTGTCTGGGAGAGTAACGTTTCTCACATTTGCGATACATCGACGATGGTTATGAAGGGCCTAAGAATGATGAGCATCTGTCATTTCTCTGTCTTCAGGCTCCGAGACGGGTAGGGGTCACAAGGGCCACGCTTGGACCTCCGTCTTCAACTCCCAGCCTGATGACAGGGAATATTCATGAGCATATGAGTCCATGTGAGACCCATGCTGAAGAACAAAAGTTACAGGTCAGTAACGTGTTCCTTTTGTGTATTTTGTGTGCTTTTACTATATCTGATTGCCGGATGGTAGCACCTCTTTTCTGATTTGCTGAAGGTTGAACACTTTCATAAATCAGAAAAGTGGCAGACTTTAAAAACATTGCGCGTAGTGAATCAGGTGCACACACGGCCACCACAAAGTTAGATTCATATAATTTGTGAGTGAGGTAGGAGGGTTTTAGAACTGTTTTATGCACAGAGTTTAAAAAGGGCTGAAAACTAAATGTGTTTCCTAATTTTGTGCGTAGGTGTGGCCACTGTTACTTGGCACCTTGCTTGTTTACAGGAGGTTCCTGCAGGTTGCTTCTGACACTCCAGGTACAGGCACACCATTTCATCTTTGCTTTTCAGGCTTTCCCTTTATGTGCTGCACCCATACAATGCCCAAGAGCAATAAATAACACAGTGGGGGGACACCTTATGAGGTTTCTTTAGGACAGCTCCTGTTTCCAATATTACAGCTTGAGCTGCTCATTGTTCTTGTCATTACAGGTTGCCCCACTCTCCAGTTTCTTTTCAGCAAGGACCCACGCATCTTACAGCACAGCGCACATCCATCCACCAGGGTTACTCTATGGACAGTGTCGAAAACAACCAAAAGGGAGGCTAGACTTAATTTATGACGTTTTGCTCAATCACATTCAGTAGCCTACGACTCATGCGTGATGTACGCTTTGAGGCTCATGTTGGTCAGGATCGTAAAGTTAATGGATGGCGTAAAAGCCTTGTGTAAGGCCCATTTTCATCCATTTGTATGACGGAGAGGAGGGGGGAATGCAACTTGCATTTCCGCCACCTCCTGTCGTACAGATGCCCGAGCATTTGCGCCGGTATGCATTTTCATGCCCATGCAAATGCTGAGGATGCCTATGGAGCATGCTGGCTTTATCCACCCGCATAAAGCAGGTGGACTCCATAGGAATCCATTGAAAACATTGTGTGGCAGGCGGCATTTACAGTTACAAGTAAGATAGCTTAGTGGGTTGAATGCTGGCTGCTGCGATCTGTGTGCGATCTGCAGTTCGCAGGTTCAAATCCTGGCAAGGCCAACTCAACCTTTTATCCTTCCAAGGCCGATAAATGAGTACCAACTTCAGTTGGGTGATCTTGTATGTAAATATGTTCTGTGTAAAGTGCTTTGGCGAAAGCGTTATATTATCGACACATTATCATCATTAATTAAACACTGCCTACCATGCATGGCTTGGGCAAATGTGCAGGGCCTGTATGTTGCCTTTCGTCCTGCTACTTTGTACTGCGCCATGCAAATGACAACAATTTGGCGCCATATACCTGTGCGTGCCTAAGTGCATGCGCCCAGGTCCGTCCAGCCGAATTACAAGGAGACTCGAATTTGAGCTTTTTTGTGTACTGCGGTTCGGTTCCACACGAACTAAATCATAGGCAGCCAGCTGCCTAGGGTGCCAGTAGCTGAGGAGTGGGACCAAGTGGTGCCATATTGTGACTTAAGACGTAAAATGTGTCCTGGTTGCGGTGGGGTCAGCTCGTGCTGGGGCATCATCAATCCTTACAGCTGGTTTAAGCACTTTTCCTGCATATGTGTATGGCATTCCTGTTAAATGATGGGTTTTGCCTATTTCCCTAACCGTAACATAAGGAATGCATAATGTATGACGGGTTAGGGAAATGTAACTATTCCAAAATAATTTCCAGTTTACATTTTTTCCTCAGAATTTTCATTCATTTTATTTTACTCTCATTGGACTATTTCCCACCCACATCTGACAGCTACTATGTAGCTGGGAGTGCTAGTTGCAAATATACACCAAACATGTATTGCATATCCTTGGCCATTTTTGGACTTTTCCCTGAGTGTGCCAGCTTTCTCATGCAATGCTTGACGGCATAAATTATGTCTGTATAAAAAGTATTTTCTGCGAACATTTCAATTAAACTTTGTGAATCATACAGAATCTGTGCATGTAAACATTATGGACATTTCAAAACACAAGCCTGGCTTACGCCTGAAAAAAAGCTGTGTTGCTTTGCCCTGCCATGCTTAAGTAGGCCTTAGACAGATTTGGTATAAGGCTACTCGGTACGCAGGACATTGAAAGTAATGTAGTCTCGTATTTACTGACAAAAACTGGTTAGAGGAATGCCCGATCGTGCTTGTTGGCATTGTAGATTCTTTCAAGTTGTCTGGAAACTATATTGTTGTGCAAAACTAATAACTCCTTTTATATCTTAGAAACTTCTTGTGTGGACCGAATCTGTACAATCCGCTGCAGCCAATCAGATATCAGCTGACCATTCCATATCCGAGGACATCCTTCCGCTCAGCTCCGATTCCGGAATTTGTGGTGAGAATGAATCCGACATGTTGACCTCTCTGTCGGAAGCCTTATCCCTGGATGCCTGCAGTCATGGCTTTTCCTCTGGGCAGGAGATGGAACAGACTGAGCCAATGTGTTCCCTGGAGGATGTGAGCAGCCCTCGGGCTGCCTGCGGGGCTGGCGAGTTCGTGGACACCATTAAGCGGTATGAGACGTGGCTCGGGCACTGCATCGCTGCGCTGGAAAAAGAGGCTACTGATGACGACCTTTCAGCACTAGACAGGAGCGTGGACGCCTTGGCCAGGCGGGACATGTTCACTGGTCAGCGTCCTATCGTTAAGAAGGAGCTACAGTTGACCAGAGGCCGGGTGGGGTTAAGAAGAGCACTTGGGGACAGGTTCTCATCCTTGCGAAGGAAGCTAAGCTCGAGCAGGCTAACCAAGGATGAACCTTCTCCTCCTCGATGGAGCTGGGAGGACAGTTAGGCAGGCCTCTCCATTCCAACCCATTTGGAGCTGATACAATATACATCCGGAATCTGATGTATGCATCCCCCTGTCAATTATCCGGTAGTCTTGAGAAGACATTGGACAGGAATCTTCCTTCTAAACTACCACATCAGATGTTGGTAATTAACATTTGCACAAGATGCTGAACAAAATGGCCGATGCATGTAAAATAATTCTCCTGATTATCAATGTAAAAGAAGGACATATTATTTTTAAATAACCTGTAAGTATGACACGTTTCACTCTTTCGGCTCATGAGTTTGCAAACTCACAGAAATGTAAGAAAGGATTTGTGAAATAATTATCCCTAGAAATAACCAAACTTCGGTACATGAGTGCAGTTGATTTACAAAATGTTAGTGTGCTAATGCATTTCGGACTCGGTCCGTCATCCAGGCTCTAGAGCACGTAGCCTTTAACTGTCACGTTGGCATATAGGTCTCAGAGCGTCACATGTCTCGTTACTCGTCTTCTGTTTGCCAAGACGTAACGCTTTAATACGCTTTGCATCTGCATAATGCGCCGCTCCAAGAAGCTGGTGTTCCCTGCAGTGCTTCCTAATATCTTTGTGTTTGGTCGTTGCTCGGCTACGGCGCATTCGCCTCCTAGCTTGGGACGTGGCAGTGTACAGAAGACATTGGCACACTAACATTTTGGCACTGGACTGTTTGGTGCACTTCATGCCTCTGAATTAAATATTGGCTATACCTACAAACCTTTCGTCTATTCTGACTCAGACTGTGATTTTGGGACAATGGACATATAATCACAATCCCACAGCAACTCCGTAGGAGAGCGTAAAGTGAGCGCGCTTAGGACTAGATTCATTTCTAGTTCTCTCTTTACTGAGGATAAGTACCCTTGTGCCAAGGTCTCAAGGTGCGCTCCGATACCAACCACTCTACTTCCAAAAAACCTTGAATAATCTAGCAGCGCCCACCCTTACCTTCCTGCAGATAATTTATAGTCAGTCCCTATAAGAGTGGTTACAAGAGCAAACATGTGTCATGCTTGATCCGAAAAACCGAGTGTGGGAAGATAATTCTGCCCTGGCATTGATGTTGTGGCCTTCTTATATCATTTACTCCACACTAGTGTTCAGAACAATCTTTGCCATGACTCATAACTACTGCATTCACAGACATGTATTCCATGTGAACTTCAGTGATCTGCCTGATGCAACTTGTTTGAAGCACTTTTGCCTTTGGCGTGCTAACTAGTGGTTTAGTTTAGTTTAGTTTATTATTTGCTCTATGCGTCAGTGTGATAGTGGAGTTGATGTTGGGGTGATGGTGTAGTAGCTGGTGTAAGGGCTCAGTAGCCACCGAGACGACAATCCAAGCAGTAGCCCAATAGTAGAGTATCTAGTATTAAGATAACTCTGAGGCCAGAGTGGCAAGTTAAAACCTTGTGTTGTCGACCAAGAACCAGTGTTAAGGCTCAGAAATTAGTAGGATGAAAGGTGAGGTGCCTGTACCATAGTGCAGCAGCCAATGGAAAAATAGCGCAGAGCCAATGTGCTTGCCAGTAAATAGTGGCTCTTGTGCCAGTGGCTTACCCCAGTAACTAGTAGGATGGGGAGTTAGGGCTGAGTGTGTTACCTCAGTTATCAGTGGAATGACAGCTAAGGGGCCTGTGGGATATCTGCGAAGCCAGTGGGTGATCGTTTAGGAGCTGGTGTGATAGCACAGAAGCTGGTTGGTCTTGCATCCTGTGAATGAGCACACTTGGAACATCTGACAGGCCTCCATGGAGCTCAGTGGAATGATGAGAGAGTTGCCTGGGCGAGTGTTCTGTGAGAGTCAGTTGGTGCCTGGGAGCTGGATATGATGGTTTGCCGGGTGTGTCTGTCTTTCCAAAGTACTGATCCTGATGTCTACAGCTGGGACATGGACCCTGAAAAAGTCAATAAACCTACGTGGATCAAGTACCTGCGACTCCTGCCTCATTTGTCTAGAAGGTCACTGTGTGGGATAGCTATGTGAAAGGTTCAATGGCCAGTTGAGATTGTCCTGTACATTTAGGGGTGGTTCAGGAGCCACTGGGGTTGTTCTCCAGCTAGGCATAGATTAACACCCAGCGGGATAGCTCAGAAGAAATGGGATAGGTGAGAAGTCACAGTTGAGCAGCTGCTGGAACAGATCAATGCCTGTTACATCAAGGCCAAATAGTAGATCACATGTCGGAGCTGGATGTTCATTCTATATAAAGAGAAGTGTGTTCAAATGGTAATATCAGATCATGGTGCTAACATTTCACAACTGTAGTTGTAATATGAATTACACTAATGTTAGCCATTCAGTTCATGAGGTTTGTTTGTAAAAACATCAGTCAAAATTAGGGATTGTTTTACACGAAAAAAACACCTCATGTTTTAACGGAATCTCCAGAAAACGGTGCGCATGGAAAATTACAAACGAGTGTAGGCTCTGCTAAGACAACACATTGGTTGTATGCAGCTGCCAGCCAGTAAAGATATTCCCTAGAACAGGAGTCTCAATCCTTTGGCTGTTTAAGACTACAACATCCGTCGGCCCCAGGCAGCATATTCGATGGTGAGGAACTATGGGAGTTGTAGTCCAAAACCTCTGGAGAGCCGCCTGTTGCAGACCCCTTCCTTAGAAAGAAGTATTTAAGGTGCTGACAATTGTTTCAGTCTTTGTTGCAGGATAGTACAGCGTGGAAATCTTCTTCCTGAGCTGTGTGGAATCTTGAGGAAGTGAGTTATGCAATCTGGCAGGCATGTGGTGTGAATGTTCCGCCATTGGCAGTGGGAGGCTGGATGCTTTTCTGATGGGACTGCTGGTGGAGGCTCTCTCTGAGCCCAATTACCTGAACCTGACTACATACTGAAATTGAAGATTTAACTTCTAAATAAAATAGATACTTTATGCTAGCTGTTCCCGGCGTAACATACGCCTTCTAGCATATCTTAAAGGTCAGTATACATTGGTAATTCATAGGGTCACTTCTTTCCCCCTTCTTAAATATCGGAATTACCAATAATTGCTTCCAGGAAGGGGGCATAGGTCTCTGTAACTTATTAATGGTCATTGAAAAGGCTAAATGTGTCAGATGGAATAAGAGGTATGCACGGTTTAAGAACAGTATCTACGTTTGTATCTAAGTTCCATCGATCACACGGGCCTCCATGATGTGTCTTTGTCGACTGGTAATTGTCAACCTTGTTCCATTGCATAGTCCCGGTGATGGCATAAGATTGCGTAGTAGCATAATTACAGCACCTACTTTCAGTTTTAGCTCATGAGGAGGCATTCGTCCTTCAGCGTTTCATTCTTTAGAGACTGAAACGTTGAGACAGTAATTAACTCTTCATTGACACTTGAACCGCTGTGCCCTGTGTAAAGAGAAGTGGGGGTGGAAAGAAGCAGTTTCCGAATGCCTGCAATAGCGGAAGGTGAAGGTGACCGCGTAGCACCATGCTCATTTTTTGAAATGGTAGCTGTTGTTGAAGTGGGTGCACTTTGCCATTTGGACAGCAGAGGGCAACCTAACACTGATAAATTGCATCAGCTGAGTACAGAAACATACCAAAGGGTGTAATGTATGTAGATGCTTTCCTAAGTGGACCTCCATCATTAGGCAGTCTTGCTGCCAAGGGGGGGTAGCTCAAGTCAACATTCTCCTCGCTCAAACCAACTTCTGGCCTGTCATCACCCTGCTCAAGGAATGCCATCCTCCATAACTAATTTACTGCCATGTTGCACCCCGTTCAGGTCTTCAACTGACTGCAAGTACAAAACATCTCTGCCTTTACATGCTGTATTGTGAAGGAAAAGGTCCCTGCCTGCCTACTTTAGTTCAGATCTTTACACATATTTGCCTGCATGTGCAGCAATTGACTGGGCACTGCAGAGGGCTGTTTCAAAACCCTACTTGACAATTAGTAATGATGTCAGTGTTTAGAGAACCACCTATTGTGGGACTGCTTCCACTGCCTACGTCTTCAGCGCTAACCCTGCTTCTTTAGCGTTTTGTTAAATTTTCTGGGAGTTCCCAGTCACCCATTCATGTGGTGTTTTGTTTGTTTGTTTTATTTATATGGCGCACCAAACCCGGGAGTAACTGGGCGCAAGCAATAAATAAATGACAACATTAACCTTAGGTTACAAGATATGCCATTAACAAAGTTTCAAATTACAATATTCAAGATTTACAAGGTACAATGTACATAGTTGCACAGAGCGCAGAGATATGCAATAATTACAGAAAGTGTAAATTGCAGTTAGTCAGCAGAAAAGGAAAGCAGGCTAGGTTCTAGGTACAAAGTATGAGTCCACGAGACATTGTTGTTCATAGATTTGAGCTGGGGTAGGAATTAGGTAGCACAGTGTTCTTGAGAATCGGTCCCAGGATGATTATCGTTGGTTCTCAACCATTTCTATATGTTACGTCTGAAGCTGGGGTAAGTTTGATTAGTGCGGAGTGTAAGAGGGAGTGAGTTCCAAGTTTGAGCTGCCAAAACTGGGAAGCTTCTGCTGCCAGATTTAGTTAGGTTAAAGCGTGGTACATTTAGGCAGAAGGAATTGGGAGTCGTAGAAGGGCGATTAGATGTTTTTCTGACAATACATTTAGTGAAACAGATTGCGGCGGCGTTGCTCAGACATTTAGAGGTCAGGGATGTGGCTTTAAGCAGGATTCTGTCCTCAATAATTAGCCAGTGATTTTGTCTTCTCTTTTCATATATATGTTCTTTGTTTGGAAGGTTTAGGGCTGTTCTTAAGGCATTGTTCTGAAGTGTCTGAATCTTGTTCAAGATATACTTATTAGTGCCCCGATAAAGCGCATTACAGTAGTCTAGTCTTGAAAGTATTAGGGTGTTTGCTAGTGTAATGCAGCTGGGTGCGGATAAATATGGTCTGCAGGCCCTGATTAATTTGCATGTGTATGCTGATGTGGAAGCCAGTCAGTTGACTTGTTTGGTCAAGGTTAAGGTAGAATTGAGGTAAAAGCCTAAAGTTTTTACCTCTTTTACGACCTTGATGGTGTTACCGTCAATAGCGAACGAGGAGTAATCGCCGTTAAGTTTTTTAAGGTTGGCCGGGGTTCCCAAGATCAGAGGTTCAGTCTTGTCATTCAGGCAGAGGCCATGGGTGGCCATACATGCCTGTTTGAGGAGATAGATCTTGTTCACAAGAGCTGTGTCACTGACGTAATTGCCCGAAAGGGGCATGAGGATCTGGGTGTCGTCTACATAATTGGTGTAGGAGACACCCAGATTATCCAATTTGTCGAACAACGGCTTTGTGAAGATATTGTACATGGTTGGCGAGACGCACGAGCCTTGTGAAACGCTGCATGTTAGGGGGTTCGGATCTGCTGAGTCTGAGGGGGAAAATACTCTCATGGTTCTGTTGTTGGGGAACGATTGGACCCATGCTATTGCGTCCTTAGAGAAGTGAGCTGACAAGCCAAGGTGATTACATACGACTTCATGATCCACCAAGTCAAAGGCGGCTGACAGGCCAAGGAGGAGTAGCATGGCGGTTTTCCCTTTGTCCTTCAACTCCTCAATTTGGGTCTTTAGTTCGATTAGGACCATTTCAGTACCATGCAGTGGTCTGAAGCCTGATTGGCGGGTGCCTAAGAGATGGTTAGTTTCAAGGTATTGCTGTATCTGGAGATACGCAACTTTGTCGAGTATCTTCAGAAGGAAAGGTACAGTCGTAATTGGCCTATAGTTAGTTGGAATGGATGGGTCTAATGTTTGCTTTTTGAGTAAAGGTAATACCCATGACTCTTTCAAATTACTTGGGACGGTGTTAGAAGAGAAGGATGCATTTATGAGTTTGGAGATAAATGGAGCCAGGTCTCTAGTTGCATATTTCGTTAGGGTGTTTTTATTTTCTTCTGAAGGAGTGTGGCGCCATGTGGCTTCCAATTTTCTCTTTTCCTGTCTGGGGGCTTTTAAGTGTGGTGTGAACAACGCATTCAAGTGAGCCCGAGGTTTACTTTTACGTAGCTTAAGAGGTGCAATATGGTCTAAAGCTTTGGACATAGTGTTACTGTATACTTCGACGAGGATGTCAGGCTTGGTGGTGGATGAAAGCAAATTCAATGTAGGGAGCATTTGAGGGAGTAGTTTGTCACTAGTGATATTTTTCTTATTCCTTGTGCGCTGTGGAGGGGCTATGACCAGATTAGGTTGTGGCTGTTAATTTATTGCAATTGTGAAAGAGATCACATGATGGTCAGTCCACGGTAGTGGGGTGGAGGCATTAATGGATAATTCACAGTTCTAGTCGCCCACCCAATCAAGGGTCCTGCCTTTGCTGTGCGTTGGCTGGGTCACTTTTTGGGAGAGTCCCTGTTCTGAAAGCATGTTGGTGATCGCCTTGGCATCTTTGTCAGATGGATAATTTAAGCCAAGGTTGAGATCCCCCAATAGGAGTACCTGTGAGATCTCTTTAGTGTTATTGGATAGAATACTTGAGTGTGAATGTGTGACTGGGCACTTACCGTGAAGTGCTGGCGTTTTAAGTTTGCCTTGACATTTTTGTTACAGGTCTCCCTCGTAGTGAACTTCGGGCTATGGCATTTTGACACGGTAGAGAACTGTGCAGATCTTTGAGTCTGCTGTATGGGATTCATGGAGGGTGGCAGGAATGTGGCGGGTGAGAGCATGGCAGCGCTGTGGAGCTGCAGTCCCTTTAGGGCTCCTGCCACAAATGATGGAGTGTGAAAGGCCTTCAATCTGATATTGTGTGGTATCTCCTTTCAGAATTTAAAAGCAGTTTACTTGCAAATCACACGTTTTTCTTGTGTTTTGCACTAGTTTTCAACAGGATTTCCATTTAGTTCACTAATCTCATTAGTTTGGTAATTTAGTATAGTTGTGCTTAGTTTTATGTGTTCTACTATGATGAGTGTGAACCAGTGCTTTGCTCTAGATTTTACTACTACTTCGCTGATAAGTTTGTTACTTTCATGGACATTTCTTTCTTATGCACTACTTCCTTGATGGGCCAACACCTTCTTCATGTCACTGTTATTGCTGCCGAGTTTCATTATTGAAAGCATAGAGAATGCTGTCATTGTCTGCCTGTTCACTTGCTGGTTGTCAGTGCTTCCTTACCTGCGTGTGCTGCTTGCAGAATACGTGTTCCCCCGGTATTCATTCCGAGGGCTTGTTTGGCAGTTTTATGGAGGGGTGTACATTTCAATCTGGCAAATCAAAATATGCAACACTGTCAGATGGTGTATTTGCATAAGTGAATGCAATTACCTGAGACTGTATTCAATGAGCCCATTCGTGAGATATGCTATACAAGCTATTGCTTGACGCTGCTCAAGGATTAAATAATGCATGTAATACCTTTATGTTTGTTCAGAAGATGCACCCAAAAGTCATATCAATCCGATGTTGTGTGGTGAGGTAGAGGGATCCTTCAGAAGGTCAGATCACAGGATAAGGAGGCATGTGTCCCAGGATGGACATCCACTAGGGTGGGTTGCTTTTCATCTTTCTGGGAAAGAGGTGTGATACATGCATTTATTTATTCAGTGTTTTTTGATGCACTGCATCTTTGCAAGATATGGGGTGAAGGGATGAATGGCAAAAAGGGGGAGTTTACCAGCCTTTAAAAGTACACTAGCAACAGGAGATTCTTGCCTCGCAGATAAATATCGATCACGCTACCATATGTGCATGCATCAAAGCAACACATGCAGTGTTTAGGATGTGTCAGAAATTCACTGGGGATCAAGATGCAGGCGAAGAGGATCTGAATGTGCTTACTGCCATTGTGTCCAATCCGCTAATTTTGGAGAATTTGGAAATGCGGGTGCCTTACTACCAGCATGTATTTTCATGCTTGCAGTAATTAAGGGGATTCCTACAGTATCCACCTGAAATTACCGTTCTAGGTCAAATGATCTTTTTTCATCGACTGGAAAAAAAATTGATTTAGAAAGACTGCTCCGTGACCGGGGCTGACAGGCTCACCAGAACCCAGAAGCATAGTAGGAGGAGAACGGGTAAGTGTGTTTGTATGTTGGGGTGTGTGTGTGAGGGGCGGGGGCTGAGAGAGTAGGGTTTGGGGGACAAAACCCCCAGTCTTTGAGATAATCATGCTGGCGAGAGCTGGGTGGGGGGGCCGGGAGGAGTAAAGGGTGGCTCAGTGGGGTGAAAACCCCCGAATAAAAAACCACAGGCATGTCCTTTTCCGCTTTCTGAGGGCCGCTCAGAATCGACCAAAAAAAATCGGTCTTTTTTATGTGCGACCCTCAGAAAGCGGGCAAATGACATAGAACCAAAATGACTACCTGGTGGCAGGCTTATTCCATAGGAAACCATTGTAAATGCAGCCGGAAATCATTATGTGTGGGAGGCATTTACACCTTTACAAAGTAAAGTCGATGTGCCCTGTTTTACTTCTTACTATTCCACTACGTCGTGTAAAGGAAGGAGAATTGCAAGGAAGCCGGAGCAATACTGAAAATTCATCAATATGACTGGTGTATGACACAAAACCAATGCCTAAAATATAAGGACTTTGATCGAAGCTTATTTGGTCATAAACGCTTTAGAGTCATGGCTGACTATTTGGCCAAAGCTCCTTGTTCAAAGCTCCGAAAAAAGTTTCTACGCTTCCGCTTGAACCTCTGACCAACCTTAGATATTTTGGCGTGCAGGAAGCAAATTCCAAATGTTGAAAATCAATGTTGGTTTTGTAAAAATCCTGTTCAAAGGGAAACATTGGAACATTGTCTAATCTATTGCCCACTATTATCTATTACCCGAAAGAAGTGTTTCAAAAATTTCTTTGAAAATCAGAATGTGTATCCCCAGAAAAATATGTGGCAATGTATTTTCACATCTACTTCTCTTTCAGTAAAAATAGCCACTGTACAATTTCTGGATGCAATTTTTCCTGATTCGCAGTAATACTGTACTCTACTTTCCAATATCATCATTTATTATTAATTTGCTTTGGCTTTTGAATGAAGTCATTTTGGAGGTGAAATGACTTGTAATGGATTTTTATGTTGTTATTCTCTGCTCTGTTGTGTGGTCATGATATTCATGTAAATATTACGTAATATGATTTTATATTTTCTAAACATGCTGTATTGTATTGTATTGTTTTGTACTTGTCGTAAAATTTGAAAGGTTGATTTTATCAACCAAACAAATAAAAATAAAAAAATTTTAAAAAAGAATTGCAAGCAGGAGACCTTTTGCACAAAGGTGGAAAAAGAGCCCGTCCCCCTTACAATTATTATGGGGAACCATTTGGCCACCAATGACCGTGTTAAAAGACAGGAAAATGGGTGGGCACTCTTTCACTCAATTTAGGGCTGCCCTACCTAGTGCAAAATTATTTAGCCGTGTATAGCGTGTGTTCTACCATACGCGTGGCTCTGTATGTGTTGGTTGGAGTATGGGTAAAGTCATGGACAGGGTAGGAGTGGATATTTGTTATACTTCAAATGTAGAATGGAGTCAGAGGGGGATGGTGGCTGCTAGGAGTGAGGGGTCAGTTTATTGTTCCAGTGTAGAAGAAAAGAGAGTTTGTTGGGGTAGGAGGAGAAGTGTTAAATGTTATTGTCTGGTAAGAGAGTCCTTGTAGGGATCAGTGACAGTTCATTTGATGTGAGTTGGACACAGAACCCTAAAAGCTAAGGTGTTGCTCAGTGGCGGCTGATTAATTTATTAACTGGAGGGGTGTCAATATTTGTCCATGATATGCCACAGCAACCGAGCGTAGCTAGGGCGCCCGCACCAATCAAAGAAGGTTTGGGTGACATGTTTTGAAATAATGGGTTAATTTTTAGAAAAATTGGGTAAAAAGAAAAACAGTTCGCAATTGGTTTTGTTGAGTAACCCATGAAAAAATCCAATAGATGCAAGTCGCCAACAGTGCAACGGAGCATTTCTCCAGCACATTTTCATGATGCCTTTCCCCACGATATGTGCGAGTATAAAACATTTTCACACTGGCTGGGCCCATACATTTCCATGCTGACTGCACCATTATACCCTAGTATGCCCATATAAGAACATACTCCTGTTTGCTTTGCGCATAATGCTAGTAATGATACTATAGGAAAACATGTCCACATTTGTTCTGCCAATATATGCCAGTATCCCCACATAAGAACATACTCCAGTTGACTTTACCATTAAAAATGCAGGCCAAAGTATGAAAACATGTCCAACTGGCTGCACTAAAATGGCATCAAGCTTCATAATAACACTTATGCTTGTTTTAACAAAGAAGCCCAATAAACAATGCCATGTCACAGTAAGAATAATAGCACTCATCCTGCTTTCTTTATCAAAGATGCACACTACAAAATGTCATGCCTCAGTAAGAAATGTCTAGACTGGTAGCATAGAAAATGACAGTCTTGCTTCATAATAACACTTTTCATGCTTGCTTTACCAAAGATGCCCAATAAAAACATCTCAGACCACAATAAGAAATGTTAGAGAGATTGTGAGATGTATTATACAACTTGGTTTTAATATCCTTCCATGTAAAGAATACATAGGGACCCAGACAAATATACCCCATGGAGAAAGGTGGTGTCGACATTGTAACACCGAGATAGAAACCACCAGACACAGTCTAAGTGTACAAAATTATATGAATGGTATGCTAAGGGATATGGTAATTTGGTGAGTGAGTTAAATATGATAACAACTGACCAGTTTTGGTCTATTATTTATGAAGCTGAAATCATGGTATATATTGGGGCAGCTTTTTATATATGGATGAGAGAAATTTTAAATTGAGAATATTTAAAAAATATATATTTTAATAGGTATCTGGGTGCTACTGTTACTCTTTTGATATATTGATATATTAATTAATTATAAGAAAGAATCTATGTGTAATTCCTGCCCCTAAGCTGTAGAATAGTATATATGAATTTTATGATCATGAATTTATTTATGAAGACTGAATTATTATGGTAATAATGGCTTAATCGGTGAAATTCTGTAATGTATTTGTATTTGTATAATTGAATTGGAATTTGTAATTGTATTGTATTTTGATAAGTTATAGTGTTTAAGGTTTTAATTAACCAATTTGCACTTTAAGCTAATAAAAAAAAGAAATAAGAAATGACTAGACTGGCTGCATTGAAATGCCAGTCTAGCTACATAATAACACTGATCATGCTTGCTTTATCAACCATGCCCAGTAAAAAATGCCATGCCTGCTCCATGGTGTGCCAGCGCCTTGCACTCAGAAATAATCACATTAATGATGAATGTGATTATGTGTCAGTGTGAGGTGCTGGGGGCGCAGGGGGCAGATGCGTGTCAGGAGCTGGGGTTCCAGGGTACAGCCAAACTGCCATGCTCGCCCCATGAGGCCCTGAGTGCCTCACAGGCACACATTAATTGTGTGCATGCGAGGTGCTGGGGGGGGGGGCCAAGTCATGATATTTTTACTGGGCATCTATCAGATGCCCATTATTAAATTTCATTCCTTCCCCCATTACCCTCCAGTGCCGCACATGCACAGACAAATTATGTGTACATGTCAGGCACTTGGGGGCTTAGGGGTCAGGCATGTGAGGCGCTAGGAATCCCAGCAGACTGGGCTGGCATTCTTTACTGGGAATACCCAGTTAAACATACCATACCTACCGCCTGGGTCCCAGTACCTCAGACGCACACAGTGAATGTGACTGTGTGTATGCGGGGTACTGAGGGGCGCAGGGGTCAGGCATGGTATTTTTTACTCAATATCTATGATAGATGCCCAGTAAGAAAAATGACAGCTCCTCACACAGGCACCTAATCATTGTGGTTATGTGTGTATGCCAGGCACTGGCAGTCTAGTAGGTGGGCATGGTATTTTTTACTGGACATTTATCATAGAGGTCCAGTAAAAAATTCCATGCCTGACCCCTGCACTCCACAACACCTACAACACACACACACACACACAATCAACGTGATTATGTGTGTATGAGAGGTGCTGGGGGGCCCAGAGAGCAGGCATGGTATTTTTGACTAGACATCTATGATAGATGTCCAGTAAGAAGAAAATGCCATCCCTGTCCCCTGGGCCCCACAGCGCCAAACGCACACAGAGTTCAGAAGGAAATGGTTACTAGTCACACAGCGCTCAATGTCTGTGAGACATACTGCTAGGTCAGGGTGGGGATCAGAGGTCGATTTGGGAATTCTCAGGATTCTTTGTGTGTCATCAACATAGTTATAGCAAGTGAGGTTGTGAGAGTGGATGATCCCTGGCAGAGGGGTCAGGTAAAGGTTGAAGAGAAGAGGTAGAGGCAGGCGCCTTGGCGTACTGCAGTGTTCACTGGGCATGTGGTGGAGAGGAAAGGGGGGAGGAAAATGATTTGCTGTCTGTTGTTGAGTGAGGCGATCCCGTTGAGAGCTGAATCTCAGATTCCTAGAAAGTGCAGTCTTTTAAGGAGGATTGTGTGGTTAATGGTGTCAAACACTGCCGAAAGGTCAAAAAGAACAAGTGCTACGCATCCTTCAGTATGCAGACACTTTGAGGTCATCCCAGATCGAGATCAGTGTGGTTCCTGTACTGTGGTGTGGGCAGAAGCCTGATTGCCTGGAGTCTAGGAGGTTGTTGGATTCCATGAAACCGTTGAGCTCAGAATATGCTGAGCGGTCGATAAGCTCTGCCAAGAATCGGGTGTTGGAGATGGGCCTATAATTGATTGGTTGGAGAGGGTCGAAGGATGCCTTCTTTAGAAGTGGCTTGACATGCATGATTTTGAAGGGTTCTTGGAAGATGCCGGAGGTGAGGGAGTCATTAAGTATGGACCTCACCAGTTCTCCGGCACAAGTGGAGCTGAAGATTTCTTTGAGGAGAGGCAGTACAAGGGCCAAGGGGGGAGGTGGTCAGAGAGGGGGCGCAAGAAGAGTTCAGGAATTATGTGATGATCCTGTGGAGCTCTTTGCTGCTCTTGCGGCAGTTCAGGATTTCTTTGTTGTACTAGACTTTTTTGGCCATTTGGATCTCTGATTTGTAGTTTTGGTGATGGTGGGTGAGCACTGACTTGCTATGAGGGGTTCTTGAGGCTCGCCATTTGCACTTGACGGAGCAATTTTGGGTTTTCAACGCCTTGAGGTGGAGGGTGAACCTCTTGGGGGTTGGGTCTTTGGGGGTGGGAGCAGTGCTGGAGGGGGTGAGAGGAAGGAGTGAGTCGTTTAGCCAGAAGTGAAAGGGCTCGATGGGTACGGGTCTTTCTGTGGCCGGGAGTGAAGGCAGGGTGAGTAGCAGGGCTTCCATCAGGTCAGTTATTACCTTGACCTTGTTCCAGCATTTGAAATCAGATGGAGGCACAGAGGAGGTCTTGGGATTCTGGGGCGGTGTGCAGAGAGAGAAAGGTATGGCTGAGTGGTCTGTCCAGATGAGGGGTTTTGGGGTGAAAGCCGAAACAAAGTTGGAGGAGCTGAATATGGCATCAAGGGTGTGGCCTGCAATGTGTGTGGCTCCTGTGATATGCTGGGTGAGGTTGAGTGCCTCTAGACTATCGACCAGGGGTTGACTCATGGAGTTGTTGGGCACATCAAACCAGATATTGAAGTCGCCCAGTAGGTTGAGTGCTGGGTGGTTAACTAGTGTGGGTGCTAGTGAGTTGCAAACGCTGTTGGCAAAATATCTGTTCTAACCAGGTGGCCTGTAGACACATAAGAAGCTGTGCGAGAGAGTGAGCAGCAGAGAGAGTTTGACTAGAAGTGATTCGCAGTTAGCTGTGCAGGGCTAGGTTTCCGGGAGTGTGATGGTAATGTGTGATTTGTGGAGGATGGTTACTCTGCCTCCTCTGGAGGGTCTGTTGTGGGGGATGAGCAATTATTCGGGAGGGAATGCTTCATGTGCGATTGGTTTTAAATCGTCCGAGAACCCTGTTGGTGTCGGAGCTGTTTATACCTGGTGGTTATACCTGGTATGAAAGCGATAGATAGCTCTCCTAGTGTTTATAATTCTGGCATGCTTGTAAATACCCTAATTCTACTAGCCAATGTATACTAAAAATGTACAATCGGATTTCAAGCAAATCCTTCGTTATGCTGAAAAATGTAGATAATAACATTTTGATGCAACAAATCCAGAGCACAGTGTGACAAAAACATCGCTCGGATGGACAGGAATTACGCATTTCAGTACAAAAGAACATGTAATCAGATAATGTTCTGCGTGCTGCTGGCATTATTACATTAGATTGTTGAAAGTTTGGAGCGAGTCATCACTTCCACTGTTTTCAATGTGGTTAAATCAAACTGGCAGTGACAGATATGCTGCCCATGTTTTGTTGAACACATATTATTCTCTCTATTTCTATGTATTGCCTGGATGCCTATGCAGGATGCACTGAAGACTGACACAGGAGAGCTTGTTTGCAAGACTTTAATCTAAATGTGTATTTTTACCAAGACGGATAAAGGATAAATAAAAACTTAAGTCTCTTGAACTGGGTTGAATAGCCTTTCACCTCCAGTGGCACTGCATGTTTCCCAGGGATTTTTCAAATCCTTTCTTCCAGACTCTTTTCTCCAATAGGCAAAGTCTCTCAGTCAAGTAGAAAGTCCCTTGAACCAGTTATTCGTAATGTTTCAATATCTCCATTGGGAAATAGATGGCCTCTGGGTTATCCCCTTTCCTGGATGGTGATTGGCTCTCCGTTAACTCTGACTCTGTATCACCTTCACATCTCTGTTCCCCCTCTTCAACATTCTGACTACTTTTTATTTTTATTTTATTCGCATTTGTAGAGCGCGCAGGCAGTCCGGCGGCATCGTGGCGGCTACTCTTTCCCTTTCTTCGCTGCCATGGTCTTGTTCCTCCTTCCACCTTCAGAGTGTGTCTTGGGCCAGCCGGACTTCCTTGTGCTTCCTGTTCGTGCATTGTCTGGGGCTGCCCTCAGCACTCACCTCAGTTCTTGTTCTTTCTGCCAACCCCAAAAACCTCTCAGGTGCTACAATCTCCTCAATTGTTACCACTGCTTCTTCAGTTATTACCACATCCTTCTCAGTTGTTACCTCGTCAACTGTTACCATCTCCTCCTCAGTTGTTGCTACCTCTGCCTCATTGTTGCCACCTTTCCCTCAGTTACTGCTACCACCTCATTAGTTCTTACCTCATCCTCCTGGTTGTTACCACCTCCTCCTCAGCAGTTATCATTACCCCCTTAGTTGTTACCACCTCCTCCTGAGCCGTGACCACCACCACAGCTGTCTTCCCCTCTTGCTTCCAACTCCTCCCAATCATTTCTCCTATCACATTCCGACACTCTCTTACTGCTCGTCACAAGCTTCTTCAACAGTTTGCACGCCGGGAATAAACCTTGTGGCTTGTTTAGGGTGGGAGACATTTGCCCGGCGTTGGACTTCCTGGGAGGACATTTTTATCTGAATGCACTTCCACTAATTTACAATTTAGCATGCATTGGCATTTCCCTGTGTTGAGGTATCAACATGTGTGCTCATTTATGTCTCCCGTTCCTCCTTGTTGTTTCTTCCAGTGTTGCTCAGTCACCTTCTTTCTTCCTTTTCCTGTTGTTTTCCCATCTGCCCATCAGTGTGTCCTAGTTATTCTTTCAGCTGTTTCTTTGCTCATCTTCTAGTTTGCTCTGCTCATTGTTGTTCTTGCGCGTTGAAAGCAAGCATCCTTGCAGGAGAAAGACGGCGACGTCAGAGCTACTTTGTGTTGGATTTTGTAACTGAAATAATCCAGGAAGTTATATCAAGGGGGTTCTTTTGTACACCTATTTAACTGCATCTATGTCAATAGTTGAGGTGAAAAATCTGATTGGTTAAAATCTAACATGCTGAGGTGTTTGTATTGGGCTGCAACCAGGTTCGGCCAAGCTTATCCGTCATTTTGAATTTTAAACTTGTCTTTGGTGGGCTATGAGGGCCCTGTGTCCTCACTTTTGCAGTGTTCCCCCCCTATATAATGTCTGTTGTGTTATTTGATTTGATTGTGTCTCATGTAAATCAATTAAATGCCTCTTTCCACAAGCGTCGCTGGCACGAGGCTACCAAATGCACAGCAGTGGCGAGGAAGTGGGCATGGCATCCTTTTATTTGCCAGTGTTTTTGTTTCGGGAGTTCTTTTGAATCCATGCCAGAATATTACAAAATGTACTAACCACACATTTCCATGTTTTCTGAATCATAGTATGACAATCCGATCTATTTCCTTGATTTTGCACAGTATCTCAATATAGAGAATTCCAAGAAACAGCTGGTATTTACAACAGCAATATGTTCCCAGTTTGCACAAATGCATAGACTTTGGTATACTCCCACTGTTCTATAACACAATCTCACTTTACTCCAAGTTCATTATAAACCAATTCTTTTAACCCGTCAGTTTACAATTCATTTTGCCCGATTCCATTTTTTAGGAAGTCTGCACAACCCGACTATACTCTCAGATTGACAATATAAATGCTCCCAATTTGCTATTTCCAGTTTTTTAAAATCCCACTATATTAAGTGTGACCATGCCAACGGAGCCCGATTTTGACAGGCCAAGTATATGCAGGAGTCCAATCCCTGTATACTAAAAGTTTGAGAACCCCATTATATTCCATGTTTGCACAAACATACTTACTTCCCATTTTGACTATTCCAAAACCCCAATTTATTTATCCCAGTACACTCTCAGACGATTGACAACAAGGATAATCCCAATCTGCAGAATTCCAGTATTGTCCCTAGTTGACAATTTTAGACTTCACCAAGTTTGACTAACGCAGCATGCTCTGACATGACAACCGCAGTATATTGCCATTTCACACAAACCCAGAAAACTCCAAGTTCAACATTCACTGTGCACTTCCAGTTTGACAATCCATGAACACTTTCATGTCATACATTCAAGGTATATACTATGCGATTGCCAATACCATTATATTCAAATATTTGGTAATCCCAGTATCCTCCCAGTTTGACAATTCTATAGATAACCGACATTTCTACTTACTAAACACATACATATATTCCCAAAACAAATAATCAGCAATAAATAGGCAATACAAATATTCCCAACTAAGCATTGGAAACCACAGAAGCATAGGAGCTTGCCCCTATTGCTTCCACCCAGATATCTCCTTTCTTCAGTGATTTGGGAGTGCACAGTAGTTTGTGCTGAGTTGTTCCCCCTCAGCTTTACCTCTCTTAGGGCATGTTGATCTTGGTAGATTGCAGGCGACAGAGTTTTCCATTGGTCAGGTCCGGTACTCGATCTTTGTATGGACTAAGATTATGACCTTCCTGTATTTGTCCATCAAATTCATGCAGCATTTCCTTTTCCTACTCTGTCCCAGTTTGGTTGTTTTCAACTTCATTGCCTGCTGTTGTCATTATGCATTCCACGTTCTTTGCTATCCTGACTCATAATATTCCTATTCTTCCCAGTTCTTTTCGTACTTTTTCTCATTCTTCTTATTGTAAAAATCATGCAAGCCTTCTCTCTGCCCTGTTGTTTATTCTTGTCTCACTCCATCACTTTCGTTTTCATTTTAGAATGCACGTTGCTTGTGCAAAAAAAGTCTTCTACTTTGGATCTTTTTTTTCACCTCAATCTCTAACTTCGCCACTGGTGTAGAAGGGGCCCCATAGCCCCCTGTGCTCGAGGGCACGCAAGGAAATTTAAGGCTTGAGCTCTGCACTGCCTTTAAAAAAGCATTTGGCCCTACAAGCACCACTTTCCTTTTCTTTTTAAGCAGCGCGGATCTCTGGCCCTTCTTTCCCTTTGCGCAATCCATTGGTTCCTAGGCAAGTGAGAGCCCACCTGCTCACCAGCCAATGGGAGAAGGAGAGGAGCCCCTCTCTGACAGCTAACGCTGTCATTATCCTGTCCAGGCCCTGCACTGAAGACCAGCACAGCAGCAAAGTAGAACCAGCGCTACGGTAAGTGTCATAAAGTAGTGTTAGTATCATGCATGTGCAAGAAATTGCCATCTCACAACGGTGTAGAAACTCTGGCTTTTTATTTTTATTGGTTAATAAAATGATTGGAGGAAGGACAATCTGCTGATCAGATTTCCCTTTCATAAACTCCGTGGCAAAAGCTTAGTGTACCCAGCTGCATCAGTAGCCTGATCTGCAGCGCCAGCTCTCCAGTGGCACAGAGCAGGTTCAGAGGTCACGGGTGACCATTGGCAGTTGCAGTGACAACCAAGTCTCTGCAGCGCAAGGGCTGCATTTGAGATATGCACCACTGTTCCAAAAACTGCATAACTTTGAAATTGCTGGCCTGGTGACAAGTAAACTGTAAATATAAGCCACACCTGGGTTTTAGGTATCGTGGCCAGCATCTCTTATAGTTATCCAAGCCACATCAATTTGATATCACAAATATGTCAGCCCTGTGAGCCTGGTTTAGCTGTGGAAGGGATTAGCATATTTTCTCCCAGACAGGCTGGCTTTACTGCTGCTAGCAAAACTGTAGCCTTTGGTGGCTGCCTCTCTTTGTTGTTTTGTGAGGGCAGGTAACACAGTCCCCAGAGAGACAGCCACTCCACGGAAAGCTGTCCTGGGAACAGGAATAAAAGGGAAATTCTCATCCTCAAATGGAGTAGCCTCACACCACAGCGCTGCATATCTAAAGGTTTTTGATGCTATTGAGAAGGGAAGGGATAGTGTAGGCAGACGGAGCCCTTTGCAGCAGAGGAAGATGCCACCATCTTGGTCCTCTCTGCTTCTTTCTTTTCTTCCTGTCTTCTCCACTTCCTGTACCACAAATCACTTTGGGTGTGATGTCAGAAGGCAAAGTCCATTTGACCCTTGAAAAGGGATTGGACCACTAAAGCAGACCGCCTTTAGTCAATCACCTGAGTGCCTTTGCCTTTAAAAAGCGGTCTCCCACAACTTCTTTTAATCATCTTCTGGACTTCAGCCCTTGATGATTTTGTTGGATCCTGTTGGGAGAGCAGTCTTTTCTAAAGTCCTCCAGTTGTGAGGTGAAGACAGGTGGTCCAAGGCAGAGGCAAGCTCTGTTCTCTAACCATCCCCAGGGACCATTAGGGTGAACCGACTGCTGGAACAAGACCTGCCGCTCTGCCAGCCACAGCAGTACTCTGCATCTCAACATGTTGAAGGACCTCTAGAGTGGTGTGCCAGCCTCCCCTGTGTTTGGGAGCCTGAGGAACACGGACCCATCTTGTCCCTGAGTCCGTGGAGCGGGACTCACAGCAACGTGAGGAGTGAACTGCTGTATGAGCAAGACCTGCCTATGTGCCTGCCACACCGGTACCCAGGACCTTACTGTGTTGAAGGACCCCTGCAGTTATGCACCAGCCTCCCTGGTGTTTCGAAGCACAAGAAAATGACTCATCTTGTCCCTGAGCCCCTGGATTGGGACTTGCAGCACCCTGAGAGCCAAGACAGCCAGCATCTCAATGTGTTTTGCTGTTGAACTCCTTGGAGTCATGTGTTGTGAACCGTTAGACACATTTGAACCACAAGGTTGCTCCGGTGCTGCCTTTTGCACTCTCCTGATCTTCAAACGTCTCGCACAGCTCCAAGATGTCTGGTTCGTCGCTGCCGTACATCCAAGAATCTCAGAAAAGTACTATAGACTGCTAACTGTCCTCCTTTGGCCCTAGAGACTGTTTAGGCCACTTTTATCCCTTTTGCACCCAAGAACATATCCCTTTAAAGCACATTGTGTTTAATACTTGCCTTACACCCCTGATTTATTACTCAGTGATGCATTTTGCTATCTTTGCTTATTCTGTGTTCTTTCCTCAGGGGTTTTGTGTAGTGTTTTGCTAGTTCATTCTTATTGTACATGATGTGTTTAATCAAAGTATATATATATATTTTTATTGAACCTTAATTGGCCATTACTTTATTTTGGACTGTTCTACTTTGCTGTTTGGGTTGCTAAGGACGACATTCACACCCCTCTTGAGAGTATTGCCTTTCCTCTGCCCAGATTACCACAAAAGGCGAAGGAGGAATATCTCTTAACTGTGCCTATTTTACCTTTATGATTGTGTCGGCTCTTGGTTTGGAGAAGTGTGAGGGCAGAGTAGGCGCTTTAGCCTCTACTCATCCTTGTACTCCTGCACGATAGACATCCATTCCTCACAACTTCCTCCCCTCTTTCTCTCTCTACCTGATTGCCGTCTCCCTGCCTTTCTGCTCTGCCATATTATCCACTCTTTCCACTCTACCTGCTTGCTCTCCACCTCACCCTTCTCTGCATCCTCCTTGTCTCACTGATTTGCCACCTTCCTATTGCTGAGCCTTCAACCTATAACTGACACAGTCCCTACTGTACAATCAGCTTTTATACCTGTGTACTTTCACTCACAGAGCCTGTAGTAGAATGAGTATGTCCCGATGGGGAGCAGTTGCAAGAGGATCTAGGTCACCTGGCCTAAGCCCCATCCACCTGGTGCCTTCCTGGTTGCCGCTCTTGTTCCCTACTTAAGCAGCCCTCCAGCCTCTTTTCCTTTGCAGATGGGGAGCAGGTGCAAGTGGATTTAGGTCACCTGGCCTAAGCACCACCCACCTGGTGTCTTCCTGGTTCCTGCTCTTTTTCCCTATTTAAGCAGCCCTCCAGCCTCTTTTGCTTTGCAGATAGAGAGCAGGTGCAAGTGATCTAGGTCACCTGGCCAAAGCCCCACACACCTTCTTAGCCCTGCGTCTTCCTTCCTGCTCTCAACTCTTAGATCAAGGGCATCTCTCGTCCGGGCATCTGAAGCGAAGGGCAAATGAAGAAAAGGGCAATTCCTGTTTGGACCTGTTCGGATCAGGAGGACCCAGGACCCGAACCCCTACCCAGACAGCAGGTAAGCATGTACCAACATGTGTTTACTCCCTCTGTGCCCACAGGCCAACCCCACCATCATCAGGCAACGCCAACTTCTCTGGTGCTGGGGTGAGGACAGGTGCTCCTTGGCACAGTAAGTTGTGCATTTGTAAACATTTATTCTCGCACTGCAGCGTGTGTGTGCCCACTCCCTCCTCTCTCCATCCCACCACGCTCCTATTGGTTGGAAAGCCCTTTACATCAGCCAACTAAGTCACCCCCTGCTGTGGCAGCCCCCTCAGCCAAGTACCAGAGGCTACTCTTCCCTGCATTGCCCCTCGCATTCCTTGATCACGTACCCAACCACGTCCCTCTATCCCGGCTTGATACGCGCATGCCCTCGCCACCTCCATCCTCGCACCACTGCCACTTCTCCTCCCTTACCTGCGTGGCCCCTCGCAATCTTCCACTGCATTGCCTCCACACACGCTTTGTGTCCCCTGACTTGCGTGGTCCCTCGCAATCCTGTGATCCCATGTGCTCTAGCGCCCTCTCCATCCTGGGCCACGCTCGTGCCTGCGCGCCTTTAGTCTGCGTGGTCCCTCACAATGCCTGACCACGTGTTTCTGGCAACTCCCAACCATGCGTTCCTTGCACTTTCCATCCTTGGTTTGTCAGATTGCGCGTCCCTGACCACGTGGTCCCTCGAAACTCCCTATCGCGTGTGCCTCGCGCCCTCCCTTCTCCAGCCTCCAGCACCCACCCGCCCCCTTTGCTCATCCTCATTGACTGGGTTATCATTTGTCGACTGCTCTGCTCTTTGCATATAGTTTTGTGTTATTTCCTCACTGACTGCCCTGTTTTGCATTGTATTGCTTTGTGTTCTGCTGCATTCTTCCGTCTTCTAGGTTCACATTTGTCGACTGCTTTGTTCTTTTGTATATTGTATATTGTATATTGTGCTGTGTTCTGCTGTGCTGTGCTCCACCCTCCTCTAGGTTCTCTTCTTAATGACTGCTCTGTTCCTGATGCCCTGGTAAGCTGATTTGCTTACTGGACTGCCTTGTTTTCTGCCTGCTCTTCCATCTGAGTTCTTGTCTACCTATTCAATCATCCACTATTGTCTTGTCCCTTTCTGTCTCATCTGCTTACACCCCTTCTTGTATCCTCCCCTAGTGTCTCCCCTCCACCTTTCCCCTCCACCCCTCTTCCCCCACCTACTCTATGGTGCTCTCTGTTTCTCCTATCTTTTCAAACTGCTTCTCTATCGACTATCCTGCTCTCCACATTAAGTCTGGTAGGAATAAGTTCAAAAAGGCTCCTTCTACACCTCTGCACGGCGTACCTCCGATTGTACCCCTCCCCGGAAGTCTTTCAAAGTGTGCAACCTTCTCCATATTGTCACTCTCAACTCTCGCTCAGCTGTCAAACACTCCTCTGACATCTGCCGCCTCCTGGAAGAACTTGATCTCGATGTCCTCGGTCTCACCGAGACATGGTTCACGGCCAGCTCTGTCACAAGCATTGCCATTCTCCTCCCTGATGGCTACAAGATCCTCTCCGTGCCCAGATCCAACCGTTCCGGAGGGGGTGTAGCCTTGATCATCCCGGAGTGGATTCCTGCCTCTGTCATTCCTATGCAGGCCTACTCCTCTTTCAAATGCCTTGTCTGCTGGCTCTCTCTTCCTCCTGGCCACTCTCTTACTGTGGCTACTATCTATCGGCCTCCTGGTCAGATCACCTCCTTACTCTCTGAGTGGGCGGACCTCTCCTCCTACCTCCTGGCCTCGACCACTCAACTCCTCCTTCTTGGAGACTTTAACATCCACCTGGATGCTTCCTGTTCCTCCTCTGCACTCTTTCACAACCTCTGCAACTCCCTCTCTCTTTCTATTCTTACCTCTGGCCTAACTCACTCTGCAGGGCACACTTTGGATGTTCTGATCTCCTTACACCTCCCCCTCTCTATCCCCCTCACCACTCCTCTCTCCTGGAGTGATCACTTTCTCTGTTCCTCCCATCTCTCCCTCTCTAGCCCGCTGGCCAAGCCAACTCCAGCACTGCCACCTACCTTCTCGGTCATTTGACCCATGAAGCGTGTGTCAGTTGAGGCTTTCACTGCCACTTTCTCCCCCCGCCTCCTCCTGTGGCTGACTCACATCCTGACAAAGCCCTTTCCATGCTCCACTCTTCTATCTCTGATACTCTTGATGTTCTTGCCCCTCTCATGAGGATCCGCTTGAAGCCCAAAGCCAAGTGCAACTCCTGGTATGACTCGGACCTCGTCATCCTTAAACGCAAGTGCAGGGTGGCTGAGAAGAAATGGCTAGCTTCTTGAGCATCCTCTGACAAACTGGCCTGCCGCCTGCTCCAAAAGCAATACCGGCTCTCTGTCCACACTAAGAAGAGAGCCCACATCCAAGCCTGCTTCTCTGCAGCTTCTATCAACTCAGCTGAAGTCTTTAAAATCTGCAAGGAGATGGCCAATCCTGCTGCAGTCTCTACCTCTCCTGTCCCCTCCCAGGCCCACCGAACAGCCCTGGCTTCTCATTTCATCTCTAAAACCAAGGACATCCTGTCCACCCTCTCGTTCTCTCCTCTACTTCCGGCCCCCCTGGGGCCACCTCGCCTCCCTCTTTCTTTTCCTTTCCTCTGTTCTCCCCCTGACAAGGTTTCCAGATGAGTCTGATCTATGAAAGTCTCATCAAAACAGGTTCTTCCCTGTTCTTCCAAAACCATTAAGGACCACATTGACACCCTTGCTCCTGCCCTGGCTGACTTCTGCAACCACTCCTTCGCCACTGGAGCCTTCCCTTACCCCCTGAAGCACTCTCTTGTGCATCCTCTTCTCAGCCGACCCCTCCAGCCCGGCTAACTGTCACCCAATCTCCATCACTCCTTTCCTGGGAAAACTCCTGGAAAAGCTGGCCATCTTGCAGCTTAATCTTCACACTGAATCTGTTGGTTATCTTCATGACCATCAGTCTGGCTTCAGAGCAACCAGAAGCACAGAAACTGCTCTCCTGAACATCTGTGAAGACCTGCTCTCTAACCTTGATTCTAATCTTCCCTCTGTCCTCATTTTACTTGATCTCTCTTCTGCCTTTGACACAGTCAACCATACCATCTTGCTCAATCATCTCTGTGATAACCTAGATATCACTGATCAAGCCTTGACCTGGTTGACCTCGTTCCTCTCTGATCGACCCACCCAGGTCCAACTTGGGTCCTTCCTTTCCTCTATCCCACCCTCTACCTGTGGTGTTCCCAAGGGGTCTAACCTCTCTCCCTGGCTGTTCAACCAATACCTGGCACCTCTCGCCCACTGCATTGCCACTCTCTGCTCCAACTTTCAGTGCTATGCGGATGACACTCAGCTCGTTTTCAGGCTCCCCTCTGCCACCGCTTCTCCTCTCATCTCCAACTGTCTGTCTGCTATCCAGGAGTGGTGTGCCAACAACAATCTCTGCCCTAATGCTGGTAAGACGAAGAGTCTCCTCATTGGCACTCCTACACCCTCCTTTCCTGTCACTCTCTGCCCAACCTCCCTTCGCCCTCTTCCTACTCCCACCTGTGAGGCTAAGAGCCTCAGGGTCATCTTCGACTCCACACTCTCCTTTTCTGCTCACATTTCTGACATCTCTAAGAAGTCAATCTACCAACTGCACCTCCTCTGAGGTATTCATCCTTTCCTCTCCTTCCCCCAGAAGCTCACTGGGCCTCATTACAAGTTTGCTGGTCCGGTAACTACGGTACCGGTAAGCTTGCCGGTACCGTAGTTGCCGGAGCGGCAAACTATGAGTTCTGCTCGCGGGTGCCTTCCTGTCTGCCAGGTCTGACCTGGCAGGAATACCGGTACCCACGAATGCTGCCGGTGCATCCAACCTCCCCATTCCCATTGAGCCCTATGGGGTTCAATGGGAATGGGGAGCATTTCATTCTGGCGCCCGCCAATGGGCAATTACCGGGTCAGAATAGGGCCGTAATGACCCGATAATTGCCCATTCGCGGGTGCCGGAATATTTTGCGAGTTTGGCAGCAGCCTGCCGGTTTTACCGGCAAGGCTGCCGCCAAACTTGTAATGAGGCCCACTGTCGCTAGATCCTTGGTTCTCTCTAGGCTGGACTGCTGCAACAGCCTCTTCCTAAAGCTGCCTGCTTCTACTCTCCTCCCTCTGCAATTCATCCAGAACAGAGACCTGTCCTTGGCCTCAAGCCCAGGGATTGTATCTCTCCAGCACTGAAATCTCTTCATTGGCTCCCAATTGCTGCAAGGATTAAGTTCAAGACCCTTTGCATTGTCCACAAGGCCTTCTGGGGCCTGGGTCCTCAATACCTCCAACTCTCTCTTCGCAAATACCTTCCTACTTGTGCTCTTAGCTCCTTCACCTCAAACTCCCTCAGGATCAGTCGCTTCTCCAAGCAACAAGTTGGTGGTAGATCTCTTTCTTCAGCTGGGGCCTCCCTCTGTTACAGCCTCCCTGCCTCTCTGAAAGTTGAGGGCCATTTCCGGTTGGGAAACACCTCAAGACCTTCCTCTTTGCTTCTGCCTTCTCGCTTCGTCTCCCCTGCTGATTTCCTGTCTGATACGGCACTGGTCACCTGGCTACCCTCTGATGTCGGGCCCAGGTCCCTGCTTGCCCAGTTTCACACCTGCACTGCCTCCATGCAACCCTTGCACTTGGGTCTGTATCTGTAACCCTTCAGTCCCCCTACCTGCACTTTTGGACACCTGCTGTCTGCACTTTCCCTTGCATCTGCCACTTGCTGGCCGCACTTCTTGTTATTGTTTTGATCCCATCTACAGCACTGTCCCCATCCTCTTTCCCCTGGCACTTTTCCCCTTCGACCTTCCCCTGTGCGATCTCAATGTCACTTGGCCTAGTAAGATCGTTGTCTCTGTCCTCCCTCTGTTCCCCCTTCCTTGCCTCCTCGCGCCTTGAAACACTTGTGTATAGGCGCGTTACAAATGCCATATCATATCAGCTATGTCTTTGTCCCAGGCAAGCGTAGGGATAGGTTCTTCTGGTTTGAATTTTGTATTACAGCTGATTCTGGTTTGGCTCCACATCCCACGACTGATTCCAGAACTACTAATATTTTTCACTTGTAGATTACCTCTCTTTAAGCATGCCTGTTACTCAGCCAAAGCTTTTTCACCTGCTGCTCTCGAGCATGGAATTCCCTGCCTTTACAAATGTGTCTTTTGCCTTACCATTGTGAGTTCAGAATAAGCTTCATAGCCCATGCATTTAAAATTGCCTACTCCTAAATTAGTTTACATTCTGATTGCTGATTTACTATTTTTGTATTGTTATTGTATATGGTTTTTATTATCTATTAAGTTTTATTCTGTAAATTGTAAACTGTACTTGTTTTATTGCTTTCTATGGTTTCATTGTACAGCGCCCACTGCCCTTCGACCAGGGTTTCTGCACTTTTTAAATTTTTAAATAAACAAACAAATAAATAAAGAAGTCCCACATTAGGTTGGTCTGCCGTTTTGAAAAGTTGTTTGCAGTTGCTGCTGCTGTCGCTTGGTCCAGAAAGCAGCAAGTACACTGATGGTGAGAGTGTACTGTTGCTGTTTCATGCTGACCCATGCAAGCATAGAAGCTCTTGGCTCGGGTATGGGTGTGGGCAGCACTGCCTTCCTGACATCTCTATTTGGCAAACCAACACTGAATATTGCAGTTTGTGGGTGTGGTGGGACCTGCATTTGTTTGCCTATGTGAGGGCCCAGCAAAAGCCATTCTCCTGGCACAGTCCCACGTTTATGTTGTTGCTATCCATGGTACAGTGACTTCAAAGGGCAGTGGTTGCATGGGTGAAATGAACACATTGACTGGCAACTTAGAGTCATTACCAGTAGCTGAGTTCTGGGAACCGTGGAGATATACCTGAAGCTTAGGAGAGAATTTGGTGATTACTGAAGGCTCAGACTCTGTAATATGTCTGCTGGACTTGATGTTTGGGCTACGTGTTGGAGTGGTTCCCCTAGTTCAGAACAAAGTCTACTCAGCTGAAAATTAGGGGACCTCTTCTCCCTAAGATTTTTTGTACTGGGATCAGCTTCTCTTCAACAGCTATTGTCCGCTATATCCCTGCTGTCTATGAGCCCCTCGCTGTTGTATCGAGAGTGCACTGTTCTGGGTTCCCACACCTATTAAGGTTATGGGGCTGTTCTGTTTTAGGATATGTTAGGGCATAGTAGCGACCCTAAGGCAAGTGAGGCACTGCGGTATCCTATGTTTTCTTCCTCAAGGAAGCAACATGGAGTGGCGGAAGCACCCAATTCTCCTGGTCTCCCCAATTCCATTACCCAACCTACAACAAGGAACTAAATCACAACACCCAGTTTACAAAATCCCTAAGAGGCAATCCCAGCATCCTTCGCATTTGATAATTCCAATATAGTCCCAGTTTTAAGCACCCAGTATAATTCTAGTTTGACACCTGTGATGAATCGAGGGAACTCATCACTTCACCCGAATGGGGAGCCCCCCTGTGAGGCAGGAGGTGAGCCCGCTCCCTAGGGGTTGAGGCAAGAGGGACCTCACCGGGAGACACTCCCCCTTAGGGGACAAGGACTCCCATTCCTGTGAGGAACTCCCTGAACCAAATCAGATGATAGAATGTATGGGACTGTCTCACATATCCAATCCGTCCAATCGTCAAGACTTGGCAGAAGAGCAAGATGGCATATGCTACCAACAAGGGAAAAGAACAGATGGCTCTTTAAGTGAACGAGTGGATTTAAAGAAGAGTATTTGTTAGTCCCAGGGAGAGAGACAAAATCGAAGAGAAGGGATAGTATGCTGGAGCTGGGGAGTTCCCCTGGTTATGTTATGCTAGTTAGAGGCAGAGCCAGGGACGAGTGCGGAACATGCAACGTCCAAAGTTGCTGGAATCCAGCAACGAAGTGGCTTGCTGTTTGAGGTGAGAAGCAGAAGAAGATCCGATCCAACTGGGGCCGGAGAGCTTGTGGTGGCATGACCACGAGAGCACAGTGGTGGGCAGGCTGCCTGCGTAATGACGCTGAGAACACTGAGGGGAAGCCGCTACAAGTAACACAGCCCCCCCCCCAGCGAGAGACACCGAAGTCGAGAACGAAGCTGAGCAGCGTCTGGCAAAGACGCCAGTGAGAAGATGGTGAACGTGGAACAGAGAATGCCTGGAGATGCTCGACCTGTAAGCACCCCAGAGTCATTCCCACCTGACAAAGAAGGTAACGGGCAACCCGGGAGGAACAGGAAACCAAGCAGGAATCATTATATGAACATTAAAACTCATCACAGTAGAAACAAGAAAAGTGTGAAAGCCAATCTGATAAACTTGAACTGCATAAGTGAAAGTGTAGTGGGGCAGTTGTTGGCTAGAAAGCAGGTGCCCCCCTGCCTTACCCAGAAAGCACAGAATTACAGAATCAGAAAGAACACATTTGAAACTGCACTTTAAATTCTCCTGGAAATGCAGCTGGCACAAAGAATAGTTAGCTTTGCTACACATGTAGGGACAGAGGAGGCATTAGCTTGCGCAATTAGTGTGTCTTTTTAAATAGAATAGACTAGGTAACAGGAAAGCGTTTACCAAGATAGGGACTCACAACACTAGTAGGACAGTATTTGTATAGGTAGGGTCATGTTGCAGCATACCCATATGGAAAAATGCCATGTGCCAGCCATGTGCCAGCCATGCACCAGACCGGTAGGCAGCAAATAAATGAATTAATGTGTGTTGCAGAAGAAACATAAACGTGACAAAATGCCATTTTATAAATTGCACCAGCAGAGAAGTCAACCTTGCCACTTTAAGAAAAGCCCAGTTGAACACGCTTGAACAAATCAGGGAAAATGCTGTAGCCGGCTTGATGGTGACTAACCCAAATGCACATGGCGGAGTAAGATATTATTGTGTTCCGTTAGTTGTCAGATAATTTCAGTTACAATGTCACAGCAAACTGTTTCAAGTTTATAACATCCTGGGAAATCAGAAGGAGGTGACAGACTAATATATTATGCGCCCGGCCAGGCGTGAAGGGAAGACGCAAGAAGCGGCTAATGAAAGAACAATTAAATGCTGCAATGAAATCTTAACAGGGTAAGAGTAGGATGACTCGCAGAAATAATTATTCATAAATATGTCAAAAATAGGATGGCGATACGAAGGCCTTGAGCATGGTATGGGAGGTAACATGGTCTATTTGATTTAATTAAAATAAAGCAACACGTTTGTCTCTCCCTCTCTCTTACCTAGATAAACATGTCATGATTCAACCAGTTCATGGATAGTGGGACCGCATTGTACCCGATAAGCACATGTCTTTTTTCACCGCATAAGTAATTTAGGGCCTACTAATTAATTTCCATATATGATGAGGTAACACTTGTTTAGGGGAAGGTCGATGGGTGGGGTCTTAGATAATGATTGTCCAATCCCTAGGTGCACACATATAGGTGTCATATGTGTGGTGTCACATGCCCTGTTACGGCAAGGTCACGTGACACGCTGTAAAAATAAAGGAATCACCGGAACTGGCAGCATGACGTCAGTCCGGGTTTAAGCACCACCCGAATGAGTTGTGTCCTTTCTGTGCTGCGGCCCGCCCCTGCGCAGCGTCGTCGGGCAGGCCTGCCCAAGCTTCAGCGCCAGGCGGGGAACCGCCGCACACAACATCACACTGGCGACAAAGGCCGGTAGAAGAATCTACGTGAGACCGCGCATCCTCCGCACACGGAGCCGCGCGGCAACACGCGCACCAGCGCAACGCCTCCAACGATTAACCCCGCAAAACCACGTGACAGCCCCACGGCCCGCCGGCACCTCAACCGAAAGTCCAGGCGAACCGCGTATTACGCATGTCTGAATCATCACTCTATGGGGCTACACACCGCGAGTGTAACCATCTGCCGCAACACCTCGCATGCATCTCCCAGAGAAGACCCTACAGGACAGTGCAGGTACAGCGCAGGCACCCTATCTAACACGTGCCATTAGCACTGCCCCAATTGTCTTGAGGAGACACTTCTGGCACCGCCACCTAAAGACTGCGCCCGGAAGCTGCTAAGAACATGTCCAGCCCAAGTACCAGCCCTGTGAGGGCCAGCACAAGTTCATCCTCCAGGAGGAGTCTCACCACGGATCACCCTGACCCAACACAGACAACATTTATGCCACCATTCGACCCATTCACCACAGGAGCTGCTATCAGATGGGAAATCTGGCTTCAACAATTCGAAATGCATCTCGACGCCAGAAACATTACAGTGGCGAAAAAGAAGCGCACTTTCCTCCTACTCAACATCGGAGCAGGGCCTATTCAACGCTACCCCGAACCGCGGAAATTACGACAACTATGACGCAGCCAAAACCACGCTCACTAATATGTTCAAACCCGATCTCAACCCAGACTACGAGCGCTTCCATTTCTGCATGGCAAGGCAACGGGAGAAAGAAACATTAGACAAATTTCACGCTCGCCTTCGTGAAATGGCGGTAGGCTGTGAATTCCCGGACGAAGAATTTGCGATCCGTCTCCAGATCATCAACGGGATATCCTCTGAAAAACTAAGAAGGGCCATACTATCTGAGAGAAACATACGCCTGTCCCGTATCCTCGAGATGGCGTGCCTCCGCGAACAAACAGAAGACCAGGTAGCGATAATGGAAGCAGCGATCCAAAGACTGCCAATGGACAGCCCCGGACCCACAGAAGATATCGCAGCCATCTCCAGACACCAGAGCAATCGCACGAAACAAGGTCAGAAGCCCCACCCATCACAGGGGCGAGACAGGAACTGCAAATGGTGCGGCGGTCCATGGCACAGAGGCGAATCCTGCCCCGCATGGGGATCCACGTGCAGAAAATGCAATCGCCTCAACCACTACGCCGCAGTCTGCCTAAACCCGCCGAACCGGAGCGACTAAGACACGGCCCCACGACCAACACAAGAGCACCGGAAGAAGTTCGCACCCAGAGAATCTTCTTTCCAACAAGCACGAAAAGGGAAAGCCAGAGCCGTTGATGATTCCCAAAGGTCCCCAGACATGAGCGACAGTGACGACAGCGATAGTAGCACATCCCCCGAAAGGAGAGACAAGGGAAGACGGAAAAAAGGAAGTAGACAGGTACATCATGTACACCTAATATCAGCTGTTGAACCACATCGGTCTCGACGGAGGAAGAGACCATCGTGCACAGTCCTCTCCAACGGGGAACCGCTAAAAGTAGTCATCGACACTGGCGCAACTGTGAACGTCATGCCAGTAGCAGCATTCAACAGACTTCGACCGAAACCCAATCTCCACGAGAAAAAAGTCAGGCTGTATGCCTACGGATGTAAGAGACCCCTGCCCGTGCAAGGATCCTTCAAGTCAGACTTTACCCACAAGAACACCAACTGCCGTGCACGCATCTATGTAGTGGATGCCGGATGCGAGACGCTATTGAGCTGCAAAACAGCGGAGAAGTTGAAACTAATACACTTCGCTTTCGACCTCAAACACGACGAACTCAGCAACCTACTACAACGACACAGGAAACTATTCCAGGGCATTGGATGCCTAAAGGGGAGAACCATCAAGCTCCACATAGACCCCACCATTGAACCGAAGGCAGTGCGACACCGACGGATTCCATTTCACCTGAGAGGCGCAGTGGAGAAGGAACTAGCCAAGCTCGAGGAAGCAGGAATCATAGAAAGAACATCTGGACCAACCCCGTGGGTTTCGCCCATGGTATAGCCCAGAAACCCAAACAGCCAAACGCGGTAAGAATATGCATAGATATGAGGCTTCCTAACGTAGCCATCGGAAGAGAACGCCACGTAACCCCCACAATAGACAAGCTTATCGTAGACCTCACCGGGGCAACAGTCTTTAGTAAGCTTGACCTCAGATCAGGCTATCACCAGCTAAGATTGTCCAGAGAATCAAGGTACATTACTACTTTTTCCTCTCACCTCGGCCTGATGAGGTACAAACGACTCAATTTTGGGATATCATCTGCTGCAGAGGTGTTCCAGCACGAAATCCGCAAAGTTATCGCAGGATTAGAAGGCACCACCAACATCAGTGATGATATCCTTGTATACGCACCGAACAAGAAAGAACACCACAGACGACTAGCGGCAGTCCTGAAGAGACTAGAAGAAGCAGGCCTAACCCTCAACGCAGAAAAGTGCGAATTCAACAAAGATGAACTATGCTTCTTTGGCTACATTTTCAGCGCAGAAGGCGTGTCCCCTGACCCGTCCAAAGTACGAGACATAAAAGACACCAAGGCACCGCAATTAGCCTCAGAGGTGAGGAGTTTCATGGGGATGGCGACTTACTGCGCACGTTTCATTCCTGACCTCGCCAGCATTGCAAGTCCACTCAGAGAATTAACGAAGAAAGACCAGAAGTGGGAGTGGACCGCGACTCATCAACAAGCGTTCCAACAAATTAAAGACACTCTGTCCGCCTCCACCACCATGGCTTTCTTCAACGTAGAAAGGCAGACTGAACTCCTCGTTGATGCCAGCCCGGTTGGCCTGGGAGCAGTGTTAACCCAAACTGACAATGAAGGGAAGGTGTTCCGCATCGCGTTTGCCAGTCGAGCACTCACAAAACCCGAACAGAACTATGCACACATAGAAAAGGAAGCCCTAGCCATCTTGTGGGGGTGCCGTCACTTCAAAGTGTACCTGCTAGGCAAGCAGGCGAAAGTTTTTTCAGATCACAAACCTCTGATACCGATCTTCCGAGGCTCTGCCCCTCATCCGCCTGCACGCATAGAAAAACGGATGCTGCAACTACAGCCCTACAATATCGAAGTTGAATATCGCCCAGGATCAGACAACCCGGCGGATTACCTGTCCCGCCACCCGAGGCCCGCTACGGACAATGAACAACCCAATGCGAAGGAAACTGACGAGCATGTCTGTCAGGTAGTCGCCTGCGCGAGACCGCGAGCCCTGACCCTGCACGAAGTGGCGTGTGAGACAGAGGCGGACACCGTCCTACAGCACACCACTGCCGCTGTCCAATCTGGGAATTGGAAGAACTACCTCACGTCGATGGCCGAAAAGCACAACACCGGCACAGGTCAAACTCAGAGCTCTGTTCGGGATCAGGCATGAACTCTCGGTGTCCCCGGAAGGACTACTGCTAAAAGGACACCGAATCATATTACCAGAGTCTCTTGAGGAGGGAGCCCTCCGACTAGCTCACAGTGGACACCAAGGCATCGTCAAGACTACCGCGTACCTTAAGTCCAGGATGTGGATGCCGAACATGCAGCAAAGGGTAGTGGAGCTAGTGGAGTCCTGCGCGGCCTGTCAAGCATCCAGAAGACCAGAAAACCCTGAACCGATTAGCAGTGTCCCAAGAAGCTGCAGACGCTGGGACGAAGTCAGCATGGACCACTGCACAATCGCGGGCGAAGGATACCTACTCGAGGTGATCGACGAGTTTAGCAGATATCCCGAAGTAGAGCACGTAGCATCCACTAACGCCAAAACCACTATCCTCACGCTAGAGAAGATATTCGCCACACATGGAATCCCGAGGAAGGTGAAGAGCGACAACGGACCATCATTCACCAGTCAAGAACTACACAAATATTTCAAGGAAGTAAACGTCAAACACCAGCGAATTACCCCAAGATGGCCCCAAGCAAATGGAGACGCTGAACGATTCATGGGGTCACTCAATAAAGTCATCAGGATCGCCAAGGAGCAAGGTCGCCCTTGGTTGAAGGCGGTATATCGGTTTTTGAGAACACACAGGCAAACCCCGCACTCTGCCACGGGAATCAGCCCAGCTGCCCTCATGCTCGGGGTACTCATACAAGCGGAACTTCCTATACACCCCCAATGGACGGCCCCAGAACCGGACATCCCAGCAATAGATGCCACGCGGCTGAGGCGAAATGAACAGGAAAGTGTTGCCAGACGAGCTTGCCACAGGGAACTGACCCCAGGGGACACCGTCATCGTCAGAAACCGAGCACCGCCTAAGAAAATGTCCCTCAATTTCGAGCTTCAACCATGGACAGTTAGTACCACCAACCACAGCATGGTCACCGCTACCCGAGGGGGAGAGACAGTAACAAGAAATATATATCACACTTCAGGAAAGTACCCCCGGAACTGTGGGAAGAACATCCAACGCCTCCGAGAGGAGAAGCGGGAACACCACACACACCTCAAATACCAACATCCCCGGGTAGTTTTGCCACACCAAGAGTCTCGGACAGACCACACCTGCAAGAAGAGAGAGCTGAAGCAGAGATCCCCAAGGGGGACACTCCAAGGGAGAGAAGCACCCGTTACCGTCTGAGAGAAAAGCCCAAACCATCGTCCCGCCTCCAAGGGAACGTAGTAGACGGAATCTACCGTCAGAAACTCACGCCAAGATGAACCCTGAATGCAGTAAGCAAGACCATGTGCATATAAAATGTGTGTCAGTTCATATGTAATGCCAGCTCGAAATGTTTGTTGTTGACAGCAGTGCAAAATATCTCCAAGTTGGGGAGGAATGCGGTGTCACGTGCCCTGTTACGGCAAGGTCACGTGACACGCTGTAAAAATAAAGGAATCACCGGAACTGGCGGCACGACGCCAGTCCGGGTTTAAGCACCACCCGAATGAGTTGTGTCCTTTCTGTGCTGCGGCCCGCCCCTGCGCAGCGTCGTCGGGCAGGCCTGCCCAAGCTTCAGCGCCAGGCGGGGAACCGCCGCACACAACATCACAATATGTAGCTTAGTAGAGGGAGCCAATGAGCAGGAGCAATAGGTTTTCATAACTATGACATCACAGTGATCCTTTGTACTATATAAACTCCTGTTGTCTATTCAAACGTTGCAGAATTCTGGAGTGAGAGCTTGGCTTTTATCTTATATTATGATATGATATGATAGGTTATTTATAACACGCTTAATACCCAGAGGTTTCGAACTGGGGATCGAAGCAGTTAGTTAGTTAGTTAGAACATGTGGTGCTCCGTGTCATCTTGCCTCTGAGCTATCCTCCTGAGACAACTTGATTTTTCCCCAGGATATTGCAATAAACTGGTTACCCTGCATTCAGCATACCACACTCTCTGTTGCCTCTTTTTTCTTACAAATGCCAGCAAGAGGGCAGTTTGGCCTTTTCTGACCTTTTTATCAAAAGAAAGGGAATAATAATTAACCCTGAAAAGGAAACCAATTGAATTGGAAGTGAGAAGAGTTTGTTGATGAACGTAAACTGGCTAAATTCTTCTGATTTGCCACACAAGCCTAGCATGCAGAATTCTGGTGCACTCCCATAGTGACCAATTCACTTCTAGTTTGCCCAACAGCAGTATATCACAATGTTGGCACCCCAAATACAAAAAATATCCTTTATAATATCAGAGTATTTCCAGTTTTACAATACATGTTGTTCACAGTTTGCATTGCTCTGCTATGTTCCTACCTTTACCCAAATATGTTTACAGTTTAATGCATCCTAGGATTTTACTGCAATCCTGATTTTTACCAATTTTGAAGAGTGTTTGAGTATACACATTTCCAGTATACTTCCATTTATCAAAATCCAAGTTGTCACAACCAGAGTGCAACAGACGACATATGGCCAAGAAATAAGACTTTTATTAAGAATAACATAAACTAAGGGATTAGGTTAAAATGAGGTCACAGGTTGGGGGATCAAAACAAAATAAACACTGTCAGGATTTACATAGGCCTGTGATACTTAGTCCTTCCATTTCTCCCATGAAATACGTGGCCCTCTCAGTGGGAAAACAGCCACTCACAGTCTCTGGGGTTTTAGAGCCCCACACGTTTTTCTTGGCCTTGTATAGCGTCTTCCTTGTCTGCTGTTGGAGCCTTCAAGATATTGCAAGGATTCTCCTCATCTTCTGTAATACCTGGCACCGCCACCCATGGATACTGGTCTATTCTGAATCTGGCAAAAAACAAAGGGGGTCCTGAGAGTCCCTCTGCCGGACATTAGCCCTGGTTACAAGAGCCTTACCCAGATTCTTTAGCTCACTATCTTTCCCAGAGGAGAAATATGCAAAGCATATCAGTCATTGTCCTGCCCTGGGGCAGTCCAGCACCGAAATGCTAGGCAATTCTCCTCTGAACAAGAGTACCATAGCAACCCCAGACAGGTGTTTCGGGCTGGTTGGACGTCATCAGTAGGGTGGAGAAGTGCTTCTATAAGTATAGTGAGCAAGGGGTCCACGTCTGGATTCCCGTAGTAACTTTGAGTCAGACCCAAAGTTACTTAAATTATGAAAAAAACCAGGGGGTGGGTTGGGAGTCCCTCTGCCAGACATTAGTCCTGGTTATGAGATCCTTACCCAAATTCTTTAGCTCACTATCTTTCACAGAGGAGAAACAGCCAAAGTATATAGGTCTTTGTCCTGCCCTGGGGCAGTCCAGCACTGAAATACTAGGCAATTCTCCTCTAAACAAGAGTACCAACAGCAGCCCCAGACGTGTGTTTCAGTCTGGTTGGACCTCATCAGTAGGGTGGAGATGTGCCTCTCTAAGAATAGTAAGCAAGGGGTCCACATCTGTATTCCCCTAGTAAGTTAGGGTGAGACCCAAACTTACTTAAATTATGCACAAAAAAAGGCAGGTCCTGGGAGTCCCTCTGCTGGACATAAGTACTGGTTACGAGAGCATTACCCAGATTCTTTAGCTCACTATCTTTCACAGAGGAGACATATCAAAAGCATATCAGTCTTTGTCCTGCCCTGGGGTAGCCCAGTACCGAAATGCTAGGCAATTCTCCTCTGAACAAGAGTACCAACGGCAACCCCAGAAGCATGTTTCAGTCTGGTTGGACCTCATCAGTAGGGTGCAGCTGTGCTTCGCTAAGAATAGTGACACATGCAAACACGTTGACTCTTGCACATGCAAGGGACCCAGGGTTATCAGACTTTTCCCCCTTCTCCAGGATGTTTGACCCTGGTGTCTCCATGCTCTTAGGCCTAGGACAACCCCTCCTTGTCCCCTTTCATGGGCACCTCCTCTGCTTTTTCGATCTTCCCCTCCTCTTTCCCCTTCTTGTTCACTCCCTTCCTTCTCTCCTCAGCATACTTCCATATTTGTGTCTCCTCCGCCTGACCTCTTCGCTCCTCTCTATTCCTCTAGTCTGGAGTTTCCCCCTTCAATTCTGCTCTTGATTCTTTCTCCTCCACATTCACTCTTGATTCTGTCTCCTTCACCTTCACTCTTGACTCTCGCCCCTACACTGCTGTACTTAAATGTCTCTTCCATGCTGCTTTTCTCACTCCTTCCACTCTCTCCTCCTCCAGTCAACCTTCTCCCATCTCCCACCTACAGCTCCAATGTCTTTTCTTGGCACCATTCCTCCTCACCACATTATCACTCTTTAATGTCCATCTCACTCTCGGTACTCTTGACTCCCATGCTTCCCATTTACTCCCATTCCCATTTATCCCTGTGCCAGATGGGCCATGGGATACTTGATTGCCAAAGTGCAAAATGTATTGTGATTGGGAGCTGGGCATTGAGACTACAGATTCAGCATGTAATTGGCTGGCCAAGGCTATATTAACTCATGCTATGATATAGTTTTTTTATAAGGTGCTTAATACCCAGAGGTTTCTAAGCACGGACCCAGGGATCGAACCTGTGCTGCTCTGTGTCGTCCTGCTTCCAAGGCGAGCACGTTGTCACTGAGCTATCCTCCCGAGACAAACTTCATTGTTAAAGCGCAAGTTGTGGTCATTATCACCATCTGTGAGCACTGGGCTCTCATTTCTTCCACAATTGGGTAAGACTTCAGTTTCCAGATATATGTGGGACCCTGCAAACAGAGCCTGAATTTGACTGAGCCAGTGACACTCTCAAGCTTGCACGTTTCAACAAATAAGCTTTCCTCATTGGTATTACTTGCTGTGTGGTCTGACAACTGCAATGGCAGGTCTGAGGAGGACCTGGGTCTATTTATAACTTTCCCTTGCGTGTTCACATTATGACTTCCTCTCATCGGGCCACGTGTTCCCCAGGAGTATTATGGTGGGTGACACACAGAAGGCTCGGTATGGATTGAAGAGCTTTGCGGATCCACCATGTACCCCCTCCACAGCCTGCATCACAGGGCAAGTGGTGATTGCTGACCCCTGGGATCTCCCCAGTCTTATCTTTTAGCCTCAGCATAGTCACATAACTTCCTCCCTTCGATCAAGTCGTTGCTTGGGATTGACCTGCTGGAATGGTTTCTCAGGTGGATCCCTCGCCTAGAGTTGTAGAAGGAAATTTACAGAGAGGATTCCTATAAATAATCTGCGACAATTCCCAGGCCCCAAATTCCCACTTTGATACCCAGAATTACCCACCCTCAAGGCTGTTCTTTAGAAGTTGAGATGATTCTCTTACATGGGATTGTTGTAGAATGATTTGTTCATGGCTGATCCATTCAATGTAAACATTTTGGGAGATTGGTCACTAGGCTATGTTGTTCTCAAAAAACGTGGATTATGGCAGTTTAACTAGGCCGACCTCTCCTTCTATTTTGATCACCCTTTGTGTCTTTGGGTGAGTCTCTTGTCCATGAGTACCTAGGTGTCAGAGAACTTCCTTTTCTTCATCCGTTGATTAGAAAGATCTGAGTCAGCTGGACTAGAGGTCTAGCAGTTGCTGGATCAGACTGTGCATTTACACAATGGTATTCCACCTTAATGGAGATGTAATAGATGAACTCTCCTGCTGCCTGGACCAGCATATCCAGGTGATTTGTCAGACTTTAAACTGTCTTGTTTTCTTCATGCCACCATCCACCCTGATCAACTGGCAGTGGGCTTAGAAAATAGTGACCTGTATTCATGTGTGTGTTCTTAATTCAGTCTGTCCGTACAGAAGCAGGAAATGTGCCTGTATTTCCCACAAGCATAGCACTAGATACAGCGCTTTCAAATCCTCTGGCTACAGCTGTTGGCCATGGTCTTTAACACCTCCTCGGAGATGTGTTAAGTGGCTCTAGATGCGTTTTGCTGATTCCTGTAATGCCTGGCTCTTGTCTGGCTGTTGTTGGTATAACACTGCCCCATTGTACTTCTTCAGGCCTAATTTATTCACGTTTTTAACTGGACGAAAGTGGTATGTCAGTTGGTATCCTGTGGCTTTCTGGAATGCCTGATCCAGGGTGAGTCAGTAGAGTAGTCGGACGGTACACTGGAGGAATGGTGGCAGTAACAGGCAGAATTGCTATAGAGTTAGCCTGTCCTTTACTTCATCTAATTTCATTCCATCTATCCATTTGGCCAAGGCATTCTGCATCAAATTGGATAGCTGTCTTGGGGCTTCCATTGGTTGTATCTACAGATCACTAAGTCACTGGCGATGGTACTCTGGGCCATCTTCAAGACTCAAGACAATATACCTTTCTTAAGGTCTTCATGTCACGATTTACCATCTGGATTCAGCACTTGAAATGCTGCCACAACTCAGCTGTCAAGAGTGATGGGATGAACCAGGCAGCGTGTTCCATTTCCCATCCATTAGTCTTTATAACTCATTAACAATTAGTAAAGAATGTTCTCAGTTCATCTCCCTAACAGTACTTTTTAAATACCACAGGTGGTGGATGAGGCGCATACCAAGGTTAGGAGATGGCTTCTTTCAATGTATCTATTAGGTTGTACTGGCCAGTGACATGCTCTGGAAGTTCGCCACGGATGTTTTGATTTTGTTTTTTGGAGTTGACAGGGATTTTCTTCTGAATCGCGCAGGTTTATGCAGTTGACCTAGGGCTCTGGGTCAGGGCTTGCACAGTTTTGGCCTCGTCCACTTTTCCACTCTCAAGTGTGGTGTCTGCTGGATAGGGTCCAATGTTGACCAGTCTTTGGCGGGTAACAGGTGAGCTAAGGGGAGGACCAATGTGTTTGTTAACTTTTGATCTTCTGAGTTGGACTTCTTATCTTGGCAAAGCCTTTGTTGTCACCCATGGGTAGAAAGAAGACTTTCTCTTCAGAAGAGGAAGATGTAGCTAGGCCTAAGTCGGGAGCACCAGAATCGGCTTGGTCAAGATCTGAGATCCCACTTTTAAGGGTTCAACAGATGACTTGAAGCCAAGAAATAGGATAGTCGTCTTTTATTATGAACAACAGAAGATATGAGAATATGTGCAAATGAGATGAGTTGTGGCTTTCAAAGCAAATGGCAATCGTACAGTGTTTGTCAGTCCTTTAAAAGAAGTGTTGTTGTGTTAATCAATGTTTAATTGTTTTGTTAGAAAACATAGCTAACTCGAGCGGTGTGGGTTCTTTTATTTGGAAATGTCCTATTATTGTGCCAATTAACTAAACACTTCTGCTCAAGAAAGGCCTGTTAATGGAAGCCCTACAAAAAACAGAAGCACTTGACTTCTGTAAAAATAAATCATTTTCCGGACGGGTGCCTCAAACCATGAACTATCCAGTTCTTTCCATTCAGCGTCTTTGCTTCTTCCCATCTCCTTCCCCTGTTGTACCCCAATCCTCTCACTGGTCTCTACCTTCTGACTCTATGTTCACTCCTACCGCCTTTCTAGCATTTGCTTCCTTTCTTCATTTTTCCTTTCCTTCCCTTCACTCTTCTCTTTCTTGCCTCTCACACTTATCTTTCATCAACCTGTTCATCCATCACTTTCTCTCCACATCTGCTTCTTCTTCCATCTTCCTTCTTTATTTTACATGCGCGTCCCTCTAACCATCCTGTCTCTTGCATAACCATCTACATCACTGTAACCAAGCTTTCTCTTGCACCCAACACTCTCACACTACCAGCCTGATTCATGTAATCATTTGCGTGAAAAACGCAGATTTGCGCGTCTTTCTGCCCGAAAATCCCCATACTTCAAACCAGGATTTTCGGGCAGAAAGGCGCGCAAATCTGCGTTTTTCACGCAAATAATTCCATGAATCAGGCTGTACCTGTCACCTGCTCTCTCCGCTATCTCTCCCAGTTTTCTCCTCAACGTTAGGTCTCACTCCCACCTGTTCCTCTTTCTTGCCCTGTCTCCTTTACACCTCCATGAATACACCAAGGGGCCTGTTTCCACTAGGAATAAATGTCAATTGCCCTCATTACGACCTTGGCGGAGAACCATGGTGCTATTAGCACCATGGTCCATGGCGCTAAGCTGCCAACTCCGCCATGGTGGTTGGCGGACTTACCGCCCCATTCCGACCTTGGCGGGGCGGTAAGTCCCCAATCCCCATTTACCCTTCCCCATTCCCATTTTTGCCCCATAGGGCATAATGGGAGTGGGGAAGGCGTTAATTACGCCACCGTAAATTACGGTGGCGTAATTAACAACGAGGTCCCTTAGCGCCATGGATTTTAACACCTGCTAAAAGCAGGTGTTAAATCCGCCATGGCGCTAGGGGAACTCGTACTCAGGCGGTAAGGGTCGGCGAAGTTTACGCCGGCGTAAACCCCTTACCGCCTGGGTCGTAATGAGGGCCAATGAGTAATTAAATATAAATGGCCCTCATTACAACCCTGGCGTTGGACCATGGTGCTAATAGCACCATGGTCCATGCCGGTAACTTACCGACTCCGCCATGGCGGAAAGGGGAATTACCGCCCCATTCCGAGGTTGGCGGGGCGGTAATTCCCCATGCCGCCGTGGCCCTTCCCCATTCCCATCTATGCCCCATAGGGCTCAATGGGAATGGGGAAGTCGCTAAGTATGGTGCCACAAATTGCGGCACCGTACTTAGCACCAAGGTCCCTTTGCGGGTTGGTTTTTAACGCCTGCAAAAAGCAGGCGTTAAAGTCTCCAACCCGCAAAGGGACCTCGTAATCAGGCGTTAAGGGTTTAAGGGCGCCGCCACCTTTTACGGCGCCGTTAACCCCTCAACGCCTGGGTTGTAATGAGGGCCAATGTATTATAAATGAGCTGGGCCATAGCCTCCCCTCACCTCTCACAATGGTGCCAATGAAGCTGCAAGGACCCACCAATTGATCCTATACATGCATCAACCAATCTGAGCAATTAATACAACAGCAAATAATGTAAAACAGAAATGTGTCTAATTTTATTTCATCATAATTTAATAACGAAAGTAATGATAAGACATCACACAAAGATATGGAATGGAACTGAATTCCATGAAAAAATAGTAAAACAAAGAAACAAGTAATTTTTCTTTTTGAAGGCAAACAAATGACGTGTAAGAAAAACAGAATGATGCAAATACAGTGAAGAAAACCCTACAAACTCAAGCCTGAATAGATGGGTTGGTAATGTACGAAGATCACAAGATACCCTGGGGGTATCTACAACAAGTCTAAGTCTAATCTAAGGTCTTGCGCGATCATAAAGCAAAGCAATGACTATTACCAAGCACTTCACAGTTCTACGTATATTTCTCTCTCATACGTCCGCTGCTTTGCCCAGGTCCATTAGCTTTCTGTTTCGCCCCCCTCTTCAGACCCTCTGTAGTGTATGTAATCCACCGCTTTGCCCATCTCTCCCCCTTGATTTTTCTCCCCGTTTTGCATTTTTCTGTTTCTTTCTTGTCTGCCAGCCCATCGGTCATTTCACGTCCCTTTGTTTTTCTTCAAGACCGCCATTTTTCTACACCTGTGCCCTCCTTGTTGTACATATTTGCTTTCCTAGTGTTGGCTCTTTCCTGGTCCCATTTCACAGCGCGGTCTTATTCCTACCAGCGGCTTCTCCCTCTTTCTCTCTTCATTTCTTTTTCATGATTCCACTCTTCATTCCCTTTCGTTTCTTGTTTACTTCCCGGCTTGTCTTTGCTTTTCCCCATCTCCTGCCGTCTTTCTTATGGGACACTTCCTTTGCATTCTCTCCTCTCCAATGACTTTTTCACCCCATTTTTTCTTTCTTCCCTCTCTCATTTCTTTTCTTTAATTGTTGCATTCATGATTATGTTGTTTTCTTCTTTCATAACGTTTATTGGGCCTCATTCCGAGTATGGCGGTAACGAGACCGGTGCCGGTAATCCCTTACCGCCACATTCCGAGTTCCCTTTGCGCCCTCGTCCTTAACGCTTGCTTTTAGCTAGCTTTTAGCAGGCGTTAGGAACGAGGGCGCAAGGGGGCTTTTAAGCCAATAACGGTGACCGTAAAGTACGGTCACCGTTATTTGCAATTTCCCCATTCCCATTGAGCCCTATGGGGGCTCATTTGGGAATGGGGAAGAGCCCTGGGGAATGGGAAATTACCGCCCTGGTCAACTCGGAATAGGGCGGTAATTTCCCATTCCACCAGGGCGGTGCCGGTACGGGTCCGGCGCCGACCAAGGCGCTAATAGCGCCATTGGTTAGCGCCAGACTCGGAATGAGGCCCATTCTCTTTTTTTGTTCTTTGCTTTTCCTTCGCCTGTCACTAACCCTATCTTTTATTTCTTGCTCTCTTTCTTTCACTAATTCACTTCAGTCCCTGAACCCCTTTAACCCCCTGTGATGTCGTTATGTTAGGCTGACTCCCACATCACGTGGAGAGGGACACAGAGCTACGGCAAGGGGAGGGGCGGGAAGGGCAGTGCATGGTTAGGAGTTGAAGAATATAGACGTGCTTTATCCTCCTCCTGTCTCCGCCTCCTCATTACCTCTGCGTGTGAGAGTGAGGCTGTGTGGGCGATCCTCCAGATAGGGAGAAGTCTGGATCCCACACCGCCCACCCACCATACCATCTCACTCTGCCTTTCTCTTTAGTCTAGTTTGGTTTTTGTTGGAATTATCTGCCCATCCCAGTCTGGCTTTTTAGCCCCTCCTCAATCCCATCCCTGAGACATGGCAAACCTTGACCTGGGAATCTGTCACACATTGTCTAAAGGCAGAGGCCTCCATGAAAGTTGAGACTCAGCAAAGAGGTGCTAATGTTTGAGATAGTGGAAGAGACCCTGTTGATAAAAGGCTATGCTCCCTGAAGGAGGGACAGGGAGGGGAGGCATTTCTATGGCATTGCTATGGCCAATTTAGTGCAGGTCTCTATTCTCTGCTCACTCTGTGCGCCACTGATCAGCAGCTACAAATAATGGAGTCGACTGAACTTTGAAGCAAGTGGGACATAAGTACTATGCCCAACCTCCCCCCAGCATGTCATCATAGCGGGCAAACCCACATTTTCCCAGGTGTTGGATCAGATAGCATAAATTTCCAGGAAAGTGGAAATAAAATCCATGGGATTATGCTATTACTAAAGGTTTGACACACCCCCACATTAGGAAATGATTTGAGGCGCTGAGTTTAGAGAGAGGGTGCCGGGGGAGGTTTGGTGGGGGGTTGCCTGGTGTATCTCAGTCTTGTGACCACAGAGTCATTATTGAGGGCTATTAAAATGAGTAGTAACATCTATTTTGCAGGATTTCTAAATGAGTAGGTGATTATCGGTGGCTATGAATATTAAAATGAAATAATCTTTGTTGTATATATGTATGGCTCTTGCTGCCGTGTTTTTGTAGTGTGCACAACTGATGTCAGTAATGGCACTCAGCAGGCGGATCACATATCACAGAAGTGAGCTCTTAACTCAGTGCATTATCTGACCAGGTAATTATGGATTAAGGTGATTTTGGTGGGATTGTACCTGTAATATTATATGCAAAGAAGACAAGAGGAACATAAAGTCTAAATATAACAGATCATTGCCTGGATTCATTATACATGTTGGCAAGGGACAGAGTAGTGGCCTCTTTATCTCTCCTCCAGATTGACACACAAATTGAAAAGTAACTGTGTTTTATTACAGGCAGTGCTTTAAGTGCGATTGGAAATCGAGGGGGGCCTTGTTAGGGGGTGCGGCCTAAGGACTTTCCCCCTAACAAGTGCTCCCCCTTGATTAAGGGTGGGTGAGGGCAGCTCTTAACAGTTGGAGCTGGGGCACACTTGACATTATTACCTTTGATGCGCCCAGCACCTCCTTTTAAACAAAAGAAGGGACTGGGCGCATCAAAAGGTGTGACACCAATGTGCCCCAATTTTGTTTTTTCATTGAATTTCATAGGTTTTTATTAGTCCAACTTAACCATAACGTCCCTTTAACAAAGTTTGTTCAGTGAATTTCATGGGTTTTTACCAGTGCATGCTATTTTCCTACAACTTACTAATATCATATTTACTCAAAATAGCAATATTTGTGTCCAATTTACAAAGTGTCACCTTAAAAATGTGCCATTTCCCACCTTCTAGAATAATTTTTAACACTTCTATACACTTTTTGCAACAATTTCAACTAGTTTTGCATCCATAGACGTCTAAGAACATCTGACTTAATTGCGGACCTTCTGGACAGTGCCAGATGACCATACGTTGGCGCGCGGCATGATGACGTGTCCGAGAACCCATCCGCACTTCACAATAAGATCTGTGCTTCGCGAACAGTTTGAAACTGCATTTTCTACTGATCTAGGAACTTTCAACTTCAAAATTTCCCTTGCACAGCTCCAACACCTATTCCTACTCATCCATTAACAATCTAGTACACAGTACATCCTTTTAGCAAAACTGCTATTTATCTCAAAATTGAATCAGCTAATGCCATCCCTCCTCCTCAAGAGACACCACCACTGCTGTAATCAAGGAGCATGAGAAACACTCCCCCCTACCTTAGAAATAACACAAGCGCAACATTTTCCCTTGTCCACCTGCCCCACCATATTAGTGTTTGGTGCCTCTTCCCTCATTTCCCTCCCCACCTTTCGTTCTAAGCTCTCCTGACAAAAAATAAATTACATCCAAAAACAATAAAAGCAATGTTCCTTTAGGAACCACATTTCACAGTTAAAAAATATCTTATAGACTCCATCTACTTTATATTTCTCAGTAAACTACAGGGACTCAATAAGATTTTCCAACATTTCCATTTGCGTTTTGTGTTATGGTAATGGAAATATTGTGGCGTTTATCCCCCGTTCCAGGGACTGGAATGGTGGATATGAGCCTGCCAGCCCAAGTTACCAGCCCAAGCGAAGCGAGGGTGGATAACGAGGTCTCCGGACCATTATCCCCCCCATACCAGCCCCTGTAATGGGGGATGAAGGCCATTAGCAACCTAGGTTCACAAAGCGGGAACCTGGGGTGCTAAAAAAGGATTCTTTCTTTCTACACCGTGACGCCTGTGGCGTCCCGTGTAGGAAGGAAAATCCTTTTCCAAGATGGCCACCAAGGAAAGGGAAGGCGGGGTTCCGTACTGGGCCCCTCTTCGCATTCCATGCAGCCTGCAGAAGGCAAAAAGAGAACCCTATGACCATATTACCACAAGCACATTTGTCTTCCCTTTCAAACCTATTCCAATTTCGAATGACTTTACCACAAAGCCAGTCCCAGGTGGACATGGCGACTTTAACCCCATGTGTTTTCCCTCATGGTCATGGCCAGTAGCCAGATTGTCCGGATTATGACCTTATTCCATGCCCCGGACAATCTGGCCACTGCCCATGGCCACAGGCTACACCTCAGTCACCAAAGGTATATCACTATTTTTTGTACCTACATTATGACACTTGTCAAAAAACAAAATCCATTCAGACTTAACGAAAACATGTGTATCTAGAACTATAATATTTTTGCAAACCTTTGTGTAGATTTGTCAAATGGCACCACATTCATATGCCTTCACAATATTTTGGGACCCCCTCTAATTTTGCCCCCTCTTGACATAATCCCACCAAACTTCGCAAAAACCATTTATATCTAGATCTATTATCAGTTTGCCAAATTAAGTGTAGATCTGTCAAATGGCACCTCATTTATAAGACTTGACTTTATTTTGGGACCCCCCTCTAATTTTGCCCCCTCTTCACAAAATTCCACCAAACTTCGCACACACATGTATATCTAGATTTATTATCAGTTTGCCAAATTAAGTGTAGATTCGTCAAATAGCACCTAATTTATAAGCCTTTACATTATTTTGGGACCCCCCTCTAATTTTGCCCCCTCTTCACAAAATCCCACCAAACTTCGCACAAACATTTATATCTAGATCTATCATCTGTTTGCCAAATTAAGTGTAGATTCGTCAAATAGCACCTCATTTATAAGCCTTTACATTATTTTGGGAACCCCTCTAATTTTGCCCCCTCTTCACAAAATCCCACCAAACTTCGCACAAACATTTATATCTTGATCTATTATCAGTTTGCCAAATTAAGTGTAGATTCATCAAATTGCACCTCATTTATAAGCCTTTACATTATTTTGGGATCCCCCTCTAATTGTGCCCCTCTTGACAAAATCCCACCAAACTTCGCACAAACATTTATATCTAGATCTATTATTAGTTTGCCAAATTAAGTGTAGATTCGTCAAATGGCTCCTCATTTATAAGCCTTTACATTATTTTGGGACCCCCCTCTAATTTTGCTCCCTCTTGACAGAATCCCACCAAACCTTGCAAACTCATTTGGAATCATGCCAGGGATAACACTGCAAAAGTTCATGCGGTTTCATTAAGTGGCGCCAAAGTTATAAGCCATCCAAGAACTGCTTTTCACCAACCCTGTAATGCTGAGGTGTCCGCGAACTTCCCAGCACTGGCTGCGAACATCCAAACTGTTCACAGACTTTCGCTGCAAAAACACCTGTTTTTTTGCTTCTTGCAGCGATATCCAATACCGTCCTCATCACCCCTCACCTCCACAGAGATTATTTGATAAGTGCAAATTTGTGTTTTTTTATATGTTTTTACCCCAATGTCTGCAGACAGTGGCCGATGTAGCAAAACCAAAATGGCGGGCGAATCGAGAAAATGTGATGCACCTCATGCTTCACTCCAACCAATCGGCGAACACCTCGTATGTCTGCGGACATGACGTAAGCCAATTGGCCAATCCATGTCCTGACCGCGGAGCAAACAGGGAAGTGTGTCCGCGGAGCGGACATAGATAACACTAATTTTTAAAAAACTACTGGATGGATTTCCACCAAATTTACAAAAGCACGCTTTTGGGACCAAGCTGCCGCTCCTGCCACAAATTTGGTGAAAACCCGTCCAGCGGTTTGGGCTGTAGGCATGAGCAAGTTTTGTCTCCATTCAGTCTATGGGAAAAAAGACATTTTGGGACCCCCCCCTATAACTTTGCCCCCCTTGACCAAATCTCACCAATCTTTGCAAATAAATTCAGAGTGGGCCATATATTTTTTTTGCAAAAGTTCAGTGAGGATTCGTCCAGGGGGAGCAAAGTTATACGCTGCCCAAAAAGTGCTCTTCCTATGGGTTTAGCAACTTAACCATAACGACATGGCTGCTACCGCAAGCCATTTAATATCTCAATTTTAACGATATTGTCTATTGATTTTGAAAATACATTGATATATCTCCAAACCTCTATATATCGCCCAGCCTTAAGCCCCAGACGCAATTGTGATCTCTATGACCAGTGATATGCTTAGGCTCATGAACACAGATAGTGTTGGGCCCTTATACTAATGGATTTATCTTTGGCCTTCGATGCTGCCAACCAAACAATTCTCTCTGGTCACACAGCCTAGGGAAGAGGGACACGATCCTATAGTGGCTCAGTTAATTCCATATGGCACCTTATGAATCATCATCGTGTAAGCTCACTCTGCGATACCACAGGGTTCTTCCATGTTAGATCTGCCTTTTGAGACACCACTCCGCCCAGTTTTACACCTATGCTAACACCTGAGTCCTGAGGATGGATGGTGACCTTGAGCAGTTAGCTCATGTGAATGTTGGCGGTGGCTCAAATTTAAGTCAGCAAAGAAAGAGTTAATGCTCTGTGGACCAAACAAAGGGAGATAGTACAGGTGATCCTGGCCACACTCGCTGGGTGAGCGTCCCACCCCAATCAAGGAGGGTCAGAATATGGGTATCATGATGGGCAAGAGTTTGACGTTCGATATTTAAAAAATTCAGTCACCAGAAGTTGATTTTTCCGTATGATAATACTGAAGTGAATTTTATAGCTATTGCACTTGCCCTCTCAGGCAGCCCGGGCCAGTACCTTTGTATACGCAAGGCTGATTTATTATAAATCAGTGTGCCAAGGGCTCCTCAAAACTACTATTTTCCAGCTGAAGTTAACTTAGAATGCCGCTGGGTATTTGCTTTTACAGCTCAACAAAAGAGGCCATATCACGCCTTCTCTAAGGGTATGTATTAGCTTCCAGCAGTCAACAGGATTCTCATGAAAGCATCTTGCTTGGCTTACCGTAGACACAGGAAAAGGCCCCCAGGTGATATTTGGATATCTACGCCAGTATTACCCTGCCAGACAGTTGTGGTGAGCCAATTCACGACTATTGGTAGTCCCGCTTATCAAACTAATCAAGGGCGTCTTTTTTGGGGCGTGCAGTAGTTCTGTGCAACTCTCTTCTTTAGCCTATAAGACTTGTGGACATTCATTTGACACCATACTATTTGCCACTGTGCAGTCTCATCCCGATACTTCAGTAGCTACCTCTACATGCTCATGATTATGAGGGCCGATGAGCCTTTCCAGTCTGCTCTAGAAACTCTTATATAGATATCCAGTCAAGATATTGTGCCATTCTTTTCGCTTACACACCTATTGCGGCTGCATGATACCGCCGACTCAATTTTGTAGCCAATCTCCATCACGCGGTGCAGGCACTGGCACTGAGGTGCAGGGGGGGGATGGGGTCAGGAGACGGTATTAAGTGAAGAAAGTGGAGGTGCAATAAATTGTGTGGAAAAGGAGAAAGGCGCCGGGAATGGGATCACCACAAAGTCTGGGGCTGAGGTCAGTGATGGCAACAGAATGGGCGCAGTGCCTCCCCGAAAAAACAAGTGAGAGAAAAAGAAAAAAGAGAATGAGATGGGAGCTGCATGGAACCACAACCCGTGAAAGAAAGCACTGCAGAGTGAAAACTCGAGGTCAGAGGACCCTGATTCATTAAACAATACAATGTCACTTCACTTGTTCTACGCATCATGTATAATAAATTACACACTGCATGCCTGTGTCAAACAAAGTCTATAGCATGTGCCCTTATTGCACAGTTTTGATTTCTGTGTGGCTTCAAGTCTTGAAAGTACAGTTGAAAAACCCGGAAGAGATTTTCAGCCTGACATTGTTTGAATACTGGTGCTTGGGTGTGTTCCATTCTGGATGTGGAAAATAATACCAATCTTTTTGTTTAACTTAAGGATTCATGGATTTGTCAGGGTGGTCTTTAGTGTGATTTGTGTATTTTGCGAATCACCTCTCTATGAAACAGAGTATTGTTTTACCTATTTTAAAACAAACATTAACACACATGTGTGTAATAATACAGAGCTAAAGGAATATGTGGTCAAGTGTCTAAAGTGCAGACTCGACCCAGATCACGGCTTCACTTCTTCCTTAAAGTGAGTTATGTTGGGAGGAAAAAAGTTATCTTACTGTGCGGTATCTGACAACATTGAAACATCCGATGTGGGTTTTGTATGATGAGAGTGGGAGGCAGGGTGCCGGCAGGCATGGATTTTTGTTGTCGGGTCTGGGCAGGCACAATGCCTGGTGCCGGTCTTTTACCAGATTGCCTCATGTCTGTTAGAGCCAACACAGGCCCCTGGCTTGGTTCCGGAGCCTTGTACCCATCAATTCCCCGGGCCCCACCACTTGTAGTTCGATCTGGTGCAGATTTAGTTTAATACCGCCGGTGAGTATAACATTATGACAATTCACTTGATCAAGCAAGGCTGAAAGGTGTGGCAGGTCTTCTAGTCGTACCACAATTAGCCATGTTGCATGCCTGTCATGTAAGCGCTCCCTGGGTGTAAGTTCCAATGTGTCTTTATGCTAGAACTTTCTTGGTAATAGCAGACATTATGGTGACTGGGGAATTTGTAGCCTTGCAAATAAAGGCTATGCATACCTTTCTTATGTCAGGATAAGGGCGAATAACCAGCTGCAGCAACACATGAAAGACCAGCGCCCTTTGAGTAGTTACCTCGTTGCCAGTGCTAGAGTCCAAAACAACGAAGGAGTAAACTACTTGAACTTAGCAACAAGCACATAACTCTATTACTCGCCTCCATTCAGAATATGGAGAAAAGCAGATCTCCTGGCTTCACTACTCAGAGTTCATCTGCCCAATTAAGCGCACGGGCAATTAGACACCCATGACCATTCTACAGATTCAACGCTCTACAATGTCCACATAAAAGGACACATGGGGAGCCCTGTCCAAGTGCCACAGCTTTTGAGAAAAACACCTGGACAGCATCGTTCTCAGTGGAATGCCTGATACAAAAAATGGATGGCTGTGTACGCCACCGATAGCCAAGGGCCTGGAAAAGCCCCATTTGGGTTGCAATGCATCGCTTTGTTACTTTAACCACCATTGGTAAGCAGGGGTGTGGCTAGGTCTGGAATAGATCCCTTAAGTGCTGGGCTAAAATGCATGTCTATGCAAAAAAAGGACGAGCATACTTGTCCTTGGCACTTAGCAACATTGACACAATCCCTCACCAATTTAAACAGCTCCACTCTCCCTTGCAAATTGGGCAGGATGCACTGGTGAAGCATGACCGAGCAGCTGACCGACACCAGAGCCCTACACATTATGTATCTTAATTTGCTCTCCCTGGCATTTAACGAAGCTCACTCCAGCCAGACCTAAAAACTGCAAGGTTGAAACACATCTGCTACACAGTTCCTATAACCTGCTCCACAGAAATGCTGCAAATTCCACGCCCCAACCCCATCAGCTTGTAGCCCCTGACTTCCTCAGTTTAGACTGCCATTCTATGACAAGACTGGAGGCGAGCATTATGCTTCACTTCTTTTATTCACTACTCTTCACAGCAGTTTCAACAAACTTAAACATATAACAAAAACGCTGAAAAACCGTCTGAACAGACTTTTTCTTCCATGAACTACAATCCCCATAGTCTCTGTAGTCCAATCTACTCCAGCTCAGCTATGACCATATCCTGTCCCTGAGCTCCTCCTCTTCTTTTACTGCTCTTCAAGCAGATAAGTGGCTTTCTATTTACCTCTAACCTAATGTGGGTTTATGTACTTTAGCGCAGGTTTTAGGCTACCTAGCGGGTTGCAGAGACCCAAGGCAGGCCCAGGCTGAGTAAGCAGTATTTAGAGCGATACTTATAAAAGCTTTTTCTCTTTTTATTGCGTAACGGACAGCGCGTCGAATCCGGAACTTCCCCCCTTTCTTTTTCGTCGCCCTTTACGGAGCGACCTACACAGCTGCTTCACAGCAGCTCCGGGAGCCCCGGCGCCCTCCAGCCCCGTGCCACATTACCAGCACTCCAGGGGTATTCCGCCGGGCTCCGGGGCTCCCCGAACCTCCCTTGAACGCGGCGAGGAGCGGGCACGCAGCTGCGAGCCCCCTCCCTTGGGAGGGAGGAGCCGAACGCCGAACGCGGCGAGCCCTCGCAGAGGGCCAAGAGGAGTTCTTCCCCCCCCCACCTTTGGGGGGGCGGAGCTCAGGAGCGCGGAGCCGCGTCGCTCTCATTACGCGACGCGGCTACAGCACGAAGCGCTCGAACAGTCGGAGCGTTTAGAACTCCGAGAGCGAGAGCCCTAGTTTCCACACGCGAGCGTGAAGCGCTCAGCGAGCGGAGCCTGCATTACCCCAGAGGAGGCAGCAGGTTCAAGCACTTAGTCAAAGAGGCAGAAACACAAAAAAAAAAAAAAAAAAAAAAAAAAGTGCCCCATACAACCTATGGACAAGACTAACAGCCACCACAGGCATATTATGTGAGAAGAGTCCGGTGCAGCCACATAGATATAAAAAAAATAAAAAAAAAGAGGAAAGAAAAGAAAGAGGATCTAAGATATCTGGAGACTGAGAAGAGGTCTCAGAGGAGCATCTATCAGGAAGTGGGCAGCAAAAGACACCTGAAAGCAGGTACCGAGGCACACAGCACCCCTTATCATGTCTGATTATGAATGGAGTGAGGAGGAGCAGTCCCTGGATCTGGCAGCAAGCTTTAAGGAGGTGCTGGGGAATTCCCTGATAGATGCGGTGGCTCAAGGGGTGAGACCCCTACAGGAAAGGCTAGAGACACTAGAAGCTATGCTTCATCAGCCTAAGGAAAGCACCAAGACGACTCGCAGCCTGCCCATGGAACCCTCTGGAGCAGGGTCAAAGGGGAGTACTCAGGCCCGCAAGAGGAAAGCCTCTGCAGACCCCCAGGGCCCATCGGATGGGGCAGAAGACAAGGCCCCGGAGGTCGCCGACGCCTTCGCGAAGCTTAAGAGAGCATATTTGCAGCGTCAGGCCGTGCCGGACCTCATGACCCCCTCTCCCGGGGAAGATAATAGGGAAGATGATGACCCAGGCTCGGAAGAGGAGCCAGAGGGGGAAGAATCTCCCCCTCAAGAGCCAGAGGAACCAGTCGAGGAGGAGTGGGCAACGCCCAGCGGGGGAAAGAAAGCCCGCAAAGAGAAGCACCTCGAGGAGGAGCAAGATGATATGTTCGATCCGGACGCCATCAGGAATCCGAGATCTTCCGACTGGCAGCCTTCTCCGAGAGTGGCTCAATATATGACAGCAAGGCTCAGGAAAGCCTTGGATAAGGAAGTCCGACAGCGACTTCGCGCGGAATGTCCCAGGCCAGACCTACCTGGGAAGGTGGCAGAAGCCCCCGAATTGGATCCAAAGATGCTCACTTTCGTTTCAAAGACCAGTAAGGACCCCCGTAAAGGAATTGATAGATCATGGAAGAGCTGCCAGGAGAAGGTCCTGGACTTAGCCGGTCCGCTCGCTAAGATCATGGACCTGGCGGAAAGAGCGAAAGACACGGGCGAGGAGGTGGACCCGGAGGCCCTAGCTGGATGGGCGCAGAGGGCGGTCTGCCTCCTAGGTAACGCGAATTGCGCTATAGCCTCCGAGAGGAGAAGAGGATTACTTCTGAAGATAGACTCGAAGCTCAGCGACCTGGCATCCTACGAGGCCGGGGAGACAGCGCAAGGCCTCTTGTTTGGAGAGACTTTCGGGAAGGAGATGGGCCGTTTCGTAGGCACATACACATCACTGGAGAAGGCGCAAGCGTCAATCCGTAAGATCTTCCCGCAGAGAGTTTTTGCCGGGACCGGTCGTTACAGGGGTCGCTCGACCGGTCGCCAACAAGGAGGAAGAAGACCCCCGAATCACAGGGCCCAATACTGGGAGAACAGACAGCAAGACACGTTCTTCCCAGCCAGAGGCCGTTATAACAGAGGACGTCGTGGAAGAGGCTTCGGACGAGGCCAGGGGTTCACACCAGGTAAGAGCGATAACGTACCCTCCGGTGGGAGGGAGAACAAGGATGTTCTGGGGAAGCTGGCGCGCGCTTTCCAGCGATGCCTGGATTTTGCAAACCGTCAGAGGTCTGCAGCTAGAGTTCATCCAAGACCCAGTGCAGACAAGAGCCCCCCCAAGCCAGCAGCTAGCGAGTGGGGAGCAGGCGGCCCTCGAGGCCGAATTGGAGCTCCTTGTGAGGAAGAGAGCTATAGAGAGATGCCCCAGGGTCCCAAGATTTCTCAGCAACATGTTTCTCGTCCACAGGAAGGAGAAAGTACGCCCAGTAATAAATTTGAAGGAGCTGAACGGATGGATAGTTTACCATCATTTCAAGATGGAAGGAATCCATCAGCTCAGAGACTCCCTGAGGGAGGAAGACTGGCTAACCAGGCTAGACCTGAAGGATGCATACCTTACAGTCCCAGTACAGGAGCAGTTCAGGGGATTTCTAGCTTTTCGCTGGAAGAGACAGTTCTGGCAATTCAGGACGATGCCATTCGGGCTTGCGTCGGCGCCTTGGGCGTTCACGAAGTTAATGAAACCAGTAGCCGCAGCCATCAGAGAAAAAGGGATTCGGCTGATCATATACTTAGACGATCTATTGCTGCTAGCGGAAGATCAGAAGGCACTGGAATATCAGACGCAGTGGGTCCTGGATCTCTTGCAGTCACTGGGGTTTCTAGTGAACACAGAGAAGTCAGATACGAAGCCAGCCCAGAGATTGGATTTCCTCGGCTTCATCCTGGACACGAGGAAAGCCACTCTAGAACTCCCAGCAAGGAAAATTCGAGATATCAAGAGAGAGATCAGAGCATGCCTAGGGAAAAGAGTTATATCCCTGAGGATCCTAGCGAGGATTGTAGGCCTCCTCGCAGCCTCAATACAAGCTATCTTTCCAGGTCCTTTACACTATCGAGCTTTGCAAAGATTGAAAATCAGACACCTGCAGCAGGGACTGAGATACCATCAATCGGTACCGCTAGATCAGGAATCGATCACGGAACTGGAATGGTGGTTACAGAATATGGACGCTTGGAATGGGCGTGCCATATTCGGAGACCGGCCGGACCTCGTGATAGAGTCAGACGCCAGCCGTATAGGATGGGGAGCGCGCTGCGGAGAGCTGCAAACTGGTGGAAGATGGAGCGCAGAGGAGCTGAACCTGCACATAAACTGTTTAGAGCTCCTAGCAGGCTCCTTCGCGATAAAGACATTCACGAGAGACAAAGTGAAGTCTTGCGTACTACTGAAGATGGACAACATATCAGCAGTGCGTTACATAAACCACTTAGGAGGGACGAAGTCCAGGATGCTAGCCGAACTAGCGAAAGATTTCTGGCACTATTGCCTGAGGACAGGGACATCAGTGACAGCGGAGTACTTACCCGGCACACTGAATGTGATAGCAGACTGGAACTCCCGATACCTCACAGACTCCAGCGATTGGAAGTTAGATCCATCAGTGTTTCGGAAGATAGCTCAGAGATGGGGCCCGTTGCACACGGATCTATTTGCGTCCCGGCTCAACGCCCAGCTACCCAGTTACTTCAGCTGGAGACTGGACCCAGACGCAGGAGGTACGGACGCATTCCTGCAAGACTGGACAGGCGGTACTCACTACGCCTTTCCCCCGTTCATGATGCTGAGCAGAGTGCTGGCGAAGTGTCGGAGGGAGAGGGCAGAGTTAGTGCTAATAGCACCGTTGTGGAAAGCCCAAGTATGGTTCCCGACGCTGATAGAGCGGTTGGTAGACCTGCCGAGGATCCTCCCGGAAGGGGAGCAATTGCTCACGGACCCAGCTGGGCAGTGTCATCCTCTGAGAATGAAGAAGACACTCCCGCTCGTCGCGTGCAGGATATCAGGAGACGATGGGAACTGCCAGGCATTTCGATGCAAGCGGCAGAACTTATTGCCGAATCATGGGCTCCATCGACTCGGAGGAGCTACGACGCGGCTTGGGCCAGGTGGTCGAGTTGGTGTAGAGGGAGAGGTTTTCATCCCATTTCTGCGCCTATAGTAGCCATACTGAATTTTCTAGCACACCTGTTACAAGATGGGAAGGCTTTCCGCACTATTGGAGTGTACAGATCAGCGATTTCCGCTGGCCATATGCCAATTGAGGGTACACCAGCGGGTGAACACCCAGCGGTGTGTAGACTCATTCGAGGAGCTAAGTTTAAGGTGCCACCAGTTCCCAGATATACAGTGTTATGGGACGTTACAAGAGTTTTGAAATTATTAGAGAGTTGGCCGGTGAATAGATTTTTGTCGCTCAAGCAGTTATCAGGCAAGTTGGCCATGTTGTTATGTCTCATATCCTGCAAGAGGGTGTCGGACGTTAGGGCTTTGGAAATCAGTAGGAGGAGGTTCGGTCCCGAAGGAGTGACCTTCGTGGTAGTGCAAAGGACGAAATCTGGCACATCCGCAGTGCACTATCCCTATTTCCCCAGTAATGTCAAATGGTGCGTTGCTAGTTGCATTAAGGAATACGAGGCCAGAACGGCAGAAGATAGAGCGAGTAGTACAAGTCAGTTGCTGATAGCGCGTAGGAAGCCCTTTCAGGGAGTAAAGACAGCTACCATAGCGAGATGGGTCAGAGAAGTAATGCTAGCAGCAGGGATCGATTTGCAGCAGTTCGGTGCTCATTCAGTCAGAGGGGCCATGGCATCTAAAGCATATAAGACAGGGGTACCCTTGCAAGATATTATGGCAGCAGCAGACTGGGCAAACGATCGCACATTTAGAGAATTTTATTTTAAACCAACAGAAAGTATGGCTAGTACGGTATTGGGACAGCTTTGAACAAGCATAATGCTCGCCTCCAGTCTTGTCATAGAATAAAGATTACCCCTGCTAACTGCGCAGGGAGTATTAATTCTATTAAAGACTAGGAGGCGAGCATTAAATTCCCACCCGAGAAATGTATTGTATATATATTATTGAATGTTGCATGTGATAATATTATGAGGATGATAGCAATACATGGACACCTCCCTGATTTTCTGCTTTTCTATTATTTCTAGGAGAGGAGCAGAAGAATAACTGAAGTGAGAGGCTAGTACAAGTGGTTGTCGGAGTTGAGAGAGGGCGATTTTCGTTTGGAGTGGTTCGAGTCATTGCCAGTTGCAGGACTAGTGTGGAGTTTTCTCTGGGACTTTCAGAGCGAGTAAAAGAGAGGAGGAGCTCAGGGACAGGATATGGTCATAGCTGAGCTGGAGTAGATTGGACTACAGAGACTATGGGGATTGTAGTTCATGGAAGAAAAAGTCTGTTCAGACGGTTTTTCAGCGTTTTTGTTATATGTTTAAGTTTGTTGAAACTGCTGTGAAGAGTAGTGAATAAAAGAAGTGAAGCATAATGCTCGCCTCCTAGTCTTTAATAGAATTAATACTCCCTGCGCAGTTAGCAGGGGTAATCTTTATTCCTTACTGAATACTGTCTAGTTCTTTTTTCGAGCTCGGGGGGTAGCCCTCTTCCAGTGGCGGCTTGCCAATTGTTTCGGCAGATTGTGAGACTCGAGTCAGCATGGAGATATTTGCCACCAAGGTCTCGGGTTTTCATCGAAGAGGGTCCGTGCCGGTGTGACCTGATGCACTCTGTGTTTCCTATTGGAGCTGACATGCTGAAGGCAGCCTTTTTGTTTGATAGGAAGCTGCACACAGGCTGAGACATTGTTGCAAGTGATATCCGGGCTGCTGCTGCGTAGTCATTTCATTTCCGATTTCCGGGGAGTTGCACACAGACCAAGACATTGTTGGCAAGATCATTAGAAATGCTACAAACGAGAGCAATTCAGAGAAGGACGTACATTTTACAACACGACAATACCCGCTAGAATATGTTTTCAATGCATGCATTGCACATTAAAAACATCCCTACAGATGAACTATTTAAAAGAAGGGATTCCTGCTCTAACATTGACCCCAGTTAAGTGGGTGGGCCAGAAGGGAAAATGCATGTATCCTTACATAAAAGCAAAAGTGTGGTATGCTTACACAAAACCTCAACTGAAGAACTATTTGGCCAGGTAGCGCAAGCGCCACTTCTTGGCCAAAACTAAAAATGTACTTGTGTGCAGTTAAATCTACAAAGATGAGAACATCACGCCAGTGTAGCATGCAGAAAGGCTAATGAACGATCACTCAATGGTTGCACCTTGGTAGGCCGGGTACTGACAAGACGTTGCAGGCTCTTTGCAAACTTCTCCATTGCCAAAAACGATGCACCCTTAGGGTGCCCCAAGTCTGTTGATTAATAAATACCTTTGTATGCTCTGCAGCCTCAGAAACATCGCAAATAGGCAGTACCCAGCTATACGGTTGGCAGCGTACAGCACCGCTGCAATCTTCATACAGCAACGTGCCTTGCGGGCTCATTACAACCCCCAAAGCAGTCTTCTTCCTTAATCACCTGAGAAACTCCTTCAGTTCTGAAAGGGCTGGCTCAGAATCCTTGCCACTACCCAGAACTCCAAAGGTGGCAAGCAGATTTGAAAGGCATAACTACCCTGTAGACAGTCTGCCCGCAAGAGCTCCTTCAGTCTTTTTAGTGACTGAGGAGTAAGGTAAAGAAACGAAGGAAAACACATACAGTGACACTTCGCTTAATGTACAGGTGGGTGCCATCAGTGAAAGGGGACTGTTGGACATTCTGCACGTCGCCTGGGGCCCCTCTGATTTTGCTCATCCTTTTGTAATGATATGATATGATATTTTATTTATAGCGCGCCTATACACAAGTGTTTCAAGGCGCAACGAGGCAAGGGAGGGGAACAAGGGAGGACAAGTCAACGATCTTACTAGGCCAAGTGACAATGAGATCGCGCAAGTGCAGGGGAAAGGGAAGGGGAAAAAGTGCCAGAGGAAGGGGAGGAGGAGAAGTACGAGACATAGGATCAAGACATGCAAAATAAATGGTAGTATGCACAAGTTAAACGGGAATTCCCTGGTTTACATGTAGAATGTTCCTTGGCAAATAAGGCAACATCCCACCACAATGCCAAGGTGCAAACTTTCCCTCCCCTCATACTACGGAAGGGGTCAAGCCACTGCTTGCAAACCCATCTGTACTCCCAAATAACACTGGAAGCAATAACAGGTGCAAACGCTCTTTGGGCCACAGGGCACGATTTGTGCAATACAGCAAAATGGCACCATTTTCATACTGAAGTTCTCACACTTGAAATCAAGTCCCTCAATGCATTCTGGGATACGAAGACCCGAGGGTGCTACAATATTGGCAGATCCTAAGAATAGCTGCCTACTCTTCCATTGCGCAACATTGCCACTACACTGAGTTGTCTATAATTCTTGCTCAGTGCAGACTCACAGGGCAGATTCTCAAGCAAAAAGTGGCGCAAGTAATGAGATATGCAAACGGATCTCGTCGCTTGCGCCAATTCACAAATAGGATGTGCTTTCAAATGCACAAAATGACATGTCATCACTTTGCACCTGTTTGAGACAGGGGCAAGGTGTGGGCATTGCATGATAGGGGGTTTCCAGACCCTGTCATGCTTTTCTTAAAAAAATGTGTGGCACTTGCATTTCTATCCCTCAAATAGAGATACACATGTTTTCTTGCATTTCACATTGACAAGCCCCTTAAGGTTCGGCCTCTGTGAAATGCGCTTCCAGGTACCACGCGTGTGCTAGGAGCCAGCCATACATTTTTTGCTGGAATGCGCGCTCCTAAAAGTAATGAATGCAATTGGGCTTGTGAGCGCATCTTTTGCGCATCTCTCCAGCTCCCCTAAAATGCATAAATCCCCTTTGAGAATAAGGTGGCCTGCACATTTCTGAAATGACCGGAAATGAATCTGCTCCATTGCCCCTATTCGGAACATAGCAGCTGATTCCTTAGGAAATGACGCATCCAGATGTTGAAAAGAGGCAATCCATTGAATTTCATGATCTAATTCGTCAAAAGCTTCCAAACCCAAAAGAGCATGTTTACAGAAGTGTTCTTACAGCGCATGTATTTCATAATTGCTGAGGATGACCGCCTGCTTACTCTCACTGACAGCTCATACTAGTAAGAAAAAAAATCCAGACGAAATCCAGCCAAATATGGGGGTACAACATCTTCCCACTAAGCTTTTCCAGTTACTAGGACATGAATCACAATTATTAGCAGCACCAAAAAAAAACATACAGGGCTCCTCAGCCTCTGGAACGCTCTTGTTTCGAGAAATTCAAAGGCAATCAAAGGTGTCGCAATTCTGTAGTACTCATGTGTGTGTTCCTTGGAAAGATTCCACCTAACAATTTCAAAAATGAATTCCTACTTCGAAAATGTACTTTTATTACTCTCACGGCCTGTTTAGCAGCAAGACAATAACTAAGCAGCCGCCTAGCATGTCACCAGCAGAGGGTGCCAGACTGCAGTGGCACTGGACCTGTTTTCATAAGGGGTGTGCTGGCCAGTAGGGTCGCCTAGCCAATCGGAGTGAGCTTGTGGATAACCTCAGTCATTCTGAGCAAGCAAGTCTAGTAAATGAGCTCACCTCTTTCAAGGAAAGCCGGTTTGGGGTTGTATTGACATCTAGAATTGTTTTTAAAAGAAGTCCCTTTCTCAGAATGAACTCATTGCTGAGCAGTCATCAGAAAATAAATCAAATGAACAGCCAACTGACTTAGAAGCCCTGCAAATCTGCATGAAGCGCTATATTGGAACCTGCTACCTGATATTGTATGTTAACTAGGGAAAGCCAAGTGTTTATCACTTTGCGCAACCTATGAAAGTTGCAAAGAAAATTCAGATAGAAACCCTCATACATCAGTTCAATAATTCACAAGTGACCATAGTACCCGGCTGCCTCGGGCATCTGCAGCAACACAAAGGTATACACACATCAAAGTATGGGATTTGCACCTTGGGAACCATGGACATGTGGCAGAAAAATGTTTGTGTAATAGCAGGAATTGTTTTCATATAAAACATTTTTCCACAGTAGAGGGAAGGCTCTTCATAGATACTGTGTCATGAGCTATAATATGCTGTGCCTTGCAAAAATACTGTCATCATGGGTATTTTTATGATAGCGTGAAACTTATGGTGTTCCTCTGAATGCTCTGCCATGGGGCAGTGTTCCGCAGAATGTTGTGTCCAAACCATGCCCACAGAACGTTGTGCCATCGAATGCGGCCTTGAAATATTTTGCAGTAGAATCAGGAGCAAAGCGGTCCCCTCACTGGGGAGACTATCGAAGAAGTAAAAGAAAAGAAACAAACACCGCCATTATATGGCTTCACAAAACATCGCACCCCACTAGCAGCTCTTCGCGGCACAGGCTGCAATGCAACGACTAATCGCTGACTGCATGAGTCTTGAGGGTGGTGGGCGAGGTGGAGTGCGTTGGTTGAGGCGAGCAGGGAGGCTGCCGTGCCAGCTCCCACATAAGAAAGCACAAAACAAGATTGTGCAGGTTGTGGCACAAAGGGGGTATGTAGAGGATGTCCCTCCTTCTGAAAAAGTAGGGTCAAAAACTGAGGGGATGAATTGGAGCAGGAGGGAGCGGATATGGGGGAATGCTAAATTAAAAAAACACACTTACCTGTGCATCATTCGAAACCGCCTCCCCATTAGGAAAGATGTGGACGGTTGACTCCAGAACACACTTGTAGACAGTGGTGGAAATGGAAAAAATGTGGTGGGGATACCACAAGGGCTGGGGTGGGGGAGGAGTTTGGGGTGCAGGGTTGGGGGGGTAGTGTCTGAGGGGGCGTGGTCTAGATCGGGTGGGGCTGGTAGTGGACCTCTGATCAAATGAATCTTTGGGCCTAATTCACAGGATGTTTCCCACGGGGGTTTTGACATTATAAAACGCTTCTGTGAATCGTGGTATTTATTTGGTTTATAACTGTTCTGATGAAGAATTGTTTAACAGCCATGCCATAGCTCTCAACTATTTGTGTCACAAAGGCGGGTGAAATCACCCGATTTTGTTTTTGGCGGGTGAGACGCCCATTGGAATGAATGGGCGTGCAGGAGGCTTGGCGGGTGAGTCCACCCTTTACAAGGCGGGTGACACCCGCCAAAAGCGTGTGAGTTGAGAGCTATGGCCATGCCTGGGTTTCTAAAAAAAAAAAAAAAAAAAAAAACACCCTCGGGTCTGTGAGGGGGGCAGACCTCTGACGGCGGGAGGCTTAAGCACCCGGTAGGAAAAAATCTAAGTAGACAAAAACAGACCTCTATATGCAAAATGAGTTGCAGAGACCTAGCAAAGCTCACTGTGTTAGCCAGTGATGCAAAGAACAGGAAGAGTTGTGATTAGTTTTGTTTTCTGCCAGTCACTTCTTTTGTTCTGCTCTAAGATTTGCCACACGACTCAAAATGATAGCTTAGAACCTGAAAAATGCAAAGCAGTGCAACAGAATAGTCTTTGCATCCAGCAATGCTGGAATACTTCAAATAAAAATGTTAAAAAGCACCTGCGACCGCTGCATTGCCTTTTACCGCTGGATTTAGCACTGGTGTGTAATGCACTGGTGTGTAATGCACAATGCTCGCTACATGTACAATTGAAAGGAATATAGTTCAGGATAGACTGGGAGTGGCTGACTCTGGCTGGATCCCGAGAGCCGGCCCAATGACCAGCACTGCTTGTAGAGTGATAGAAGCACAATGGGACCAAAATGGGATCCTTAAAAAATCACCCCTAGGGGCAACCGTAGGACAGCAGATGATGAAGGGTTGCATTGACAGGTGTACTTTAGTAGAAGTTACTGTGTTCCCAAAAATGAAGTCAAAGATCCAGGAAACCCAACAGCGAATAGCAAAACATTTTGAAAGTCTCATAAAATGGGACAAAAGAACCCTGTAAATGGAAATCTGTGCCAATAGTAAGCCTCACAAAAATGTATGCGTCCTTGGAGAAAGGGGGATTCAATGCTAAAGCTGTCTCATTTGTCGTCAGTACTGCACCAACCAGCCTGCAGGGAGAAGGATCTAACGTCAGAAATGTCAAAACGAGGTTGGTTTGAGAGAGATTAAGCAGGAGCCTTGATGGCTGAACTCATTTTATACACAAAACAAAATAAAAACCATGCCCTAGGCTAACCATGACACAATTTGCTAAGAACAAATGCCCCTCTTTGTCGTGAAGCTACAAGAAAGACCCCTTGATCCAAGTGGACGCTTCAATCCCAGGGAACCTACAACAGAAGTTAAGTAAGGCTGCGCCAACTGCCAGCAGCCCTTAGAGAGAGTCCTAAGAAACTGAAGGAGTTGTGAAAAGCCTCTGGATTTGCCTTCCCATGTGGACATTACATTGGGATTTAACATCCCAGGTGAAGTTACCAAGTGGATCATAGAATTTGAAGCTTTCAGCAAGGGTTACATCATTGCATGTCTGGTGTACCAGAGAGAGATGCGGCAGATCTAGTGTGTGACTGCAATAGCATAACTAAACCTCAGACACATGTACCATTGCAACAGGGCATATTGCAGTATGGTTTAAGTTACTTACCTGTAACTATTGTTCTCCAGCATGGGTCTGGCATGGATTCACATGCTCATGAATATTCCCCGTCGTCAGGCTGGGAAGCCTCGGTAAAAGAAAAAACTGTTTTATATTCACTTTAAAACTGTATCTCTCCGCCTGAGTCCAGTTCGCATTTGAGGGTCAGACAAGGGTGATCCACGCTCTCGAAGAAGCTAGCGACATCATGGGGGGCGAACCCTGCACCCCGAGGAGGATTCCTCCACCTCCCCGTCGGATCAAATACGGAGCTCGATACCGAAGCCTCAGCACAGCCGCTGGATGAAAGTCCCTAAAGGAGGGAAGCCCCCCCGCCACACATGAAATGTAACTGACCATTGTTCTCCATGCCGGAACCCGCACTCTTGGCATCCAGATGCACCACGTAATGCTCCAGCCGAGTGAATGGACAACCACTCTGGCCCGAGGCCTCTCAGGCCTCAACTGGTTCATTTTTGGTTTTTTGGTGGGCTGGGACCCCCCCCCAGCCCGCCTGGTTGTGGGCCCACCAGTTCCGGCCCCCAAGTTGCCAGGCCACGTTGGGCCTTGGTTGGTTTACTGTTAAAACTTGGTTACAGCGGACCTGCAAGTACAACCCTCCTCTGGAAGTCTCCCACCAGCGACTGAGTAGCCCTCCACTACTGCAAGTCTGACCGCTGAAGGCGACCAGCACACTCCTCCCCCCACACACCAAGCTTCGCTATGTCTCCATGAATGTCTGGAGCTTGAACTCCCCAGTAAAACGCAAGTCCATCCTTCGCCGCCTACAGGACCTGCATACCTCGGTGGCGTTCCTCCAGAAAACACACCTCCTAGCGGAGGACTTCCCGAGGCTACAATGCAGGGCATTCCCAACTCAATACCTGGCCTCGGGACCCAACAAAAAAGGAGGCACAGCGATTCTCCTAGCAAGGGGTACACCCTTTAAAGAGAAAGGGACTTTGCGGAGCACAGATGTCAGATTTGTGGCAATTAAAGGGGATCTCTACGGCCAGCTCCTCACACTGATCGCGGTCTATGTGCCAAATGATGGCCAGGAGACCTTCTTTGCAGAGCTGAAGTTAACTCTTCTCCCCTTCCTTCGAGGGCCAGGTGGTCCTAGGCGAGGACTTCAATGGGGTCCCCAAACCCCAGCTGGACAATACGGGCACGCCATCACCTAGAGATTTCAAGATTGCCCTGAGCCTTTGCCACCTGTTCAGAACCCTGTGCCTGGCGGACACCTGGAGGGTCCTTCATCCGGACACAACAGAATACTCCTTTTTCTCCCATGTGCACCGCTCCTCATCCCAAATTGACTTGATCTTAGCAAGCCCACAGCTCCTACAATTCACAGATGAAGTGGTAATTGGCACAAGGGCTCTGTCTGACCACTCCCCGATCCTCCTCACCACAAGGGTCTTTGACCCAGACCTGCCTGAAAGGCACCGATGGTCCCTATATGAGCCGATGTTACACGACATGGAGGTCCGTAATGCTATATCCAAAGCGATCAAATGCTATTTCAAAGAGAACCCCCCTGACCTCACCTCTACAGCTACGAGATGGGAGGCCATGAAGGCCGTAATCAGAGGAGAATTAATAGCCCAGGCAGCCGCATACAGGAAGAGGCAGACCGCAAGGAGGGACCAGATCGAAAAGGAGATGGCGGAGGCAGACTCAATCCTGAAGGGAAAATGGTCTCCTAAAGCGGTCAAAGTGGTGAGGCTGGCCCGCACACAACTGGAGGCTCATTATGCCGAGGACACGGCGCAGTCCTTGATTAGGACAAAACAGTGCTATTACGTAAACGGCAATAAAGCCAACAGGTATCTAGTGAGCAAACTAGCCATAACCCGCCAACGAAACCATATCATCGCCCTGAAAGACCCTAAGGGCAGAATCTGATATGGAGAAGAAACTAAACTCCAAATAGCAGCGGCCCATCTAGCCAGCACTCTGTCCGCCGCCCCCCGCCCACCGGCTCTCCAGGAACAATTTATAGCAAACGCCAATCTGCCGCGGCTCTCCGAAACAGTCAGAACCACCCTTGAGGCCCCAATCACAGCTGAAGAAGTAGAAGAAACCCTCAAATCCCTGAGTCCCAGGGCCCCAGGGCCAGATGGATTCCCGCCTAAATTCTACAAACCTTTCCGCCCCTTGCTTCTAAATCCACTGACAGAGCTGTTCAACTCCTTCCGAGACACAGGTTCCATAGCCCCATCCAAGCAAAAATCCACCACAATCATGCTCCTGATGCCAGGCAAAGATCCAAGGGAATGCTCATCGTACAGGCCGATATCACTTCTCAATGTGGATGCAAACGCATATTCAAAGGTCCTGGCGAACAGGCTGGCCCAGGTCCTACCATCTATCATAGACCAAGACCAGGTGGGATTCATTAGGGGCAGGAGCACTGTGGACAACATTCGCTGAGCACTTAACCTCATCGATGTGGCGACCCAAGACCAACAGCGACTGCCAGTGCTGACCCTGGACGCCACCGAAGCCTTTGACAGGGTGGACTGGAACTTTATGCGGTTCACATTGGCGGCATTCCGATTTGGTCCCCTATTCCAAAGGATGCTGCTAGCAAACTACAAAGCCCGAAACATCATTACGGCTTAACCAAAAAACCTCCACACTGATGCCTCTCTCCTGTGGAACAAGACAGGGCTGCCCGCTTTCCCCACTGATCTTTGCTCTGGTCATGGAACCTTTCGCCCAAAGGACATGAGCCAATGACAAAATCTCTGGGCTGGACATAAACGGGGAGCAGTTCAAAACATCACTGTATGCCAACGACGTGATGCTGCCCATCACCAACTGCCAGACCTCGCTGCCCGCCGTTCTTACCGAATTGGAGGTGTTCAAACAAGTAGTGGGATTCCATTTGAACTAATCCAAGTCGGAAGCACTGAGCATCAACTTGGATGGCCCACTCATAACCACTCTTCAGACGCTCTGCCCATTTCGATGGAACTCCGACTCTTCAGACTACCTCGGGATACGCCTCACAGCAGACCGCAAAAAACTCTATGCAGCCAATTATCCCCCCCTATTCAAGGAGTTGGAGAACGATCTGCAATACTGGGACAGCCAGGAAATCTCCTTGTTGGGGCGAGTCACAGCATGCAAAATTGACTTACTCCCAGATTGCTGTACCTGTGCTCTGTGCTCCCGGTGCCCCCACCGAAACAGGGCCTGGAGCAACTACAGAAGAAGCTCACGAAATTTGTCTGGAAAGCACGTAGAGCCAGAATACTAATGAAAGTCATGACAGGGGCGGCTAAATGGGGCGGCCTAGGTCTACCCAACCTCCCAAAATATTTCCTGGCGGCTCAACTGGCCAGCGCCTCTGCCTGGGCAGAACAGGAGTCCCCCCCGAGATGGGCCCAGATTGAACAAGCTAAGTCCCAGCAGTAGCTGCACTCCCTACTGCACATCCCAGGGGTCCTCCAGAACCGCAGGCCATGAATGCTCCTAACCACCAAGGCGACCCTAGAGGCATGGGCTTGGGCCAGGTGAAGGAAAAAGCTGCTCAAACTGCCCTGCTCTCCCTGATCATCTGGAACCCCGACTTCTCCCCGGGTATGGAGGCGACGAACCTCAGCCGATGGACTGCAGGAGGCCTTCGATCCCTCTCGCAACTCTACGAGGACAGCTCTCCGCTCAGCTTCGAAGAATGCAAAAGTCGCCTACAGATATCGGAAAAGGAAAGGTTCACATATGCCCAACTACGCCACTGGATCTCGCAACAAGCGGTCCGCCAAGGGGCGACCCGAGACCTGCACCCCCTTGAACACGCACTGGAAGAAAGCCCACAACACGTGCGGATCACTAATATGTACCGTCTTCTTCAAGAAGACATATTACAAGCCATACATGACCGGATGGGAGACAGACCTAGGACACCCCATCAAGGACCAGACATAGGTGGAGATATGGACCAGGATCAACTCGGCCTCCAGATGTGTCACAAATAAAGAATGTGCCCTTAAGCTCCTCCACCACTGGTACCTTTCTCCGGCCCGCTTACACCATTGCAACCCATCCATAGACCCGAGTTGCTGGAGACGCTGTGGGGAACGGGGATCCTTCTTCCATATGTGGTGGAGTTGCCCGACGGAGCAGGCCTTCTGGAGGGAGATTATACAATCCATTGAAGACATCACCCAACGTAAGCTTCCAATGGATCCAGAGCTAATCCTCCTGGGGGTGGCGAATCCGGACTCCTACCCTAAAACAGGATGCACTGCTAAACTGCTGATGCAGCTACTGTTGGCAGCCAAGATTGCAGTAGCACATAAATGGAAAACACAAGAAGGCCCCATACTGCCCCTCTGGTGGATAAAAGTCTGGGAAATGCTGGTGGCCGAGAAGGTCACAGCAGCAAAAGAGGGGACCCTCCATCGATTCACCGACTGTTGGGCTCCAGTGTTGGAGTATCATAGCAGATTCCCAGCATTGACTTTCCAGCCGTGCCTGGTGACAAACTTTTTGGGACCCCAGAACCCTGACAGATCTCCAGACCGTCGGAGCACCATAGACATGGGGGGGGCAAGAGGGGGGCCACCGAGGGGGGGGATTGAATTTATTTCATGCATATCACGAATAACAGGAGCTGGTCCATTATGAATATCATGCTTGTTATGCTGTAACCAACATAAATAAAAGTTGTTTAAAAAAAACTGTATTTCTCCTCTAAACCAATTACTGTTCTCTGGGTCATACTGCCCCCATTCAATGAAAGTGCTCTCCCTAAGCTCCATCCCTGGTGGCCATCTTCAGATTTCTTACAACCCACTTCAGTGTTGGGAGTTCTCAAGTTGCTCTCTGAGCTATTTTTGTGTTTTTTGGATTTTTATCGAAAATAGTTTAAAATTTTGACAGATTTTTGCTTAAATATCTTGGACGAAGGACGGAGGCCGGCAGCGGGGTTCAGCTACCGGCGAAGTTCTTCATCCACTGTCGGATCAGAAAGAAAGCCGAAGCCTCTTCAAACTCTGCGTGAAGTGTGGATTAAGGAACGTCTTCATGGAAGATCGGCGTCATAAATGTTTGTATTGCCTGATGAGGAGGGATGCGAGGTGTGCCGTGGTTTCTCGAAGAAAACCAAAAAAGACTGCTACAGCAGACTGTTGGTGTGGCTCAAGTCGAGCAAGGCCACTGACTCAGCCGCGTGGCAGAGTCTGACCTCATATAGGATCGGCTTGTCTGAGGAGGAAACTCTCTCCGAGAGGAGGTCTAGATCCTTTAAGGATCCTTTTAATCATTATTCAAGAAGGCAAAAAGCATTCCCAGTAGTGTTAGCTCATAAGCCAATTTATTTCGGAAAAAGTTTCCATCGTCAGGGCTGAGCTCTTTGTAATAACAGCACATACATTGCAAGTATGGTGCATATGTACATGATAACATGTGCATTATATTTGACATTTAGTGGTGTTCAAAACAAATGATATACATACCGCAATCAAGGCAATAGGAAAACAAAACAAAGTAAAGAAAACAGAAAAGTTGGACAACACTAGTGATTAGGTAGTTTACGTACATATTAGTATTGATATTAGTATTAGTAGTAGTCCGATAGAGATGGTCGAAATGCCTTAGCTGGTGAAGCTGTATATCTGTAAACATAATGGTTTGGGTCAAAAATGTGTATGATGGAATATGCAGTTACATTTGAGGGATAGGTACGCCTTTACCTAGGCGACGATGCATGCAGTCCACAGGTGAGTTCTACGAAATTCGGAATCTATAAGGAATTGTGTCTATTTGTAAAACAGGGGATGCACATTCCAGACCAGCAAGATGCATCATGATTATCCATTGGTAAGTTGTGCTCACCTTGTGAAACTATCGGTCAGTTTGCAGGAGAGGGGACCTCTCATGTGGACGCCAGTTCCATATGTTTGCAGTGTTGTCCTGGAAACCTCATGGGAGCATGATGACGCATCGGCGCCTCACGTCCCATTCTCTCTGTGTGAGCAGAGAGGCCGGGATGGGGGCAGGTCCAGGAAAAAGAGTGGCATGTGGGTATATGGCATCTCATGCACCGATAGGATGCATATCCTATTCAAATTGATGTTGTTCCGGCACATGTTGAGCAAATTACAATGAGTAACAGTAACAGTATAATGGAATTAAACATTACTTTACGTGCGATAATACATTCACTAATCAAATACATGTTATAAGAGCATATGTGGGGCAATATGAGTTGGAGTCAAAAAAACTAGAGATAAACCAGTATCATGTTTTAGGTACACATAATTAGGCACAGTTATTGTATGAGGTAGATTCACAATAGTGTATAGGCAATAAATGAATAAATTAACTTACACGTGGTGCACACAGGTACGTGTTGCACACAGGATACAATCAAGTCCAGCTCTAAGTAGAGTGATCTCTGTAGTTGCTGAGCAAATGGTTGTAGGGTGCAATCCAAAGTACAACTCTGAGGTGCAGAGTCTCTGTAACTGGTAAGCAAATGGATGTAAATTGTCATATGTAGCACATACAGTTGATCTGTTCGTTAATGCCATTTGGTGTCAATGTGCCAAGAAGTTCGATCCAATAGGTTTCTCTCTGACATTTCAGACAGCCATAGTGACCGAAATGGAGACCCACAAACCCATTCTCTATATATTGCAGCCAATGGCAATTGTCCAAAGCTTTCACTGTTGGTCAGAAACAAAGGAAGGTAAATATGATTCAATTGGTGACATGTTGCTGGGTGGAGTCATGCAGGGAATGCACTGTACAGAGGTTAGACCACCCCCCCTCAATCTGAATGTATAGGAGATAGACCCCCAACCCCCTCAAACCGAATGCAGATAACTTGTCGGGTTGATCAATGACTCTAGTACTGCAAAAATCAGAATTGTAGTGCCAGGAAGGCCAAAACAAGCACATTGGAGGGTCAGAATGCATTGTGCAGTGAAGGGCATGTTGGATAGCATACATTTGTCATAGTTACAAAAATCTAGATTCAAATCTGAGCATGCACCAAGTTCTGATAAAAAATCAGTTGGTCCACCATTTTGTGATAGCCAGGCATAGTCAGTCAATTTCTTAGATGGTGGACTTTTTCAAATCATGATGATGGCACTGAATTATTTTTTCATAGATGTTCATGGAGAGTCCACTGGTGTAGAATAAGCTAGGAGAAACCTGTTTAGACTTGTTCTGAGTGACAGTTAAGGCAACCAATGATTGAAAAATGGATGGTCTTCAAGTGCTAAGGCCAATCAGGGTGTTTTATGTTAATTACTAAGTTACCTCACTTTTTAAGACTGTATATAAGGGACTGAAGTCAGGAGAGAGTTGGGAGTTGCTGACTTTTCTGCTGTGTGCTGTATGCTGCGTCCTGCCTTTCTGCACCCTGTTTTCATACTTGGTCTCAAGTATGCCTTCCCTGATCCAGAGATGCCAAGACCCTAGGGAGGGCATTGGGCCCTCCTGTACAACACCCATTCGCCTTTGGGTAGAAATGTACACTTACCTACTGTTAGAAACAGCATTAGTGTACTATCCCTTTAAATGTACCCCAGTGCTGCTGGCCGGTGCCTTTCATTCACTTTAAAAGTATAGCAGTCCTGCTGGAGAGTGGTGTTCTGGTCTTATGTAGAATTTCATTTTCCTATGAGCACCCAGCCCAGCTAACATTTGTTCTTATGCCTTTTTTACAGTATTGCATCTCTTTTTATTAGTGCCTGTACACTGGTAAGGAGGCTATGTTATGTTGTATATCTATACGCTGAAACTAGGTCCTGGTTATTTGGCATGCAAACTGAGCTTTGGACCCGAGGAGTATCTAGTATCTTGCATGTGACCACCGTATGCAAGGGCCTTTTATATTAGCTTTGGAATGGGCACCTTACACATTGCAAGTTTTACGAAGACTTGGTCCCTAGCGGGGTAAGGTGTGTGCCCCCTTTGTGGTACGGGTGAGAAGACACTTGTACATTTTTTGCTACTATGCGATGTGTTGAAACCTATAAGAGTACGGTATCTGAGACCACTTCTGAGGAATGCAGTCCTCCGTAATTTATAGGTTGCATTGGAATTTTGCAAAAGCACTGCAGATAGCTCAGGAGTGACTTGTGTAGCACAATATGTCCATCGGGCTTGGTTATGTCGAAAAAAATTGTGCACTAGGGCAACTATTATTGGCTCTACCTCTCTAGGTCTGAAGAAGGACAAAAAAATGGTACTGGGGCTGCCAGTATAATCTCCCTACTTTCTTTTATATTTCTCTTTATATATATAGTTTGTCTTAGTACCTTTTTTAAACAAACATGTTCTTAACTTGTATGTGTCCTGTTTTATGATTGTATGATGAACTTTGGTGACTTTTTTTAATGCCGAATAAAGTTTATTGATTGATTACGTTGTATATTTTTTAAATTTCTTTTATTTGAACTTTTTCTTATTTACAATAAGATTTATCAAAATTTTGCCTCATCTGCAGCCGAAAGAAAAGAGAAAAAACTTCACCAACTACATAAACCTCCCACACTAACTGGTACATAGCAGTGGCTGTTATATGAGAACAAGGAATTAAAAAATAGCCTTTTGAAATCGACGCCCTACGCCACACCACCCTCGGGCCCTTGGCGATTTATCTGTTCGAATGCGAGTTCAAGTAGTTTGACCAGTGCAATGGTCCATCTTGTTTTTTCGCCAGAGATCAGTCTGTTCCACATATCGTCAGATTTGAATATCCATAGGTTTTCCACCAGCGATGGGAGGTAGATGTTTCTGTTTGCGTTGGTTTTAGAGCAATCAATCACCAGGTGTTTAAGTGTTTCAACAGATGAATCCTCCTTACATAGGCGACATCTCTTATCGGTTGTGGTTCCTCGAGTTGCTATGATCTCTCGGGTCAACAAAAGGTTCAATCTCGCTTTCATGGCGTATATTCTCATCTTCTTGTCTGGAAATTTTTGGCAGTAGTTCATCGGTTTTCTCAGTTTATTAAAAGCCAGTGGCAGGTGGCTTAAGAGTTTGTTCCCCACCGCTTTCTCTATTGTCAGGATCCAGTCCATCTCTTTCATTTTTCTTTTGATTCAATCTGGGTTTTCCTTCAACTCTACTTCTGTAAATGCTATTAGTGCTAGATCGGCCGTTCTGGCCTTGACCCATTTTTTCAAAGCCTCACAATTGCCTGTTTCAATATCCTCCTTCATGAAGTTAAAAATGGGTAATGTATCCGACATGATTATTCTCCTGTACAGTCTCATGGCGCTTTGATCTACCATCGACGCTAGTGAGACTAGCCCCAGCTCTCTCCTGATGGCTGGCATGGAAGTTGATTTCGGAAGGCCCAAAAGTGTTTTCCAAACATAGCCCTCTAGTTTGCTCCAGAGATGGCGAGGTGTATACAGAGAAGCTTCCATTCCATATCTCATCGCGGGAATGACTTTAGCCTTGTAGAAGCTTATCGCTGGTATTAAGGAGAACTTTCCAAACTTGGAGTCAACCACTCTTGTCTGGGAGGTTAGACATCTCACTTTTTCCCACAGTTGGTTTTGCGCACTCATGTCTGTTCTTGAACTGTCCATCTGGACCCCTAGATATTTGATATTTTTGACAATTTCAATTTTGGTCTTGTCGTGAAACCAATTTAGTTTTTTCATTGCTTTGTTGGTTACTTTTTCAATTACCAAAATTTTGGTCTTTGTTTTATTTATCTCCAATTGGTTTTCAGCGATGTATTTCTCCAGGTTTGCTAGTTTTCTTTGAAGCCCCACTTTGGTCTGATCTATTAAGATGATGTCATCGGCGTACAGAAGACGTGGGATTTCCATTTTCCCGATTTCAAGAGGAAAAGATCTTATTTCACTTTCTGAGAGCTGGTAATCGCCTCAAAACGCTATGAACAAGGCCGGGGCCAAAGGGCACCCCTGCTTGACCCCTCTATTCACCACTATCTCCTCGGAAAGTGCGTCTTGGGGGTTTAGTTTAACTCTGATTTTCGTGTGTGAATTAAGAGCTTTTATGGGGTCGAGTATTTTTTTCGGACAATTCCAACCTTGAAGTTTCAACCACAGTCTGTTCCTGTCAATCCTATCAAAAGCTTTTGAAAGGTCAACAAAAGCCAAGTAGATCTTTGGTGCACCTTCTTTGACTTTGGCTTTCAAGATGTTTATTATCATTAGGTTGATTGTTGTACAGCCATTTCTTTGAAAGCCCGTTTGTAGATGGTCTTTTGAAGGGCTGTCTTTTTCCCAAATTCTGAAGTGAGCTAGCAGGAGGGTTGCATAGATTGTCCCTATTATGTCCAATAGGGCTATTGGCCTGTAACTCTCAGGTTCGTTTCTAGCTCCTTTTTTGTAAATCGGGACTATCACCGCTTTCTGCCATGACTCAGGGATCATCTTTGTTCTACCGCATTCAGCGAAAATCTTGCTGATAATTTCCGACCATTGCTTTGGGAACATTTTTAAGTCCACATTCGTCAACCCATCAGGACCTGGGGCTCTCGATGTTTTAAGTTTCCTTATGGCTGCTTCAATGTTTTCTGCGTTCGAGAGGTCTTCCCAGGGTGTGTTGAAAACCTGGTTGATCATTGCTGGGTCTTGATTTACGCCTTCAAATTCCATTGCAAAATAGTTGATCCACCTTACTTCCGCCACGGCATTACACTGGACTGCACTTTGAGGGCTATTCTTTGCTTTTATCAGAGTCCAAAATTCATTGGATTTTTTTGTTTGAAGTTTGCTCATCATGTTCTCGGCATCGTTTTGATATTGAGCTGCTCTGCGTTGTTTGCGCCAGGTGTTATAGCTTTTCATTTCCAGTTGCCATTTTTCCCAATCCTCAAGGGCATTTGATTTCTTCGCTATTCTTTTCAATCTGCGGCCCACCTTTCTTTTCGCAACCAAGTCTTTGTCATAGGTATGGTTCGTATGCTCAGGTTTCGTTAATTTCTTCTTGCCCCTTACTTGGAATGACAATAGTAGAGGCAGGTAGTTCGGTCGATCATTTGTTGCGTTCAAGATGTCGCCTTTGACCCTCTGCTCCGAGGCCTGTTTAATTAGTACGATATCTTGTTCAGTCAATCGTAGAAGGGTCTGTTGGAGATTTGTTTCAATGGCCAGATCGTAAGAGCTTGGCTTCAAAATTCTTGTTTGCCACATACACATCAATAAGTTATGATCACTGTGCACCGTTTTTTGCACCGTGAAGCCCATCAGGTCTTGAATCAACCCGTTAGAGACAAAAATGTAATCAAGAGTTGCTTTTGAAGAATCACGTTCCCATGTCGGGATGTTCACTTGGTTTGGGAACAAGGAGGCGACATTTTGGATGTTTCTTGGGGCAATAACTTCGTTCCACGCCTTGCCTCTCTTGATGTACGATCAGAGCCTCCCAGTGGTTGGATGGGTCTTTGTTGGTCGACCGCCGTCACCGAGCATTCAGCGTTGAAAACACCACAGATGATAAGCTCAATTTTGTCAAATTCAACGTAAAGCTGGTCTATCATTGCACTCATGTTGGAACAGAATGTTTTTATCGACATCCGCTGTGGATTCCAATAGCAATTAGCTATAGCCAAGGGATTTCGCAGACCGTTTTGGTTCTTGTCGTTCAATTCTGGCTGCGAGGTCAGAATGACCAGCATTTCATAGGACTCTTTCCACTTTATGGGTTCACTCAGACCCGTTCCTGTTTTGATAGCAGTTAAAAGACCCGATGATGGTCTACCTAACAGGCCTTTCACTGCTGGTGATATCGTCACTGAGAAGTCATCGAGAGCCGGTTGGTTCAACAACCAGGTCTCTTGCAGACAAACTATGTCGAAAAGACCGAGATTGACGTCTCTAACTGTTGTGAGGTGAACATGTCCTCTCGTATTCCATGAGCCCAGACTATCCTTTTCCTTTACGGGTCGCTCGATTTCTCTCTTGCAGATGTTGTTGTCGAGTCAGGCTAACCCTGGTCGTTGCTATTTGCCAGTATTTCTGTTCCAATTTGACATTAGCCACTTCCAGGGCCCTTTAGGTTGTCTCGATCCTGATGTCTCTTGAATATGTCCATATGAATTTATCTTCTTTTCTGAGTATTTGGGACATAATTCTGTACAGGGAGAGGTCTGCTGGTGTTCCTCTCTTTGGGATCTAGGTCCCTTGCAACCCGATTCAGGATGCTCCTGGTTGCTGGGGCTTTGCCTTCATTTTTTTTTTTTTTGGAGAGTCCCTCTTAGTTGCCTCAAACCAACGCTTCTCTGCCCCACCCTTCCAATGAGATCTTCTGCTGGATTTATCAGACTCCTGAGACCTGTACCATCGATTATTACGTTATATATAAAAAACAATAAACTGTCTGAAATCCCTTACCCGAAACGTATTTAGGCCTTGCTGAGACATATACAGGCTTCTGTCTCAATTAGCCTATACCACCACTGATTAGAAACGTCAGTAGGAAGCACACCACACCCTGTACTTTAACATTTTGACTTTAGGATTGTCAAGGGTGTTCCTTTTTAACATGTTGATGTATTGGATTTGAGGAGTACCCAAACGCAGCACCTGAGGGACCCACGGGGGCAGTCTGTAACTGTAGTACAGTAAAGTAATTTCCTTGGAGTCCTTGGTTGCTAACATACTTCCCTTCAAAATGTCCTCTTGCCATAGTGCCAAATGCCTTGTTCCTGTGCATCAAACACCCACCAAGACAGCAATGACACCAGCAGCTTTCTTCCCCTAGAGCCCCAGTGAGATAGAGTTGGAAAAGAAGCCCAGTTAAATGGATGCAATGAATGCCACCTGTTGACCTTGTTAGAGACCAGTGCTTGATCAGCATCATGAATGGTGTCAGACTGCTGCTCCAGCCTCCCTGTATTCAGCTGCAAAGCATGAAGCCGTGGTGGTGTTGCAGGAGGACACACGCAGAACCCCGAAGCCAAAGGCATTTGCAAAATGAAAACTTTGAGTTTTCCAGCTATAAAATGACTATGCTTACTTTGGCTTCCGGGAGTTGAAATACGCCATTTTCATTCAGTAACAGAACAGTCAGATACTGCAATGCGGTCTCCATGGAAAGAGATTCCTTGAAGACAGCAGTAGGCCTCTGGATGGCTGCAGGTTGCCCACCAGTGCAGTATAGGCATATTTCTCACCAATACATGGCAAAACGCATACAGTGGCCTATTCTCTCTGGAAAACAGTACCATTAAAAAATGTCACCCTCATTTGTGCGCCCCCACAGTCACTGCGACTTTGGAGGCGCACAAAATGAGGGTGACATTTACTGCGCCCAAGCAGAGCGGGGGTTGCGGGGGTGTCCCCTGCTCTTCCTGGGCACAGAAATGGGGGTCGGGGTTGCGGGGCTGTCCCCCGCTTACCATTTTGCAAAGCGGGGGACATGTAAAAAAAAAAAAAGCACCCTGCGGCGTCAGCTCCAACCCACGTTAGTGGGAAGAGCTGACGCTGCAGGGATCACAGAGTGCAGGCGGCACCCGCAGAAGTGTGCCGCCCTATAGGTAAGTGGGGTGGGGGGTAATGCAGGCCAGGGGAAGCAGGCACAGTGATCCATATGATCACTGCGTCGCACGTAACTGCCATCAGCATTTTCGGCCTCGCAGTTGCGGGAGTCGCAGTGATCACATAGATCCCTGGAAAACCTAACCAGTGGCTTGAACTCATATGATGCTTGATATGGAAGTGGTGGAAGACGTCTGTGGTCATTGGTGAAATATGTGGAAGACTATGAAGTGACTTTTGAAGTTATAGCTGATCACCAAAGTACAGTGTACATTATGATAGCGAAGGGTATGAACAACGTCAGGCAAGATAGAAGTATGTGCTTTACTGAATTCTATTGTTTCATGCCTATTTGCCATTGAAACACTGATGGCTCGGCCTGTCCTACATGTAAGTATGCCCCACCTTTGCAGGCCCCACTCATTTTCCAACTTGACCATTTGATTGCTTCAACTGGAGACTTGGATTGGTATTATGAACGCAAAAGGGCAGCTGTGCCAGCTGCAGTTATTAAACAAAATTCACATGGAACCTGAGCAATGTAAGGTGTGCATTAATTGGTGTCGAAGTACAAAGTACTTTTGATTTGCTAGCAAGCAAATGCATGATGTTGTGCTGAAACGGGGTCACAATCGGCAAATCCAGAGGTGTGAAAGCTGCTGCCCTACAGATGGCTTGGCCTACAAATCCCATGACCCCTCACCATTGACTATGCTGTATAGAGCTGGTGGAAGTTGTTGATCAAAACATATGAAGGGCTGAAGGCTGCCCACCAATGGTCTAGCTGCAGGGCATGCAGGCAAATAGGAACCTAGGAACCCATAAACAACTTATGCTGGTGGTTTTGGGTGGAAAGGAAAGAATTCTGAAATTCCAGTGCAAAGGAATTGCTGTGATGCTTGTGTACATCCAAAGGTCCATACCAAGACCACTGGGTTAGACGTGCCAAGTGCCCTAACATCTAGTCTACTCATTTCTCCAACTTGTCAATGAGGAGATATGTGCACCAATGACAGTATGCAACGAGAGGCAGCAGTTTGACCAGTTGCCAGTGGCAAACCATTGTGGGGAAATGGTAAGATTACATCAGAGTTTTAATGAGTACAATTACTGAAAGGTTTCACATGAAGAGGGCAGGCCTATCTTGGACCAGCAGGCATTGGAGTAGTAAAACGGCATGGGAAATATGCAATAAGCAACCTTCTTATGAAGACGGGGGACCACACAGGAGGTTATGTATCCATATTTCCCCTCCATCACACCATATTACTCTGGGGTGCTGCTCTGCATGCTTGGGCCCTGAGCCCTTTGTGAGCTCTTCCTGCAGGCAATTATGAACCTTGTCCTTGTTGCAATTTACATACACGAACAAATGTACACTCACCTTCAACTCGACCCGCAGGTGATGTCCACAGAAAGATATTTCATTTAAAGGGGAAGCTATAGGCTAAATGCAGTGTATGTGTAACTTCAGCTTGTCTGTTAACACTCTAATTTACCTTCAACATAGGCACTTCCTAAAAACTAACTTGGCTAGCAACAGAAGAATTCACTAAAAAGGTCTGGGAGCCCCTCTACCAAGAACGAACACGGACAAATAACATGTTCTATAGGAAGGTGCCCACTCAGGAGGGTCTACAACCACGTTTTAGCTCACTGTCCCTTTCACAGAGGAAAAATAGCCATTTGCATATCAGTCTGTTACCACCCACCTAGGCAGTCCAGCACAGAAACGCCAGACAGTTCTCCTCTGAACAAGAGTACCAACAGCAGAACCCTAAGATGTGTTTCGGCCTAGCCAGGCCTCATCAGTGAGGTAAAGTTGTGCCTCTCTACCCACAGTGGGCAAGCAGTCCATGTCTTCTGGAATACCCTGGGTAACGTAGGGTGAAACCCCAAGATCTTATAAATTCACAAAAAGATCAGGGAGATCCTCTACCGAGAACGAAGATGACCAAATAACCTTTCCTATGGAACGTGTCCACTCGGGAAGGTCTACATTCATGTTTTAGCTCACTGTACCTTTCACAGAGGAGAAATAACCATTTGCATATCAGTATGATCCCACCCAGGTAGGCAGTCCAGCACCGAAATTCTAGGCAATTCTCTGCTGAACAGCAACCCAGACACGTGTTTCGGCCTAGTCAGGCCTCATAAGTGAGAAGAAGCTATATCTCTCTAAGCATAGTGAGCAAGTGGTGCACGTCTGGATTTCCCTGCGTAACTTAGGGTGAAAGCCCAAGTTCCACAAAATTCACAAAAAGGTCTGGGAGCCCCTCTACTGAGAATAAACACTGCCAAGTAACCTATTCTATGGGAAGGTACCCACTCTGGAGGGTCTACAACCATGTTTTATGCTCATCAGTGAGGTGAGGCTATGCCTCTCTAAGGCGTCTGGATTATCCTGGGTAATTTAGGGTCAAACCCCAAGATCCTAAACATTCACAAAAAGCTGGTGTAAGTGAAAAGAGGCAGGAACTTAGACTCCTGGAAATGGGGAAGGAAACTGGTGGCAAGGAAACTGTTTTTCCTCAAGCAGAAATAGAATGAAAAAGGGGACAAGGCAGACATGATGTTGGCAGTGCGGGAAAGTGCGCAAAGGGTTGGAAAGATGGATAGAAGAGCTGTCTGATTCAGAGGGCGGTATGTAACAAACAATAGGGGTGCCCCTGTGTGCAAGCGTGAGTGGGGGCAAGATATACTTCTTAAACAGAACCGACAAACGGGTACTCACACTGTAGACAGTCCTAAATTCTGTCAAAAATTTGAATTAAATCTCCATATCAATTTGAGGCTAGTGCTGGCAAAGGCTAGTCACTAAGGATAAACCAAAGAAGAAGTCTAGAGTATGCTGACAATAAATTTATTGTTGAAAGCACAGTTCTTAATGGATCAGAATTTTTATACTTTTGACAAAAATGAATAAAAGCAATTTGAAAACATTGAAGAAAAACATAAGACATAACATTCATCATGAATACATAGAGTACAAAAGAACAACATATTCATCAAATCGCAAACGTGGATTGTTCAAGAGCATTTAATGAGAAGAATAAAACAATCCTTGCAGGATACCAATTGTTCCTACAGCATGGGGCCTTCCAGGGTGTATAAAAAATTACCCTGGTAGGTGTAGAGAAAAAATTCAATTAGCTAAATTCGCATGTTTATCTGCCAACGTGTAGGAGGAAATCATAAACTCGTTCCCAAAGGGAACAACACACATAGATATCACGTTTCGGCATGCCAGACTGGCATCAATAGTAGAGGCCTTCCTCAGGGCAGGATTAGAGTAATTTGATAAAATCACCGTAAAGGGGGCAGAAATAGAGGGGACATAGATTATACATACAAGCTTCTTTTGGGACAACTTCAAAGGAATTTCAAAGTTCAAGAGTAGCTGTCTTTTAGTATGCAGAACACTCACCCAGAACAGATTGGGGAAGGCTCAATCTGGAGAGCCAATGAGAAGAAAAGGGGGGGCCATATTGAGACAGCCATCTCAGGTCGTGCAAGCTTCAAAGAGCTTGAGTCAAAGAAACTGGAGGAGGTAGAGGCCCATAATCACATGGGCCCAATTAAAGATTACAGTTTGTTATATTGGAGGTATGAATTCCTCATTGAGGCCATTGCGGAAGGTATCAAGTCGATGGATCCATCTGGCCTCTTTGGACAAAAGGCTTGTCAGGGCATTGGAGGAGTTGACAACAACATCAACCATCCACCTAATCATGTCATCGACAGAATGATGGAGTTCCAGGTAGTGACTTACCAATGGTGCACTCATGGTTTTACAGTGAATCCTTGAACAGCGTTCGGAAATTCTTATGTGCGCAGCACGCATAGTCTGACCCACATATCTAAGACTACATTCAGAGGGCAGGCCTGAAGTCTCATCTGTGGGGATTGCGAATAACTTTGCATCATTTTATAAGACCCTCTATGCAGAAGAGGTGGAGGTCAGTGCTGACAGAGGACGTGCAAATCTACCTTGACAGGATAGTGATTCCGGAATTGAGCAGTGATGAGGCATGCAGCATAGATGACCCTTATAAGCCTGCGGAGATCACGGCTGCTATTGGGAGGATGTCGGCGGGTAAAACTCTGGGTGATGATGGATTCATGGTAGGAATATATAAAACATTTGCACCTGCATTAGTTATTTTCCTTGTGAAGTTGTTTAATCTTATTTTTGAGATTCGTATGGCTCCGTGAACATTCTGCCAAGCTCTCGTAGCTGTAATTCCAAAAGAGGGGAAAGACGCATGGCTCTGTATGTCATAAAGGCCGAATTCTCTGCTTAAAGTGGACGCCTAGATTTTCAGCAGGGTGATCACCACCAGATTGGACCGTCATATACCTTGATTAGTTAATTCATGTCAGGTGGGGTTTATCCCGGGTAGGCAAGGTGCTGATAATCTAACAAAGACTATGAACCGCATGGTTGTAGCTAGTGGTAAGGGGGGGGCTGTACTCCTTAGTCACAACGCTGAGAAAACCTTTGATAGTGTGGGATGGGCCTTTTTGTACACAGTTCTTTGCAAATGTGGCTTTTGGAATCTATTTCTCACCGGGAGTAAGGCAGTTTACACAAGGGCATGGGTTGCAGTGAATGGGACGATCTCAGAGGTATTTGGACTGCAGTGAGGGACCTGACAGGGGTGCCCCCTGTCTCCTTTTCTATTGCCCTCTGCATGGAATCTTTGGCCGAGAAAATACAGACTTTGCCCAGGATTGATGAGATACGGGTGGGAGAAGGAGATTAAACTGGGAATGTACGCAGTTGATATACTCCTCCACATGTGTAACCCACACACCTCAGTTCTATCAGCCTCTGAGGTGATAGGGGAATATGGGGCCTTGTCGGGGTTCAAGATGAATTGTAAGAAGTCTATTTTGTTGCCGTTTGATGTGGATGAGGATAGTGACTTAGCCATTCTTCGGCCGCTAGGTTTGGAGATCCAACTGGAGAACATTAAATATTTAGGAGTGGTGATTTCTAGGACCCTAAGGGATTTATGAAGTGCCAATTACCCGCCTTTATTGGGGAAACTCTATGGTGAAATGGCTTCCTGGAGTAAGCATACCATCTCATATCGGCTCAATGCGTTGAAAATGAACTTTCTACCAAGGGTTCTCTATCTCTTTCAAATGTTGCCAGTTAGGGGCATGGAAGCAGTTACTATAGGAGGCGAGACCACGAGGCTACACAGCGCAGACCATGAGAATCCTGCACAGTATTCTGGACCCAATTATCTTGGAGAAGGACAAGCAGAGACTCGAAAGAGCCTTACCATCTACAGCACCACTAAACAAATTGTATGTGAGCACAAACTTGGATTATTCAACCTCTGTAAGAAAGAACTTGTGTAAAAGAAAAACTTCCATGACAGGCCCTGAGATCGTTAGGAAGCCTCCGGCAAAAGAGATGATATCACATGGCAATCACAGAGATTGCCTGGTCACTTACCCTACATCGACTATAACCCAGGAAGATGCAGCAATCTCAGAGTGCATTGACGACAGTGAGGTTGAAATAGACCTCGTCAGAGACGGCAGTTGCTCTAGTTAAATCTGGTAGTGGTCTTGGAAACAGCAACTGCCATCACAATAAAACCTAAACACGTTGATTGAGGATTCACATCCAAAGACCCCACATTACACACAAAAGAATATGATCTATTTACCAGGAAGCCAGAGGCACTGAATTCGAGCTCAAGTGATCAAGCCAAAATTTCCACCAAGGCAAACGCAATGAAGAACACCATGGTGGTTGGAAAACTACAAGCAAAAGAACTAATATTGGAAAAAACTAAAATGCTAAACCTCCATCTAAAGCCAGATTGAATGTTAGCAAATTGTTCATCAGAAACCTGACTTTACCGACAAATACCGGAACTTCAACTTCAGACAAGGGGTCCCCCTTAAGTCTTCGGAAACAGGGACGAGGCTCCATGCAAAATAAATCTCCTTCTCAAGAAGTGGTCTGCTCGCCCTCTCCTCTGTTAAGCCCAGATACAGCTGAGGACTTAATAACGTATCTACTTACCCAATATCGGACAATGAGGAACTTGAAGACCACAATAGCAACCTAACTTCAGGTGACAAGGAACGAACAAAGTGCGACTCACGCACTGGCACCCAATCCGACGAAACAACCCATGGAGAGCAGGATAGAGGTTCGCCTTCAGTGGCACCTTCAAGCACAGGATACATCAGTTCACCCAAGATCATCTCAGTTGCTAAATCTAAGCCTGAACAGCCAAGGAGGGAAAATCACAACACAAGGAACAAAGAAAGAGATGATCCTGATGAAAGGGCCTGTAAAATAAAGACTACCCTACTCTACCCTGGAAGGCAAAAGAAAGCGGCTTCTACAGATAGATCAGAGATCACCAAACAACCCAAGCAGCCAAGAGTCAATGAAGAGTGCATGACCGGTCATGAAAGCGGTCAATCTGGAAGCTGTCACCGAGCTAGAGAAAGCAGAATATAGATCACCTTTGCGAACAAATACTTTGTCTTGAATGCTCCTAGCTCTGGCTGAAAAGCCATCCACCAGAATTGTCACCAGTTGTCAATCGGTAATGAAAGAGGACCAGCGGGAGAGGCTGATTGAATATACGATACACTTACATTTAAAACCTTGGAGCAAAATCTAATAGTCCTCCCACAGGACGGTGAACAATCTACAGTGGAAATTCTAGATAAAAGAAAGCACCTAGGAACTCAAAATACTTTTCAACGTGATAACCCTCGAGACTGGTACACAGAGGAAACCTGTCTCTTTCTGCAACGGATACTTCACATGAATGACGGCCCGATAATGAATCACGCTAATGTGCTGAGGTTGTTGCATCACATCCTAAACCTCAGACTGGTCACAACAAGTTATCTGAAAATCATCGAATTCCCGGAGAAAGATAGATTGGATATGGTAATCATTCATCTACCCTCCAAATTCGTCAAATATCAACTAATAGATTAGGCATTGGGCCTGCTAAGGATGGGTTTTGCCTTACGGGAATTAACAGCGAACGAGGAAGGGAGGAAGGGCGGTCAGAAGGTGAACATTGGAGATTGGGCTCGTCAACTATGGCTACTTAAGGAAGGAAGAGGCCCTTCTGCAGCCTCCCCTCCTCCCTCCTTCGCTGCCTTTCCCCTTTTTTCTGCTGACGAGGTTTTGAGACAAGTCCGGTCTATGAAAGTCTTGTCTAAACAGGTCCACCCCTGTTCCTCCAAAACTATCAAGGACCACATCGACACCTTGGCTGCTGCCCTGGCTGACTTCTGCAATCACACCTTCGCCTCTGGAGTCTTCCCATCCCCTCTCAAGCACTCCCTTGTGCACCCCCTTCTTAAGAAACCCTCTTCCGACCCCTCCTGCCCAGCAAACTATCGCCCAATCTCTATCACTCCCTTCCTGGGCAAGCTCCTGGAGAAATTGGCCATCTCCCAGCTTAATCTCCATGCTGAATCTGTTGGTAGTTTTCATAACCATCAGTCTGGCTTCAGAGCTGCCAGAAGCACGGAAACTGCTCTCCTGAACATCCGTGAGGACAAGCTCTCAAACCTTGACTCTAACACCCCTTGTGTTCTCATTTTGCTCGATCTCTCTTCTGCCTTTGACACTGTCAACCACACAATACTGCTCAACCGTCTCCGTGATAACCTGGGTATCACTGGTCAGGCTCTGGCGTGGCTGACCTCCTTCCTCTCCAATCGACCCTCCCAGGTCCAACTGGGGTCCTTCCTCTCTGACATCTTTTTCTCTACCTGTGTTGTCCCCCAGGGATCTAACCTCTCCCCCTCGCTTTTCAACCAGTATCTGGCACTTCTTGCCCACCGCATCGCTGCTCTATGTCCCAACTTTCAGTGCTACGCGGATGACACCCAGCTCATCTTCAGGCTACCCTCGGCCTCCTCTTCCCCTTCCATCATCTCTGACTGTCTTTCTGCTATCCATGAATGGTGTGCCGCCAACGACCTCTGCCGTAATGCCAGTAAGACTGAGATTCTACTCATCGGCACACCCACTCCCTCCTTCCCTGCAGCTCTCTGGCCTGCCTCCCTTGGCCCTCTTCCTGCTCCTACCTGCAAGGCAAAAAACCTCGGGGTCATCTTCGACTCCACACTCTCTTTCTCTCCTCACATATCTGATGTCTCTAAGAAGTCACACTACCAGCTGCACCTCCTCAGAGGTATCCTTCCTTTCCTTCCCCCAGAAGCTCATTGTCTCTAGAGCCCTGGTTCTCTTGAAGCTGGACTACTGTAACAGCCTCTATCTATAGCTGCCTCCCTCTACTCTCCGCCCTTTGCAACTCATCCAGAACAGGACTGCGAGAGTTGTCCTTGGCCTCAAGCCCAGGGACCGTATCTCTCCAGGACTGAAATCAGTACACTGGCTCCCAGTGGCTGCGAGGATTACGTTCAAACCCCTCTGCATTGTCCACAAGGCCTTCTGGGGCCTTGGGCCCAAATACCTTCAACTCTCTCTTCCTAAATATCTTCCTTCTCGAGCTCTTTGCTCATCCACCTCCAACTCCCTCAGGGTCAGCCACTTCTCCAAGCAACGAGTTGGGGGTAGATCTCTCTCCGCAGCAGGGGCCTCCCTCTGGAACAGCCTCCCTGCCCCCCTGAAACTTGAGGAGAACCATCTCCGGTTCCGGAAGCACCTCAAAACCTTCCCCTTTGCCTCTGCTTTCTCTCCCTCTCTCCCCTGCTAAAACCACTGAACCTGCACTGAATCTGCAACTGGGCGACTCACCGATCTCGGTCCTTGGCCCAGCCACTCTTCCTGCACTGCCTCACTGCACTACGGGACTGTCTCTGTATCCTACAGCCCCTCCTCCCGGCACTTACCTTGCACTTGCCACCAGCTGGCCCTATTATTTATCTTGTATTCTACTAACCCCGTACGGCACTTTTCTCTTCCCCTCTACCCTTGCACTTGCGCGATCTGAATGACACCTGGCCTAGTAGGATCGTTGTCTGTCTCCCCTTGTTGCCCCCCCTTTGCCTCGTTGCGCCTTGAAACACTTGTGTATAGGCGCGTTACAAATGCCATATCATATCATATCATAAGAAGCCCGGTGATAAGGGAATTGGATGGACAGCCTGAGAAATCGACCCCCAGAGATAAGCAAGTAGGGTTCTGAAGGAACAACAGAGACTTATGCGTCACCGGTACGCTGGATAATGGCTACTCTAACTATAGCCACCATCCACACAAAGACGACAAGAGAGCTACGTTAGAGGAAGAAAACTGGAGTTGGCCGCAGTGCTGGCAACTAAACCCAGAAGATCATACAGTCCAAGCAAACAGGTCTGCAAAACCTGGACCCTGACGCATATGATATCATCTGTCTGCAGGAAACATGGATGAGGAGTGCACCCACCATAGCAGGATATACAGTCTATTTCACTCCTGCAGTTAATGGGCAGAAGGGGCGGCCGATGGCAGTTTTACGAATAGCATTGAAGCATGAAGCTAATCTGTAAATACTGACCCTGGAGAAATATAATCCATGCATCCATATTCTTACGATCAGGATGGGTGGGCCTAACCACACAAGGTCGAGCATACTGATCGTGCTAAACCTCTATTGGAATATGACTGCTCCTGAGGCTGTAACTTTCATTGGCACAAAATGTGTCCCTAGTCTAACTTGCCCTTCAATCATGCTAAACTATACCCTTGTGTGTTTCTTGCCCTAGCTTGCGCTGGTTGCTCCGCTTATCTACGGTTAGGGGATAGCAGAGAAGAAACTTGACCTATCACTAGCCTTCTAACACACTCAAAAAAGAACAGTGTGATTGTTCTAGTTTATTTAATAGGCACATGCCATAACCCTGCGGGCATGTGTCGTCTGCCTTGCAAATGAAGAAGTTCATATATTTTATTTGTTTTCTTTGTTCGGCAGAAAGAGTAAAAGATTGATGAAAATTTCTCACATTTTTAATAATAAAAACAGGGTGTTATCCCCTTTCAAGAGAAGCTGTTCAATTTGTGTCCTTGAATATAGTGCAGGACACACAACTGAGCAGGTTTACTGTCAGATATTTCTAGGAAGAATTGTAGTTTTTCAGTAGTACAACCCCATGGAATCCACAGTATGGCCTGTTTTGTAGTGTCAATTTTGAAAAAAGGTTCTCAATCTCCCAAGAAGTACCCCAATTCAGGCTATAAGAATGGAGCTTGGCCTAACCTCCATGTACGAGATGGTGGTTTGGAAGTCCTCGGCCTTGCTCCGTAAATGCATACTACCACCGCCGCCATTGGGCTTCAAACTCCTGCAGGATGCTCTTTTTCAAAGGTCAGAAGGCACTTCATCGATTCTTCTGTGTAAATGTTAACAACCAATCCCAATGGTGTGAAATGCAAACAGTGGGCTCATGAGTGGATCAAAACACAGCAGGAAAGACTGAGTTTCAAGTGCTATGGGAAGGCCCTCTTTGAAGCGCGCTCGCTCAACTCACTTCCGAAATACCTGTTCACGCTCTTGTTAAATTAGCAATAGAAGAACCTTGAAATCCTTGCAAAAGTGCTAAAACACACTAACATTTGGCTTTTCTTGACCAATGTCATGGTGGCCTAATACCTCAATGATCTAAGCTGCAAGACATCTGTGCTCGTTATACAATGGCAGGTTTCAATGAGGTAGATGGGGTGTCATGTGAACCACAGCATGACGTGCTACATCATGACATGGAGGGATCAATAAAGAGGCCCATTTCACGGCCTTGTGGCAGACCGTAGCGGGGCCTGTTAGCCACCAGCTGTGTGTCTGCCCCTCATTGCGCACTGCACTGCGCCATGCGCCTGAGGGTCGTGGACCTATGCGTGCGCCTGCCGATTGAGGAGTCTGTCACATTCGAGCCTCCGGTCTGCACGGTGTACTGGCCCTCAGCCTGCGACAGAGCCTCATTGTGCTCTGGCACACCGGTAAGGGATCCCACCTTACATACAGCCTCAAACTGTCTATTACTGGCTCCGGTCCGAATTTTTGGAATACCCAGGGCATTAAACTCATCTCCAGCCCCACAATCAATGAGGGAGAAAGCCTAGTAACCCAGGGGACGCGCGTGGCTCTCACAGGAGAGTGTGTGTGCGCTGCCACCCTGATTTGTCTGCCACATCACGCCATACAAGGTGGCGTAATACTGAAAAAGTGCCGGCACACCCACCCCACCAGGGTGAGACGACCTACAGTCCTCACAGGGGCAGCGGCTCCCCAGGAGCGCCTGTGCACCCCATTGAAGGCCTTCCCATCAGCCAGGGAACAGGGGCAGTGGCTCCTTTCGGAGTGCCTTTGCACCCTAAATCAACAAGTGTGCCAACACCTCACACCAGGAGTCATGTCGGCTGAAGACGCTGAAGCAGCCCTCACACCACCACGCCTGCAGGGAGGGTCAACCCAACAACTTGGCTGGCTTGCTCCCCTATGCAAATTCGACATCGACGGGGCCCCAACATCACTGGGACCTCGATGGGAACTGTGGCGGGGGCGCTTAGATATGTATTTCAACGCAACAGGGAAAAAGACGACCTAACTAAGAAGTGCACCCTGATATATTCAGCCGGACCCGCAGCCCACAAGCTCTTCAAAATCATGCGCCCCGCAGTAGACTCATATAACGCAGCTGTCAAGGCACTGACGGACTACCTCGCCTCTATGGCGAACACAGACTACGAGAAGTTACACACAGCCATGCAGCAGAGTGACGAAAACTTGGACAAATATCACAGTCGGCTCAGACACCTGGCCTCGAGCAGTGGGTGGGAAAATGAAGAAGAGGAGGTGAGACTCCAAATTATCATTGGATGTCACTCGGTAAAGCTCTGGTAACAGATTCTGCGAGAACCAGGCATCAAACTCCCCAGGATCCTCGAACAAGGATGCTCCCGCGAGCTGGCAGAGGTAAGGGCCTCCAAAATGGAGTCGACCCTGAAATCGGTAAAGCTAGAGGAAGTATGCCTAGTAGGGCGACAAACTCCAAGGAACCAAGGCACAAGAAATGCATGGCAGAAGAATAAACAGTGAAACACTACCACTCCAGACGCCTGCCTGCATTGTGGGTATGATTTTCCTCATGAAAAAGACTGCCCAGCGAAGGGGTACACCTGCATAAGGTGTGGAATCCCAAACCACTTCATAAGTGTGTGCAGAGCCTCAGCCTCACAGTGCCAAGAGGAAAGGAACGCCCCACAGGCTTCCTGCAGGAAAGAGCGAGTTAATCCACCAACACCACTTCCACTGACCCACAAGGGGACCCTCCTGGTGCGGGTTTGAGAGAAGATGAAGATGTTTTCTTCATGTCAGCGGTGCTCACGGTTGGGGGTGAGGAAAACGCCAACCCTAAATTGCAGTGACTATCCTGAATACTGCAGTTCACTTACTCCACGGGAGCCTCAGTGAATGTAATAGCCGACAAACACCACCGGACATTACTAGGACCCCCTGCACTTCAAGACATGAGTATTTTCATCTCTGGTGGCAAACTCCTCTACCACTGGAAGGAGCCTTCATCGCCACCGTCCAGCATCACGGCACATCCATACGAGCCTGGTTCTATTTCACTGAAGTCGCAACCCTGACACAACTTGGCTGCGTCGCAGCCGAAGCCCTAGGTCTCGTCCATTTCGCCCATGGAGTTTTCGTAGAATCACTAAATTAGCGATTTATAAGATCGACAATTTACCTGTGGAAGAGGGCAGCAAGTACGGGAAATATGGAGATCCCTCACATGATGGGCATCTTAGCGGTGCCTTTATGATCTTGTCCAGCAGTAAACTATGGGTATACCATTATTTCATGGCTGGAAATTGCTCCAGGTGGTTGCTATCAATGCTATAACCTGTCGTAACCACCATGAAGACTGCCTTGTGGCACACTCATAAAGCAAAACAGGTTGTCCAAACTCGGCATTTGCGTTACTTCAGTGCTTGTGACTAAGGCCCATCTTTGGACCAGTGGCTAGTACAGGGATTACTGTGGGGGCTGTGAACTGCCACCCGCTCCATGATACAGGCCCCGCAGGATATAAAAGGAAGATTCATGAAGGGCCCCAGTACATCCATAGTCTCATATGTGCTGCCCACTTTACTAGTGCCAATCACCCATGGCGGTGTAATGATAGGCTACAATCTCTGCACTCTAGCAGAATAGCAGACAAGTGTCATGTAGAAAGATTATAGTGTCAGGAACACAGTAGAGTGAGACACAAGGATCATACTGTTGACTCACCGTAGGGTTTTGGGAGAAGCTCCAAACAGTGCACTGCAAGCAGGTTCCTTCCCCAATCTGCTGCCTTGAAACAGGAACAGGTTTTCATTCCTACCCATTGGGAATTGCGTGAGTCATAGTGCTTAATTTATCTTTCCCGCTCTAGTCTGCATGACTTGGTTTGGGGAAACGGCTAGTCTCAAGGGCCTAGGCACATCACCTCAAGGTCCTAGTGGTGATGGCCATGCAGACGCCTTGTCACTTTAACCTGCCTGTACACAGAATCCAAAATAATTTGAAAAGAAATTCATATATCCAATTAGCACTTTCGTTCAAGATGTGTGCTATGAGGATTTAGTATGTCCTGCATTCCTATATGTATAATTCCCTGAGGATGTCTGTGCCTTGTGGACTGGGCATGCACACAACCCCATATGCACAGACATCCTGACCATGTGCCCCAGCCCCTCCTCTTATAAAATTCTGCAAGAAGCACCTTGACTGATATTGCAGCCATTCTATCCTTACATACAAGATCTGAAGCTGCATGAATGTGCTCATGGTTACAAACAAATTAGGGTGAGCGTTGTAAAAAATGAAATCAACACTAAGCTCAGTGTACATTGTGTACTTAGTGATTCACGCATGCAAACCCTTTTATCACAAACATATTTGCCAGTCATCCTTATGTTCCCAAAATACTCTATGATTTTATAATGTGCATTGCTCAGTGAGACAACTTGACTGTTCCTATCATGACTAAAATACCAGAAACCCTCATTGGTGCTATTTGTCCCACTTCCCCTTTCTTACAGAGATTTTTCAAAAGAGATTAATAGGATTGTACCATAGCTATTTTGGAATGAGAAACCTCTATCAGAAAATAACTGATACAGTTATTTAGGATTTGATCATGTGTTTTGCTTAGTGAGACAATTGTAATGCTCTTGATGTGACTAATATTTATACTTGAAGTGATCATTAGAAATTAACAATGTTCAATTTTAAAAGGAGTCAGTTTACAACATAAGTACAAATGTTCCTTTTTAACAGCTTATTTTGCAGATAATACATACAAGTGTGCCTCTCAAAATGTATATGCTTCTTGGAATGGGTTGTGCTCAGATTAAAACCAAGAGAGGCGGAGTTGTGAGCTGAGTTGGAGCAGTCTGCTGCAGTCCTGTGTTCTGACCACATCGTTGTTTGCAGGAAGTGATTATTAGCACCTAAAACCCGCGGAGCGGAGCGGAGTTGTGAGCTGAGTTGGAGCAGTCTGCTGCAGTCCTGTGTTCTGACCACATCGTTGTTTGCAGGAAGTGATTATTAGCACCTAAAACCCGCGGAGCGGAGTTGTGAGCTGAGTTGGAGCAGTCTGCTGCAGTCCGCTGCTTACGCGGAGCCGCAGCAGGATGGACCCTGATGTGAGACCGCGCCGAGCTACTCCTACGTGGCTGTACCCTCCGGGAATAAACAAAGAACAAAGTCCGATCCGACAGCGAAATCGACAAGTGAAGGTGCCAGACAAAAGTGCTTTGGGCAGGTCTTTCAACCGTCAGCAGCCCGAGTGCATCTGCGAGTGCATCTGCCTTCGGAGGGAGAGGGAAAGGTGAGTGATTCTATCTCTGTTAACCCTCACACTCCACCTGTTTCCATGACCGAAATCTCTGATCTTTGTCCTCCCAATTCTTGGACGGAGAGGCCACAGCATGGGTCCAGCGAGCATAGTGCTATGACCACACCTGGGGGTAGTTCAAACGGGGTCTCACCCCCCCCCCCCCTGGGAAAACCTAAGACACCCGAGAAAACACAAGCTGACCTAGATGCCGACAAAGAGGTCGACGCGGTCGCATCTACTCCCTCCATACCTTCTGAGTCTGAGCCCCCCGCACAGTCCTCAGGGAGACTAAAACTCCCGGACCCAAAGCTCCTTATCTCCGTCGTGAGTTCGGAGTCTCCCGTGAGGCCGGTGGACGCCGCCGAAGAGTGTCTGCAGTTCGCCAGAGACGTGAGGGCAAACGGGGAAAACACGACGGGAGAAAAGGCCCCGCACGCAATCGAGACCCATGGTGTGGTGGGGCAAAGGGTTACAACTCACCCGAAGGAGGTGACAATTGACCATGAAAGGGGAGACCGCCGGGCGAGCACCAGAGAACCAACCCAAACCCCGGGGGTCCCCCCTCATGCAAACACAAGTCGGCTGATCGCCGTTACAAATCCAGAATAAGGAGAAAGAGCTAGGGGGGAAAATCAAAATCCCCCGCTCAGCACTCCGCAAAAGGAAGGCCCACTCGGCAGACCCAAGGCTACTCAGGTAATGGCAATGATTCATACAAACCCTAGTGGATCGTCCCCCATCTTAAAACAAGCTAAAAAAGCAATCAAAAGGTCTAAAAGACGATCAAACGAACGCAAGCGCCTCTTGGAGACGAGCAGCAGCGAAACGGATTCAGACCTAAACATGGACTTAACCAGGGATCAAGAATCTCAGCTGGGATCTGACGAGGGGTCGGATGTGGCAGTGATAGAAGGGGACTCTGACACTGAATCTGCCGAATTGTCGGTCCCGATAAAGAAATCGAAGACCTCGAACTCGAACGCAGAAAACCTGGAAAAGGGGGGAACTATAAATCCAACTAACCATACCCTCTTAAATCTAGGAAGAAAGAGGATATTGCAAGACACCAAAAAAACTGCCTACAAAAGAGCGAAGTCCGTCTCAGAGGCGATAGACCTAAAGGGTAAAAAAGAAAGATCCAAAAGAGAGGCTCACTCAAAGGGGCTCCCCAACCCCTTAAACCAAAACTCTTTAAAAGCCTTCTTTACACGCCACCAAAAAAGAAAAAGTCAAACAGAAGATGAAGTATCGGACGCTGATATGCTGGAAGCTGTAGGGGACCTCCCACAAGCCGCTAATTTGGGCAAACCTGACCTGCATCTAAATCACATCCAGAGTCAGGAGCAGCTAAACGAAAAAGCAAAAGCCCAAAACCCAAAAGATAGGGCAAAGTCACTAAAAATCGATACAACAGAAGAGAGAATGAACAAAGACGAGAGGGGAAACCTGATGGAGCCGCCACTTAGTCACCCCACTTCACCTCGAAAGAAACCTGATCAAGAGATGACAAGCCTTACAGAAGACCCTAGTACGGGTATAGAGGAGAGTAAGGAACCAGAAAAGCAAAATACCAACGACCCAATCCCTGGGAAAAATCAAGAAGTTGACAGGGAGCAGCGGGTGGCCTGGACTCGACCACACTTGACGCTGGTTTCTCCAACCAAACAAGCCCCAGAGATAAGGGACTCATCCAAAACCCTCTGGGACCAGATTCTAGCGAACAAAGGGCGAAGAAACCCAACCATGCTAATCAATAATGGCCACAGTCCGAGACGAGACTCCCTGTACAGTGACCTCCCGGCAACTACACGAAGAAAAGAACAAATCTTGGCCTCTCCGAAAAAGAGAGTGATATAGCAGCAGCAATGCAAAAGGAGTCGCCGAGCAAAAAGCCTGACATGATTGCGATCATGTCCGCTATGACGATCGTGCTGGCCCCATTTTGCAAACTATACGAGGCGATAAAAGAAGAGGTGAAAGACAACACCGCTATTCTATCTAACATGATGACCAAAATGTCCAACGTCGAAAGCTTTATCTCAGCCATAGAAAATCGTGCCACTTCTCATTGCAACTGCGAAAGTAAAATCATTAGACTTGAGAAAAAGATAGAAATTATGGAACAAATAAACAACGAGTTGAGGGCTCAAATAAACAGCCAAAAACCACAACCCCAGGTATCACAGCCGTACCAGAAGGGCACAAGAAACTCCATATCAACGCTGTTTCCGTGGAAAGAGTTACCCATCACAAACAATAACGTAGTCAAAAGGCCTGACGAAATCCAATACCAGACAGTGGATCTAAGTAGCCCCCCCAAAGAGGCAAGGCTGCCCAGAGCCCTAACAAACATCACAAAAGACAGGGCAAAGCCGCAAGAAAGGGAAATCCATAATACTCAATATAGATCGGCAAATGAGGCGTCCTCTCCCAAATCACCGCAAACGGCAGATGAATTTATGGCAAACTCTGACCTAATAAACATGTCGGTCTACAAGGAAAACGAGCAAACTGAGAAAAGCAGAGTCACAGAGCAGATCGGGCAAACTGCAGGAGTAGACATACACCCACTGGCCCAAAACGGAGACAACAGAAGGGTGGAAAAGGAAAATGGAAGTAAAGACGCCACAGCGACACCGCAGCAAAATCGGGTTGTCCGCTACCCAAAGGAGAGACCTCAGGCATCTCCAGACAAGGCAAGCATCGAGCCCAAAACACGCAGAGAAAAAAACAGCCCACTGAAACAAAGTGCCCAAAGAGGCGTAAGGGGTGACCAAAAAACAAACAAAGACAAGCTAAGAGTGTTCAAGCTAGAGCAAAGAAAGCCAGAGAGCGGCCACCTTATTTTGAATAGATCCACGGTTATGAAGATTATGAAGAAAACAACAACTCTAAACAAAATCCGACCGGAAGAAGTGGTGTTAGTGGAACCATACCACAGGGAGAAAAGGGCTAAATCCTACGTCCACATCAAAGCAACAGGTATAGAGCGGATTGACCAATTGTCATATGAGGTACTAAAGTCGTTGGGCTTCACTTTGACAGAGATAACAAAATCAAGGGAGTCAGCTCCCCCGAGTGAGAAAAAGGCAGATACCGTCGCTATATCAACACACTGTAAATCAAGGACGGAAGAGCTGTACCGCCAAACTCGAAGGCAAGAGGCAGCCAAGAATGACGGACGCCGAAGGGCCTACCACGACCATCGTTGGGATAAGGATTCAAAGAATACCACAAGAAAGAGATACCACGACTCTCCTGCCGAAACCCGGCAGTGCTACAGAAGAGAACAGCGGGACAGGGTGTATAGTCGTGTAGAAGGTAGCCCGCCACGTGGAAGAAAGATGGAGCAACGGAACGAGGTAGACATCGAGCCAAGGAGGAGAGATGAAAAAAGCAGCCCACAAGAGCTCAGAGACGTCGCTAAAGCTGCTAATCAAGAACTAGGCCCCTGGAAATGGTTCAGCCAAAAATGGAACAAAAACAGAAAATAGCAACGACCAGGGCCGTTCAGCGTTGGCGATTCAAAACTATGCAGCGACGAGGAGCGGCCAGAAAAGGAGGCCTTCACCTTGTGCTCGTGGAACACAAGAGGGCACGCCCACCTGACGAAGGTCGGCGAGACAAACCTGGGGATTTATGACATGATCTGTCTCCAAGAGACATGGCTGATGGCCAAACCGGCTTTGGACGGCTATACAGTCGAAATCTCAGCAGCAGTAACAGGCTTACTAGGCAGACCATCGTCTGGCCTCCTGGTGGCGATTGAATCTGGCCAAGGCCTATCGGCTCCAATCAAATGGAAGGAGGCATACAAAGTACTGGTGGTGCTGACTTCATGGCAAAAGACAAGTAACAGAAGTGATACCAGGCAAATAAGAACTGTAGCAATTGTCAACTGCTACTGGAACCCTCAACGGATGTCCACGAAAATATTCTGTAACAACATGAGAAGCACTATCGACAAACTGTACGAGAACTTTGACCTGATTGACATTATAATATGCGGCGACTTCAACGCTAAATGCTTTGACCCAAGGCCCCTCGGTTCGGCAAGTGAAAAAGTAACCAGGTTAAAAGAAGCAGCTTTCGAGCGAGGTAAAGCCTGGCTACAAGTCATCAAAGCAAGAAATATCCAAGACGTCGCCAATCTTTTTCCTTCACAGGTAAACCTCCCTACATGGGAACGAAATTCGGCAAACGCAACCCTCGACTACATCTTTATCTCAGACGGTCTCATAGCAGACATCACCAGCTTCACTGTCATAAAAACTGAACACAGTGACCATAACCTACTCACCTGTGTATGGCAAGGCAGTAGACAACAAAAAGAAACTTATGGTACGGCGCTTGACCTAAACCCCCAAAGAACAAGGCTGAGGATAAGCGAAGTGGACGTCGCCAAAATCAAGCAAGGTTGGGTCGGAAATGTACACAAAATGCAGGAGTTAAACCGGATGGAACGGCCTAACTATCTGCCTTTGCTATTGGCCTACGAGATGAAGGCTAAAAAGTCCTCCAAGCCACCGGGGGCTGAAAGACACGCCTTTAACAAAGCCCTGGTAGACAAAAGAAAAGAGGTTCGCAATCGAAGAAGAATAGCGAAAAAAACAAACGCTGCTGCCGATTGGGAGATATTGAAGCAAGTATCTAAAGGATACAAAAACTGGTTAAGACAGCAGAGAGCTTACCAACTACAACTAGACGCTGAGCTGATGATGTCCAAATTACAGACAAAAAAATCCAGCGATTTTTGGGGCCTTATAAAAGATATGTCAAACGTCCCTGGCTCAGCTCAGACAAACGCGGTCGCCGAATCAAGCTGGATCACATACCTGACCGCGGAATTTAAGAGTCCAGACAGTAAAGTGTTTCCGGAGACCAAACGGTCGAATTCATCTTGGGTTGATGTATCTGATTCCAGCGACATAGAAGAATCAATCAACAAACTTAAAACATCAAGAGCCCCAGGTCCCGATGGCCTCACGAATATGGACCTCAAGCGGTACCCAAAAAAATGGTCAGAACTGATCAGTGAAATTTTCAAAGAGTGCGGCAGAAAAAAGATGATCCCCAAAACATGGAACAACGCGGTCATTGTCCCGGTGTACAAAAAGGGAGCCCCCAACGAGCCCGTCAGCTACAGACCCATCGCTCTCCTTGACATTATAGGTAAGATCTTTGCAACGCATCTATTGGCCCACTTCAAATCGTGGGAACAAAACAGCCAGTCGAAAGACTTCCTACAAACAGGCTTCCAAAAAAACGGGAGTACTACGATCAATATCTTAATCCTCAACATTTTGAAAGCCAAGGTAAAGGAAGGGGCGCCCAGGATCTTTCTAGCCTTCGTCGACCTATCGAAGGCCTTCGATAAGATTGATCGTAACAGGTTATGGTCGAAACTCCATCACTGGCACTGCCCGGACGAGGTGCTGGAGCCAATAAAAGCCCTCCACGAGAAGACGAAAATCAGGGTCAAATTGAATCACCAAGTGACTCTATCTGAAGAGATTGAAGTTCATAGAGGCGTAAAACAGGGTTGTCCATTGGCCCCCGCCCTATTCATTGCATTTTTGGGAGATTACGGCCAGACAGAAAGTAAACTCAGGTCATTCCCCCCTAAAATAGGGAATACAGAGATCCCGCGATTGCTGTATGCAGACGATGTCATACTAATTGACCAAACTCCAGTCGGTCTCAAGCGCAAAATTACAAACCTGGCAAAGTATATCAGCGAAAACAACCTGGAGATCAACGAGTCCAAAACCAAGATTCTGGTCTTCGAAAAAAATAATAAAAGAACTAAACAACACACATGGTTTCTTGAGCACACCGAAATCGAAACTGTTAAATCCTTTAAATACCTAGGTGTTCTGCTGGACTGTTCTGGAGGAGACTTGGCTTGGCAACTGCAACTATGGGAGAAAACCAAACGGCTGACCGCCCAAGTAAGAGCTGTGGACAGAAAATATGGCAAATTTTCACTCACGCCAGCCATAACCTTCTATAAAACAAAGGTGGTCCCGTCAATAGTATACGGCGCCGAGTCATCTCTGTGCTTACCTCGGCAGCAATGGTCCAAACTAGAGGGTTACGTGTGGAAAACGGTCCTCGGTTTACCCAAATCCACCGCTATGCCAGCAATTAGGCGAGAACTGGGCCTAGTTTCCCTGGAGTCCATGGTGGACCAAAGCGCGATGAGGCTATTTAGAAAAATCATCATGTCTGACACCCTGCAAATATATGAAACCCTGAGGAAAGAAAAAGAGCAAGGTAAATGTACCACCTTGACCAACTGGGCGAAGAAAAGGGAAAACGACCTAGCCCAAATAGCCTGCTCCGAACAAGACCTGAAGGAAAATCCAGACCGCATCAAACGCAAAATGGAAGATTGGGATTGGATCACCACAGTGGAAAAGACTAAAAACAAACTTTTATCCAACCTACCGCCCACGTTTAACAAATTAAAGAAGCCACTAAACTACTGTCTAAAATTCCCTGATAAAAAATTGAGAACTTTACTTCTGAAAGCCAGATTGAACCTACTCCCGACACGGGAAATTATGGCCATTCGTGACCCAAAGACCATCAAGACTTGCCGCCTCTGCAAAGACCAGACTACGATTGAATCTGTTAAACACCTAGTGATCGACTGCCCTACGACCAGGGAAAACAGAATAGCCTACCTTCGCCCTCTGATCGAGAACGCCTGGATCTTGGAGTCCGACGAGTGGTGGGACAGACTAATCTCAGGAGAGAAAACGAGTTGGGCAGTGGCAATGGCCAAGCTAATTGAACTAGTGATGAAAGAAATAAACTCCCAAGGAACTCCAGTGCATCCACAGCAAATGACAGATTCTCTTTCTTCACCCTCCACCGTAAGTCGCAACGCACGAGAGGTGTCTCCGGAGTAAGCATCCGTTGGAGAATAACCTGCGGTGGCGTTGCGTGAAGCCATTCCCTCCATAATTGAAGAAAGAGGACAAACTCTCACAACCTTTGATAAAACTCAGTTCCTTAAAAACTGAGTCAATATTTCAATTAAAAAAAAAAAAAAAAAAAAAACAATGTTCAATTTCTTCTGTGAGCACCTGGACAATGCTTAATTTTGTGCTGTGACATCTGATTAGTTGATATTGTCATGGAACCCACGCATTTGTTACTGAATGTTCAAATACTAATGATTAACAAACAATATAAACTAACTAAAGCAATTGTAGATGCTGAAAACTGGTAGTTTGGCCCCTTCAAAGGTCTCTCAGGACCCAAGCACCTACCACAGAGCCTATCCACATGTCACTCCCATCCACCCATAGAGACAATGTGCCCTCAGTGTCATGGTGACATTCCTGCAGGATAAGAGATGACAATGTATGTCTCCAAATACCAGGACAATCCCCAAATCAGCGGATGTCTCTGTCGCTGTCACTCATATTATACTTTTCACCCTTCAAGATATCTGTATTTATTCTCTGGTCGTGATGTTGTTAGCAACAACTTGGATGGCTCAAGCAAATGTGCACCTGACAACGTGCCTCTGGCCTACAGAAAGCGAGTGACAGAGACAAAGACATCGAGAGAGAGGCAGATACTTGAAGCGAGACGGAGAAAGGGGGGAAGAGGGACAGTGGGAGCAGAGTAACAGGAGAGAGAGGGAGGTGATGGAAAGAGAGGGACAGAAAGACTGATAGAAAGAGCGATAGTTAGATGTATTATATTTCAGGTACACCTAGCATATTGATAAATGTACCATACATGAAGACATATATTATAAATGAGATAAAATGACCCAACAAGTGTTTTGTGGTTCAATCAGTGATTTCTCAATCTAATGTGATGTAAATAGAACTATTTGTTTTGGAAAAATGGCGTAATACTGAAAGTATATGTTTTACCAGATTTTGTAACTGGGGTATGAGTGTGACAAAAGGACTACTGCTATTTGTGAGTTCAAGAATGAGTAGTGGCCAAAGCGGCATGTTGACCCAGATCCCTTTCGGTGCTGAGCCAGGGTCGAGCTAGGGAGCAGCAGCAACGGGTTTTAACAATGCAGTGCTTGTTCAGCAGTGGCAATGATTTGTGTGGCGAAGACGATGGTATGGCTGGTGATGTCGGGTTGGCGGCTGCTGGAAGACTTGGTGGCTTGGAGTCCAGCAAAGTGGGTACAGGCCTTCAAAACCCTGTGGACTCAGCTGGCTCAATACAGTGTCTGGGTACTGCAGCGGCAACAACTTCGAGCTTGAAGCCGGTAATCAGGCAGTCGGTGTCAAGTTGGGATGCTAAAAGGCTCTCCAGATCTCGGTGTGGAGATGGTGGATCTTCAGCATCCGTGTTGAGTGAAACTCAGAGATGCCGAGGCGACTAAGCATAGAGGTTGAGGAGGACTCTGGCGGTTACATTGCAGCAAGTGGACTGTGCCAAATGTTCCCAAACTCACATCGAAGCGGCTCGGAGATGCAGGGTGAGCCAGGGGTCCCTTCCTTGGTTCTGTGGTTGCTGCAAGATCCAGCTCAGTGTTTCCGGGGCAAGGTGAGTCCTTTCTTCTGCCCTTCACAACCAGGAAGGTCTTTAGAGATTGAGAGCACTTACAGAGTTCTGTAACATCCAGTGAGCGTGGTCCTGTGTACCAGTGTACCAATTGCAGTAGGCCTTTCACACAAAGCAGGTTATCCCAAATAGGCCCTTTGCATGATGGGAAGAAGAGCTGTCCCCTTTCCTGGAGCTCTGTGTCTTCTACTCTATTGTAGAGACCTTTAAAGCAGACTGTACCCCCAGTAAATCCTTCTTTGATCCAAAGATGATTCAACCAAGAGGAATGTCTTCCCACTTTATACAGGCAAAATGCTACAGCAAAGTGGTCCAGAGCAAGCCTGTTGTCAAGGATCCACTTCAGGCTGCTTAACAAGGTTCCTTTGCCTGCTGATGCAATAACCAGGGTGCCTTCCCTGCAAAAGGTAGGGAGGGGAGGCAGGAGGTTGTGGGATGTTGTAACCCACTAGTCTATGCCCTGCAACATCACTGTGCGTTGTTTGCATCAGAAATGGCCGCCAAAAAGATCCATGTGCCAAAAATCTTTGAAAAGGGCGCAGGGAAACGTGAAAAATAGGCCGCCAATCCATTTTGCCTATGTCAGTGGAAACACAGGAGACCACTGCCAAAACCTATAATTGGGCTGCCCACAGAGTAAAATGATACTACTTGAAAACGCAGTGCTGCATTGCAAGGGAAACACAGAACTGCTTTAAAAATCAATTTTTCCTTGGCTGTTAAATTTGCAAAATAATGATTCTCAAACAGCACAAAAGATCCAACATCCTTGTTGGGTGTTAAACATCACTTTATTTAAAGAATCCATTAAGCACAATGTCAGCAGGAGCACATTTAATCAGAAGAAAATCCACATTCAAAGGTGCTTGCATGGGAAAAATATGTCAGAAATGGGCGCAGTACCGCCGCTCGCCTGTGTCAGAAGCTGGCATTTATTTATACTGTCATGTAAAACTTGTACATTAAAATCAAAGCGTGGAAAAGAAGAGACTTCCCATAAAAAGCAATATATGTTGATACAAGTCAATCTCTATATTTTAAAAGGGCTGGAATTAAGAGATTTGGGGCTATATTTGTTAAAAATGTAAATTGTATTTTAGAAAAAGACTATTTTAAACAGTGTTTTAAAAGTGAGTTAAAGCCAGCCACACTGGGCTTCAAAGACATTCCTCTCCTTCTCCCAAACAAAGGAATCTTCCCCCTGCTCTCTGCTGAGGAACTGGAAGGGCGTTGTGAAAGGAGGTGGGAGGAGGACTTTGGCCTGTTGCTCTGACGGGAGACAAAAGACTCCCTTGACTGAAAGGAAATGCAAATTTGGGCGTCAACAGAAACCAGCTGTTGGCAGGAAGAGGCTCAGGTTGCTCTTGGCTCAGCCAAACCTTGGAGGCGGGGCTAGACTGAAATGTGTATCTGGAACTGAAGAAAATATATTTTTGAGAAAAAGATTCATAGAAAACTGTGCCAAACTGGTAAAAATCGGGAATTTATAGGTTGTTAAAATGAAAATGTTGCTCACAAGTAGAAACTACTCTGGAATTTGTGCGATGTTCAGAGACTGAACCGCTAAAATGTTGACTTTGCAGCAATTGTGATAATGCTAGGAATATGAAAATTTACAGGATTATGCCCAGATGCTATGCGCATGTATGTGGACAAATTTGTACAGATCTGACACTGGGTAACCAACCAAAAGTGCGAAAAACTGTCAATTGTGAACCAAAACTCTTAAGAAGATGGGACTTGGACAGATATGTGCTTTATTAAATATGTATTATTAACAAGTTGGTGATATTTTAAATATGTTTTATATGAAAAATATATTTTCTGTGTAGAAATAAAGGGGGGGGGTTCCCTGGACCATAAACACAGCGTCATCATGACACATTAGGACACTCTGGTTTCCTTCTCAAATCAGGAGAGAGGGAATACTTTGACCAATCAGTTTCCTAGATGGTGTGCTTAGTATAATTAGCCTACCCACCCCCTTGGGAAATACATAAATAGGGACTGTCGAGGACCTAGAGACAGACACACATTCATCCATCAACTGATTTACTGGCGAAGCAATCTGCAGGAAGAACCCAGATCCAGACTCCAGAACTCTGAAAGCAGAAGGCCCAATCCAAAGCTGAACCCTTCTCAGCTGGCCTTTAAAATCTTGCAACCTGATTCTAACCCCAAACTTCCAAGGGGCACAACAAATTGAACAGCCTGATGTGCTGTTTTTCTGCTTCTTGCCAAGAACTCTTGCTAGAACCCAGAGATCCAAACCAGTAGAGCAGAGCTCTAACCCAGAACCAACCCGTCAGATCCAGAACCAGAGGCCGTGCAGAGACAGAGTGCTGTGCTGAGAGCAGAACTAGGTGCCCTGAATCCTGTCCGGTGGCTAGCAGATTCCAGTCCAAAACTCTTGACCAGATCTCTGACGGGCATATTCCAAAACCATAGTTGTGAGTATTTAGCATACAATTGTCCATACCAATCTCTTATCCTTAAGTAATCCTATCCAACCCATTCTATCATATCCAGACAGCATTGTAGAATCTATTTTGTCTGTCCTGAATCCTTCCCTCATCCATATAGTCCTGTGATAATTGTAGTGATAAATCATCTTAGCGCTAATATATATTTGCCGAAGAAAGGCAAGTGTCGCAGCGGGCAAAGATCAGACAGAGGCACCTCTGGACTGGTGGCTGTACCATTGGTATCTCGCATCTTCATAGCCTCTTAGTGTAAAGCCAATCCTTGTTTGTAATATTCAAAAGCGCATCTTTCATTTGAAATCTTGACTCTTTTTGAGAAAAATCAACCTTTATTAAAACCTTCATAACTTCTGAACCGTACATGCTATAAACGGAATTTAAGTGTCAGATTGAAGCTCACACCCGCAGCTTTCAAACGAATTGCATTACAACTCCTTATAGTTTGCAGCAATCGCGCTTAATGCGCACGGAAAGGTTTGCTGCGATTCTGCATTTGGCTCAATTTCATCACATGTAATATAGCTATTTCTCTGCACTCAACCTCTGAATTCAGTTTCCTATCTGCCAGTCATTCAACCATCATTGCTAGTGTTTACCTGAACCTATCCAAAGCGGCTCCCACTAGTTCTGAATCCTATTTAGAGATTTAAAGTAATTTTTAGCATTTTTCCCATTCATTTAAAATCACCTTCAAAAGCAATTGAACTGTTTTAAAATCATTCCTGTTTCTGTCTGCTTGCTGGGGGAATTGGGATTGGAACTGCATTTGTAGAGTGTTTATTCCTGAATCCTGTTTTCTCTCCTTCCATCTCTATATTGCATATTAGGGGGGGACTGAGTAGTATCAGGGGGAAAGAGTGATTACATTGCATTTGATTGAACACACAAAAGTATTATTTCTGTGCTGGATTAATTTCCTATTATTGCATTTCATTGAACCCACACAAAGTTTTCTTCTATGCTACATTATTCTTCTCATCCATACTCCTACTGATTAAAGAGATTGTGATTATTGTAATATCACCCAACGCTGATCATTGTATAAATATTAATAGTGATATCTAGACATTGTTCAAATTCATACAAGTGTGATATATATATATTGTTCAATTCATAAAATAAATCTTTTAATTTTGCAAAACAACCTACTTCTTGGTTCAGTGAGACAGGGGCAGATTCAAAGAGAGGGGCATGATATAAGGGTACATCATTCAGAAATAAAAACTTTAGACATAAAAATATATAATTAAGGGTTCCAGCTGGGCATCTCACGCCAGGCATTGACTTAGGTGGAGTGCTGGGTTGAAACCACTTACAAGGTTTGGGTGCTGTATCAAAAACCAAGATGGTCAGTCCCGTCTGGCTGAACCTCTCCTGGTGCTAGATGGCAATTGTTATGACAGGACTGTCTTTGAAGCCTTGGTTCGCATAGGCCCTGCTGGGGAGAGTTTCTGTAACCTGGAGGAAGGTGTTGACCCTCCTCAGAAGGATCAAAAAGAATAAAAGAAGATTCCTGGGCTGAATCCAACATGGTTATTGTGGTTACACCCAGGCCGGACTGTTACCACTCCTGTCTTGCATATGTCGCTGTTCACGAAGCTGACATAAGCATGACATTCAGTGCTTGTGGCTATATAATTGTGTAATATCAGTAGCCATCATGTCAAAACCAGACTTGTCTTATATTCAGTTATCAATAGCTGCCACAAAGCTATCTGGGTTACACAATTATCATGGTTGAACCAGAGGTGCCAACAATTAAAATGCCACCTCTGTCTATTGGAACTTTATGTTCAGGAAAACGCACATGAACATTGAATCTGCCCTACTGCCCCTGCACAGCAGCTGCTGGACGTGTCAGGAGACATTCATAGTAAGGTACATACCTTGCTAGTGCAAGCTCACTATGAGTGCACATGACAATAATCCCATGCTATGGCAGGCAGATATGTTGAGTGGTTTTCCTTTCCTTCTCTATTCAGACTTCTTAGTATATAGGGAGGACGCAGTCTATATGCAAGCCATCACCATATTAGGGTCAAGTACAGCTGCATGGCACAGCATGGCTCGGCTGTCAAATGGAGGCAGTCAGGAACAGGATGCAGATATAGGCGGCCGATCTGCATGCCGTTGGTCTCCTCCCCCCACCACCAGTATACAACATGCTTACTCCTTCCAGAGCCCCTTGCAGTGCTGCACTTGCCGAATATCTGGTTGACAGCATTGAACCACTCCTCAAATATTTAGTGACCCAGATCCCACTGCTGCCCAGCACCTTTGCTACTGTCACACGTGCCTTCCTCTTGTCCGCACTACCACTCCCCGATCGAAATCGCATCGCGCTTTTGCTCTCCAGCAACCTTTGGCAAAGAAGAGGTCTTAGCACTATAGGTCTTAACATGTTTTTCCTGCAGTAGTTTTAAGAAATAACAAACCACAGTTCTCGATCCACCAAAGTATCAGAGGAAACTATTAATAATGGACAAATTGCACCAATTGTGCAGCTCAGATTATCACAAAACAGAAAAACACTGGGCCTGATCACGAGTTGGGCAGTACCCTGCCTGGGACACTGCCCAACTTTAGTAGCGGTAGTCCCCATCTGTCCTGCGGTATTACCCCCTGATTACGAGTTGGGCGTTAGCCCTTAAATGCGGCAGTAACATTGTTACTACTGTATTTAAGGGCTAGCCCTATCATGAGTCTGGCGTGTTTAACCGCAGCTCAGAGCTGGAGGTAAACATGATGAGAAAATACCAATTTTCGGTACAATTCCCACAGCTGTATTACCGCGTGGTAATTGCACCGAAAACTCCCCATTCCATCCAATGGACCCAATGGGGAATGGGGGCTTACAGTAAGTGCCCAACCTGTGATCTGGCGGTAATACTGCCGGACGGGTGGGTGCTACGAGTCTGGCGTGTTTAACCGCAGGTCAGAGCTGGAGGTAAACATGATGAGAAAATACCAATTTTCGGTACAATTACCACAGCTGTATTACCGCATGGTAACTGCGCCGGACTTACAGTAAGTGCCCAACCCGTGATCTGGCGGTAATACTGCCGGACAGGTGGGCGCTAACACTAATAAAGTTGGTCAGTACCCCAGCCAGGACACGCCCAACTCACGATCAGGCCCTACGTCGCCATTGGGTCCATTGAAACCAATGGGGAGTTTTCGGCACAATTACCTCTGGCGATAATTGCGCCGAAAATTGCATTTTCTCTGTGTGTTTACCACCAGGTCTGAGCTGGGGGTAAACACGCCAGACTCATGCTAGAGCCAGCCCTTAACTCGTGATCAGGCCCAAAGCGTTAAATGAATGGATGCCTAAGGGTTAAAGTTGAGCACAGAGCGGATAAGAGTCCATTCATTTCTTCATGTATTTATGAAACATTGAACTAAAGCTAAAGAGAAGGAAACAGTCCTCATGACTAAACGGTGAGAAATGTACGCACTTGACATTAGAGCAGAACAATAATCCGTCTCATGAGGGAGAGCATTATAGTCTTGAAGCTGCTTTGGCTCAGAGACAGGAAAGAACCTGGCACCGGGAGCTGGGAAAGAACAAGGCAGTGCTTTGCTGGCGTTAATTAATCCTGCAAGTCAAGGGAGCCGCTTCAGGATGGATGTTAGCCACACAGCCTGCAGCTTGTTTGCGCAGTCTTGCGGTCCTTGGCTTGTCTGCAGACATCTACTCCACGTCTGCAGGTGTTTTAGGCAAGACGTAACAATTTGTACCTCGTCTTGCAGGTCTGCTCTGGAACTGGGTTTCTGCAGTCAATGGTCTCTCGAGCATGCATGCATGGAAATAGAAATATGGAGCCTCATTCTGCTTCGGCAGCAAATATACATGCATTCTGCGTTAGGCAGTATTGGAGCAGAACTTCCACGGAAATACTGCCAAACTGAGTTACCGCTAGAATCACTAAATCCGGCGATTGTATCCCCCGGATTGCAAGTGGTTAATCCCCAATTTTAGTGTCCATTGGACTGGGCCTTTGGCACATTTTCAGCAGGTGGTAATTGCGCCCGCAGTACCGCAGCTGCTTTTGGGCATTGAAGTGATGTTTGGGGCAACTTGCTGCAATATACCCTCCACTTCAAACTCAAAATCGGAATTCGCCAGTGCTCAACTAGCAGCAATTTTGTTACCACAAAAAAAGTGGCGGTAATACAAATACCACCAAAAATTGGACGCAACCCCGAACTCGCCAAGAGGCTCATAGTGTTATCAGTTTCCTTTTCCGAATATGGTTGTGAAATTAATCATTTTGATTTAAAGTAAATTAAATGATTTTTGTGAAAAGGACAGTTCCCCATAACGTGGGCCTGTGTAAAAAAAATGTATAATCGCCTGTCAGATAGTAAATATCAAATTCCAAACTGTCAGATAGCCAATACAAGATACAATAATAGCAAACAGAGCATCTAGATGCAGCAGGTCCTGAAAGAAACCGCCAGCTTTATATCCGTATAATTGGTTATTTATTAGGGCTTAATACCGAAGAAGTTTCTAAGCGCAGACCCGGGATTCGAACCTGTCTTGCGGGCCCTGAGCTATCCTCCCGGTCAAATAATTATAATTGGTTAAAACTGAGAAAAGGGACCCAATCGTGGCAATGGGGGTCATTACGAGTATGGAGGTAGCCATGGCGCTATTAGCGCCATGGCTACCCCCATACCGCATACCGGGTCCGGGTTCCCTGAATGGGGACTTACCGGGTCATTCCAACCTTGGAGGACCCGGTATTTCCCCATTCAGGGAACCCATCCCCATTCCCATTCGAGCCCCCATAGGGCTCAATGGGAATGGGGAGGGAGCTAACAACGGGCCCGTTGTTAGCTCCCTGGTCTGCTAGCGGGATCCGCTAAGGACGCCTGGTTTTACCAGGTGCCCTTTACGGGTCCCGCAAGAAGACTCGTGATAGGGCAGTAAGGGGTTAACGGCGCTGGCACCATTACCGGCGCCGTTAACCCCTTACAGCCCAGCTTGTAATGATCCCCAATGTCTGTGATCATGTTACTTCGCCTTGGCCACCTGTATACATGGAGCTCTGTGTCATGGCAGACCTGCGTTGGGCGGTCTTTGGAATCTTGTTCTGCACCACTGGGCCCATTTAGTACACTCTGCAACTTGGACAAATGAGGAAGGATTTTGGAAGCAGAAAACAAAAGAGGGCATGGACAACCATTGCTGCGCACATTATGTTACTGCCACAAACCTGGCCACAGTGGCAGCTGTACAGATCCTGGGAGTGTGACTAGGCCCTCTCAGTTTGGATTTGAACAGAATCCCTGTCCACCATCTGCGGACCCCATCACGTAATGTGAGCTGTAGGGGCTTCACGGAGTGGCATGTGAGATTGCTGTTCCATAAGTGTTCCTCAGCTTCTCTGCCCACTAGGCTTTGCCATGCCCCCACACCTCTCAAGCTGAAGCATGTTCAAACTCGTCATGTTCACACATGGAGCAATAATGCAACAGCCAACACAATGGGTAAACACCAAATAGGTTAAAACAGCATGATCGTAAAAGATATCCATAGAAATTGAAAGAAATTACATATATAAAACCCAAACCATAAAGCTATCAGAGGTTGGAAAAGGCTAGTGGATGATCCCAGTGACTTTACAGGCTTTGCCCGGCTAAAATGATGATAGAACAGGCACAGATGTAAACAAGCAGCATCTGCAATGACGTCATCTGTAAAATGTAATTAACAATAGCCAGCCTTCTCAATGAGTTGAAGGATTCAATAGATGGACACATGAAAGCAAGAATTAAACACAGACCTTCCAAAACTGCACATCAACAAAACATGGCAGAAAATCAGGCAGGCCATGAAGCAAGACTTGAAAGAAGGTGAGATACTGGTGAGGACCAGTAGGACAAGTATAATTATATAAACAAACTCTGGTTCCAGAATATATGAGCAAAGTGCTGGATAGTGGGAGAACCCCCACCCCGTTCCTCAATGGTGATGTTAAATAGGTGCAATATTTTCACATGCAAAGTCATAAACAACTGCAGCAGAGCTGACAAGAACAGGATCTAAACGGCAAAGCATAAATAGGGGCATTGAAATCACAGTGTTAGTGTCAAGAACAAGGGTCTTCCAGCTTCAGAGGTGTTGGACTACGACTTCCATACTCCTTCATCATTGACTAGCCTGGCTAGGTGTAACACCTAACAAATATAGGCCAGAACTAAGACTGGTACCTGGTACCCAGGGCAGTGATCTGTGCACACCCATTCTCTGCAAAGTTGGATTTTTGGGCAGTCACCCATCTGTACTGTGTGACTTACAGACAGATAAGAACTATCCCAGGTGCAGGTGAACCATTAGAACAGAAATGACTGAGAAGCAATGCACTGCAGAACTGCTTTGGACTGAAATACAAACTTTCATTCCGAGTATGCTTTTTTTTCATTGCTTCGTATGCACAGCCATTATCTGCTATGGGCCCTGATTGTGGCCAACGGGCTGCATTCATTCCAATGGGCTGGACATTTCCAGTGCACTAGATTGCTGCTCCGCCCATCCCCTAGACCCCGTTTACCAGACTTTTAAGTTGTGATAGTTAGAAAGGGTTACATTGGCCCTCATTCACAGTCGGACTCAATGGGAGTGGGGATCATGGAGGCAGCGGCATAATAATAACGGTGCCCGTGCCAGTGCTTCCATGAACGTCTGCGGCTGGGTGCCGTTCCGCCCTCCACGGCAGACCTGGCGGGCGACACACGGCACCAGGCACCAGGCTTGTACTTTGCCGGTCCGGTTGTAATGAGGGCCATTGTTTTTCCACTCTCCATATCCCTATAATTGATGAAGGCTCCAGGCCTCCTTCACCCCTCAGGACGAGACAGCGGATCTGTGACCAACTGCAGGATGTCAGTTAGAAACTTTCTGGAACCTGCATTTAGTTATTTAATTTTATGAACTCAGAAAACATTGTGTAATTTCATTAATTGTTAATTTTATTGCGTCATTTTAATATTCAGAGTGTTCTTGTAATGTCTATTATTCAACTGGTGCTTTATTTGCATGCTCTTTATGTATAGGGTTGTTGATGCCACATCATAGACAATGGAACTGTCCCGGTGCCTCCCCGCCAACACATTGCACTTGGTCTGTCCTTTTGGGTATATTAGTCCAAGCTCTTAGGCTTGGGTATGTCTTTTTCCCTGGAGACCTTCCGGAGAGTTGCTCTGCACGAGCCTGTGTTCTGCTGTCAGATTTGCCTGTGGCCAGAGTCCGTGACGGGCTCTGAGACCTGGAATGTGCTGTCTTGCTGGTGCTGCTGGTCACCCTGCCATTGCTGAGACCACTGCAGGTGTGGTGACCCATTGACTTCATCTGAGCACCCGAGCTCCACATGAACCACTTACTGTTTGTATTACTGCTGTATATACATTCCTCTGGGTTCCATTGTTATTCATTATGCTGTTTATGCAAACCTGTCACTAAATGTTGTGCTGATTTCTATGCTAGTGTCATGTTGGTTCTTTCTGGAGTTCAGTATTCATTTTTGCATTCACTTTGATTTGCATGGAATGTGCATTCTGACCAGTCTTCCTACCATTCCTTATTTGCGCCCTGTTACAGGATCAAAGATTTGACCCTGTCAAGATTAGACGGGGCCCCCTTTCATCCTGGGGCAGGAGGTCTGACATGGTACTTGGCAGAGCTAGTCCTGCCCCAGAGGAGGGGTGAGGGAGTTTGGTGGTTCTTAGGCTCTGTCCCCTGTACATGTGCCTGGCTTATTGTACACTGTACGTCTATCAATCCCCCATACCTGATGTGCAACATGCTGGTCAGTGATTCTCTATCCCTCCCATAGGACTGTATCAACCAGAGGTCCTTGTGGCAGAGACCAGATTACGGAGCTCATAGATATGAGAGGTGACGGTGAGCGGAAGCCATGGAACGCTGTTCAAGTCAGACCTGCAATGAAGAAGCTGCAGTCAAAAAAGTGCACAGACTCTAAAATGTACTTTGTTTGTAGTGGGCTGCCATTTCAAAGAGCCGACGAACCTCTGTACGAAAAAGGGCTGGGGTGTACATATTTTGTGCTCAGTAACCAGGCCCATGGTGAAAAATAAGATAGCAATTTGCCCAGAAAACCAGCTGGTGTGGAGGACCAATCAAGGAGGATGGTGGAGGATGGAAGAGGGTCGAAAGGGACATTGCAGTGTGTTTTGTTTGAGGTGAGGGAGGAGAAGCTGGATCAAGAGACCAGGTGGAGGAAGGAAGGTGCAGTGGAGCATGGAGGAGAAATGTAAAAATCACATGGAAGGTGAGTTATTTGTTGCTGAGAGAAAGTGGTACTTGAGTGTGAGAGTGCGTGGGTGAGTGAGACTAGGGAAGAGTGTAGGGGTGTGAGTGAGAGTGGTTGGGAAAGATGACTGGGAGTATGAAAGTAGGGTGGTGGAGGGAGAATGAGAGGGAGAAGAGTGTAGCGGAGAGCAGTGGGAGGAGAGTGTAGTGGGGAATAGTGGGAACAGGAAGTGATAGAGAGTGGTGGGAGGAGAGTGGAGTGGGAGAGAGTAGCAGGAGTGGAGAGAAGTGGTTGGAGAGAGATGGCGAATAAAGCAGAGGGTAGAATTGTAGAGAAGAGAGAGAGAGAGAGAACACCTCGGAGGCATAGGAGAGGTAGCGAGAAGGGGTCGAGACGGTGGGAGGAAGAGCAGTGAAGAGAGTAGGAGGAAGCAAAAGGAAACACAGTACAAGGGCATGCAAGGGACGGACAAGGGAAGGACAAGTGGAGCCTGGGCAATTAGACGACACCTATTCCAGTTGTTAAGAATCTTGCTATTCTTGTGCAATCCTTGGATAGGATCCATGTAGAAAATCCCAGAGGGGGACAGTGAGATAAGGCGTTTGCCTTTGGGCCATCATGCCAGGCCGCCAGTCAGCTGTTAGATTTATTATTATTTTTTTATTTCAAGTCATACAGTGGTATATAATAACAGCTTTTTGACAACAAGATAAAAAAGGAAACAGATTTGAACGGCTACTGATCTCTAGTGTGCACCTTGTGATTTAGGGACACCTGGGCTAGGGTGGGGAAAGCCCATTGGAGGCACGTGAGAGAGAGAGAGAGAGACAGCCCTTAGTAAAGCCCTTCTCCAAAAAAGACCATATGTGACATCCCCATTACATGTCTGTCAAGAACTCGGGTAGGGGATCACAGGTAACCCATACATCGCGTTCTCCAGCACTAAGTTTGTGGAAACACACCATCATCATTATCCTTGAAAACTACAGCTGCTGCATTAGGTTGATGGGAGCTGCAGTCCAAGGCATATGGAGAGCTAAAGTTTTTTTTTTCCACTTTATTTTTATTGAGCTTTTCAACAAGTGACAAACGACAGTTCCACCAGCCAACCACTGGCATTAATCAGTAAATAACCACAACAAACGTTTAAACCCACCCACTCTGCCCCTCCTCCCCAACCACAGGCTTACCAGGCTTCCGAGAACAAAAGGTCCAAGAGGCAAAGAGCAAGAACCAGACACAAATAACATCTGAACATATTGGCCATGCTAATAGTGAGGTCCCCAATAACAATTCAGAACATGGCAACCAGGCGGGAAACCACCACCCCGCCACCCCCGAGTACAAGGCTTACCAAACCCCTAAGCAATTCACAGCTTCAAGGCTTCACAGTCCACACTTAACAGAACCACTGTCCAATCCTGTAGAAAAGATGACATAGTATCATTGGTGATGGCCGACAGTTTCTCATATGTGAAGATAGCTATTAGCTTATTAAGCCATTCCGTCTTGGTGGGGGCTACGGAACACTTCCACTTTTGGGCCAGAGCCAATCTTTCCACTCTCAACATCGCCCCCATCAACCCTGTAAAAGAAGTGAAATCACTATCCTGCAAGGGGGTGCCCAAGAGGACCTCAAACGGGTGGAGGGAAGGGCACGATCCAAGAATGTCTTTAATCCAACTGAGCAATTCCGACCAGAATACCTGGATGATCGGACACTCCCACCACATGTGAAACCATGTACCCGACTCACGCACAATCTAGGACACATTGGAGACACCTTAGCAAACATCTTGGCTAGAGAGACAGGGGGACGATGCCAGGAGTGAAGAATCTTAAAGTTATGTTCCATGGCTGCCGTATACAATCTCCCCGAAAAAACGGACTTGAAAACAGACTGCCAAGACTGATCATCAAGGGTATTGCCCAGCCATTCCTCACAGGTATGCTTGAATGACTGTCTACCGGTTAGGTCAGCTGTGACTAGCACATTATAAATCTTAGAAAGGGACCCCTTCCTAGACTTGTCTTCTGCAAAAAATCCTTTCAAAAGGAGTCAAAGGACGTGAAAGACCCCGCCTAAGTGAGGATTCCCTTGAGCCGCAGGTACTCAAAGACCGAAAGCGGCTTATCCCTAAGCACCTCCAACAGCTGATCATATTCAATAAAGACCCCCTGGTGAAAGAGCTGGGCTGCCCTTTCCAACCCCTGATTAGACCAAGGCGGCGTCTCCCAGAACCCCCTGGCTCCCAGATTAATCGGGGGACCCCATAAAGAAGAGAGGGGGATGGCCAGGAAGAGAGGAGCCTATTATCCTTATCGGGTTTCCAAGATGCCCACAAGACAGCAAGGATTGGATGCGATCTAATTGGCCCAGGGATAGATTTTGGGGGAGCCCATAGGAAATCTCTGACCTTTCTTGAGTGGGCCTGAACATCCTCCACAAAAGTTCAATATGTCCTCAGGTCGTCTCTTAAGTGTTCTAACATCACCCCTAACTGGGCTGCTTTGTAATACAGTCTAAAATCTGGGAGACCAAAGCCCCCACAAGACTTGGGAAGGGTCAGGGTGGAATATTTCACTCTGACTCTCTTGCCATTCCAAATGAAACAAAGGAGACGGGATTGCAGTACTACAAAAAAGGAGTCCGGGATTTTGCAGGGAAGGGACGCAAAAAGATAGAGAAGCCGCGGGAGGATGTTCATCTTAACTGTGACCATTCGTCCAAACCATGAAAGGGTAAGGGGGGCCCACCTTAACAGATCCCCCAGGATCTTTTCCTGAAGCGGGAGGAAGTTTAGTTCAAATACTTTACTTAGATCCCTGGGGATATTAGTGCCCAAATACCTGGAAAACTCCCGTTCCACTCGCATACTCTGCACTTCCGTCCTCGCCCTGATTTCGTCATCCAACCCCCAATCGGCATTATGCAGGATTTGGATACATTGACCTTTAATCCAGAAAAAGACCCAAAGTGACGAATCAAACCCAGCAACTGCGGGAGGCAATCGCAAAGGTTGGTCAGGTATGCCAAAACATCGTCTGCAAACAAAGATTGTTTGAATTCGCAGTCCCCGCAGAGCACCCCTAAAACTCCCTTATCATCCCTGACCGCAATGGCGAAGGGCTCCATCGCCAACGCATACAAAAGGGGAGAGAGGGGACACCCCTGACGAGTGCCTTGAGAGAGCGAGAAACCCGCCGAAGTGCAACTATTAACCAATACCTTAGCCGAAGGACCATTGTACAGGGCTGAGATCCACCTAAAGAATTTCCGGAGTACCCGCCCCATGTAAGGCCATTCGACACGGTTGAAGGCCTTTTCGGAATCCGAGGAGGTAAGCCTCCTTCCCCCGCCTCGACACCTCATGCATAAGACCCATGGTTTTCCTTACATTATCTGAACCTTGGCGACCCGGAATGAAATCGACCTGGTCGCCGTGAACCAGGGAGGGTAGGAATTTCGACAGCCTATTCGCCAAATGTCTGGCCAGAATTTTGACAATTACATTAAGAAGGGAGATGGGCCTGTAAGACTGACATCACGAGGGATCTTTCCCTTCTTTCGGGAGTGCCACGATTAGTGCCGACATCATAGTACGGGGAAGGAAGCCCGTGTCTAGGGCAGAGTTAAACACCTTAGCTAGGAAGGGGGCTAGCATGGAGCGGAAAGTCTTATAGAAGCAAACCGTGAAGCCATCATCTCCTGGTGCTGTACTGCTCCTATAGTAGAAATGGTATCGATTATTTCCTGGGGTGAGATAGGGAGCTCTAACAGGTCTGAGTTCTCCGACGTGAGGTGAGGGATGGGGAGGGAATCCAAGAACCGGTCCACATCAGCCCCGTCTCCTGAATACTCTGACGTGTACAGACCTTCGTAATATTGCCTAAACTCCGCTGCTATTTGGTCATCCTGCAGAACTCTTTCCCCAGTCTGACGTGCGATGAAGTTCACCCTTCTACTATTCTGAAGCTCCCTCAATCGCCATGCCAGGATTCTATCCGCCTTTTCCCCCTTCTCCATATACCGTTGTTTCAAGAAGGCTAACTTTCTCTCTGTCCCACAAGCAGGGCGGACAGTTCAGCCTTGAGATTCTGAAGCTCCTCCCACTTGCCCAGGCACATCTGCGATCTCAATTTCCCTCCCGGTTGAATGGCAGCTATTTGCTCCCTCAGCTTTAGCTCCTCCCGACCCCTCTCTCTCTTCTTCCTCACACCCATCTCCATCAGGGACCCTCTAACCGTGGCCTTGAATGCGTCCCAAACTCCCCTAACCTCCACATACCCAGTGTCGTTGAGCAGGAAGTATTCCTTGATTGAACCTCCCCTGCCCCAACCCAGCCCCAACAACAAAACCCCCCGCTCCCTCCCACCCTCCTTACCCCAGAGCGCCTGGAAAGCCCGCGACATCCCACCGCCGAGCCACCAGGCCACCAAGGATCGCCTCCACCTGGGCTCCCTCCACCAAAAAAGTAACACAGCATTTTGAGCCCCCCCCATTTTAGAAACATGCCCCAATCCCAATAAACTGTTCCAACCCCCCCTCAAATTCCAAAGACCACCCTACTAAAAGAAACACATATGAGGCGGCTACGACCAATACGGGACCAGACACCTGACCCCTCCATTCCACCGCCCACAATCATCACAAATGTCTCTGTCATCCAAGTTAGGGCGTTGGCTGCCTCGGGGATGGCGGCGCCACCTTCCTGAACTTCCTATGCCCTAGGATGCGACATCTTCCTACAGATTCCGAGGATTCACGGTGGCCTCCGTCCTGCCTATTCCCACTTCCCTTCGCCTCATTTGCAGAGGAGTCCCCCAGTAGTTCACCAGTCACTCGTTGAATGTCGAACTCCGAGGTAAGGGAAAACTTATAGCCATCCACCTCAAAGGCGAGCGAGAACGGGTGGTCCCACCTATAACACACTCCCTTGGACTGTAGCCACCTCGTCAAGGGCCCACAGAGTCTCCGGCGAGAGAGGGTAAGCGCAGAAAGATCTTGGAAAATCGTTATTTTAGTATCCTTCCAGTAAATAGGGCCTTTCTTACGCGCCAACTCCAGAATCTTAGTTTTCTCAGCAAAATAGTGAAATTTCACCAGGACCGATCTAGGCCCACTGGCACGACCTCCCACTCTATAAGCTCTATCAATTGTGGGTTCACTGGTGTTTTCGCCATCAAACAGCTTACTTATGATTGCCTTGACCCCTCTGGCAATGTCCGACTGCATCTCCCCTTCCTGCTCCAGAATACCGAAAAACCTCAGGTTAGAGCGTCGCTCCCTATTTTCTAGGTCATCCAGTTTAAGGATGACCTTCTCCTCCCGCCTCTCCAGCTCAGCAAGCCTCATGTCAAACTGCGTCTTGAAGAGGTCCGCCGAGGTTTGATTAGCCTCTAGGGCCTGGGCGCGATCCTCAACTGCATCCACCTTCTTATCCAGGGAGTCCAATCGCTTGCTAATGTCTGCCCTGAAGCCCAGAATCTCCTCCAATAGGGCTGCCATATTCCGGCTCATCGATTGGACCTCCATCGCCTCTGACTGGCCCGCGACCTGCATGAGGACCTCCTCCCCTGGCCTTTCCGGCCCGCACCAGTCCATCCAGGGAGGCGCAGATACACCCTCACAGCAGGGGAGCAAGGGGCCCGCAGCGGAAGCAAGACCCAGGCCAGCCCGACGGGCCTTCCCATGTCACACACATCTCCCCCCGCTCCCTCTAAGCTCTGATGCTGGAATCCACACTACCAACAAGCCACTCAACAGTCCAGTACCAGGACCACCTCTTCTCTTTGTTGTTGAAGCAGGGTTTGTGTGAGTTAGATTTCCCCACCAGGCGCGGGCGCAACAGATGCCAAGGCAAGTCTCAATCCTCAGGCCCGCAGAAAAGAACCCTCTAAGGGGGGGCTCTGGCACTCCACCCCTCCTCCCAAATTGCAGGCTGGAGCGCCGTTCGAGGGGCAGTAGAGGCTCCGGGGGGCAACCACCCTGCCAGCAAAGTCCAAGGAGTACCCAGGGGCTGTGGGCCCGACCGCGGTCCACCCCTGCCGCTCACCCGCTTCCAGAGTCCTTGCGAGTGGCAGCCAGCAGACCCACTGGACAGGCGTCCGGGACAGGCCGTCCACCCGTAACTCGCTCACGAGCAGGGCAAGATCCCCTTCACTCCTCCCTTCCTGCTCACGACAGGTCCTCCGGCAGGTCCTCCGCAATCAGTCACGGGGGCGAGGGTTTTCCCACAGGCCACTCACCCCTCAGCCACTCCACCACCTCAGCCCAACTTCCAGCCGCCTGCAGGGGGATGCCGCCCACGCTGGGGCTCTTCGGCCGATCCAACACTCCACACTGCTGGTACTCGGCACACTGGACCTCCTGGGGGGGCCGACTCCAACACCCGCCACCTCCACCCGGGTCCCACAGTCTAGACCACAGGCGCCACCCAAACAGAGCTCTCTGGGTGCCAAGCTCACGGGGAAGGCCACCGCCCCTCCCCCACCGCCAACCAGCCAGCCACAATGCTGATCCCCAGCAGGAAGGCAGCCACACTCCTCTCGCCTCCGGCAATGGGGCAGTCGAACACCGGTCTCCCAGCGCCCCGGACTCCTGGATCGCACTCAGCCACCACACGAAGGATTCAGCCTGCCTCAGGGGGTGGTCAGGATACACGCCCCACAGGGTTGGGGGGGCTCAATTCCCCTTATTAGGCACCCCGAAGAGGAGACCGGCTGAGGCACGTCAGCTTATCTCAGCACCCCCTGGTGGCTCCCTGAGCTAAAGGTTTTTAATCCCTAGCCTAGAATAAGGAGACAGAACTGGCAGAATGATTAGTATACTATGCTTCCACAGAGCACAGGTAGAATATTGCAGGAAATAAATATTGAGCCTACAAACTAAAGCATGAATTTTTGACCTCCAAGGTCTTCCTGAAAGCTCTAGAATGGTAGAACTTTGGATATCTCTGGATATTCAGACATTCCAGCCTACACAATGGATGGACACTGTGGAATTCTATTCTACAATATATCTCTGGAAAGCCACCATGTGTAACCACCAGAGGTGGCACATAGGGAGTAGGGTGACATGAAGGCTGAAATAAGCAGGGCTAGGATTTCAGGAAACAGAGGAACATGACTGAAAAAAACACAACAGAAATATAAGTACCACTAGCCATTTCCAGCGTAACATACACCGTTCTAGCAGATTATAGAGGTCAATATCAGTCCGTAATTCACAGGGTCACTTCTGACCCCCATCTCAAATATCGGTATTACCACCGATCGCTTACAGGAAGGGGCGTAGGTCCCTGTGACTTATTAATGGTAATTGAAAAGGCATATCACATAGGAAACTGTCTTCTTTTGAATTTGAAAGGCATATTTGTATCAGATGGAATGGGAGGTATGCACGGTATAAGAACAGTATCTAAGTTCCACCAATTACATGGTCTTCTATGATGTGTATTTGTAGATGCGCAATTGTCAACCTTGTTCCAATACAGAGTCCCTGTGATGGCAAAGGATTGCACAGTAGCATCATTAGAGCACCAACGTTTAGTTTTAGCTCGTGAGGAGGCATTCGTCAGACAGCTTTTCACTGTTTAGAGACTGCAACGTTGAGCAGGTAATGAACTATTCATTGACACTGGAACCACCCTGCCCTGTGTGAAAAGAAGTGGAAAGAAGTAACTTCAAATTATTCCGAATGTTTGCGATACTGGAATGTGAAGGTGATCGTGTAGAACCATGCTTATTCTGTTTGTTAAAATGATAGCTGTTGTTGAAGTGAAAGGGAACAAAGGGGTGCACTTTGTCATCTGGACAGCAGAGGGCAACCTAGGACTAATGGATTGCATCAACAGAGTATGGAAACATACTTATGCATTTTATATACATAGATTAGATTGTGTTCTAGGGAGATACAAATTAAATACAAATGAATGTTGATGTTACTGAAAACACCATTCTGACACTGGTTTGAGGCACCAGTGATTTGTGACTATTCCTAACGGGTTTATCCAACGTTTTGTCTGATGAGTCCACACCTGAGACACCATCAGAGAACCAGTTATGTCCCTAAAGGACTCCAACAACCTCAGTGTCAACGTATACATTGTACTCTACTTCCCCTGTGGCTGTCATCTTGTACTGCTCACTGTGTAGGCTTGAATGATCGGTGACAGCCTTTTTGTGATGCTAGTTGGATACTGATTGATGTATCCCAGGGTCTCTCTACCAGCAACTTCATGCAAAATCCAATATTGAATGTAAGGGTCAGACATAGCCAATATGAGTTACTAAATTGCACATGGATGCAACCACACATCCGCATATGGTCATGGCTACGGCTGTGGCCTGCCTCAAAGAGTGAGGGCTCTTATTTTCAATGTCAGAGAAGATCAGTGAATGGTGTTCATGTTTGAAAGCTGAATCCATACTAGATTCATACAAGCCCTAGAAGCATTCCCCACATTGATTGAGTGAGAGTGTAATTTTTTAATGGATGTAATAGAGTTTATTTTCCAACCCAGTTCTCCCAAAAAGTGGCAGGTCTGCTCCCCTACCTTGAAGTAACTAGGGTTGAATCTTGGCACATGGAAGAAGACATCCTGATTTGTGAGGTGGTCCTGCCTAAAACAGCAACATGCCAGGACCCCTCCTGATGTCAAAACTCAGCTCCTTTACCAGCTATACTGGATGTTGTGTTACCACAAAAGAACAAGTTACTTCTTACCTGGTAACTAACGTTCTTTCGATGGGATGTTCCTCCGACGTATTCCTTATCTTTGATAGATCATCTCCCAGCTTGCTGGCCTCGGAAATTATTTTCAGTAGAGAGCGCTGCGCGTCGACGTCCCTCGAGCCGATGTCCCTCGACAGCCTCCTTATCAGCGCCGACGTCATCACGCGTATAAATAGACTTGTGCAGCGTCCGTTGCTCAGTTCCGTTTTGACGTTAACAGTTGTTTTACATGAATTGGTTATTGACCTTGAAGGAGCGTAAACTGCAACCACAAGGGAAGTATTACTGCGGGGATGGATGGGAGGGGCGATAAGGAATACGTCGGAGGAACATCCCATCGAAAGAACGTTACCAGGTAAGAAGTAACTTTTTCTTCGAAGGGATTGTGTCCTCTGACGTATTCCTTATCTTTGATAGACTCCCATAGCAGTGGTGTGTAATTGGAGGTGGGAGTAAAACGCCATGTTTCCTTTTAGGAATGAACAGAATGTAATACGGCTTTGCCAAACCTAGTTTCTTGACTAGAGGAGGAATCCAGGTTGTAAAATCATGTGAAGGTATGTGCGGACGACCATGTGGCAGCCGCACATATGTCTCGAACCGGAACCCCTCTTTGGAGGGCCGAGGAGGCTGCGATACCCCTGGTTGAATGAGCCCTAAGATTTTGAGGAGGCTCTTTCCCTGCTAGTTTGTAACATTTCAGAATGGCCAAAATAATCCATCTGGAAATGGTTTGTTTTGTTATTGGTAGTGTCATGATGCCCGCTCCCGGGGAGCCGGTTCAAGCCCTGCGTCCCCGAAAGCGGACATCCAGTCCCCAAGGAAGGACCCAGCAACCCCATATAGGGGCCCTTTGGACAGTGTCCTGGCGCCTATGGCGCCAGGCTCATAAAAGACATCAGTCCTGGCGCCATAGGCGCCAGGCTCATTATGGAAGTGCTTGGGTGCACTTACCTGATGCAGACCATGCTGCAGGATCCCGGCCTCCTTGAGGCCTGAAAGGAACTACTTTACCTGTGGGACTAATTTACCATCCGGGGGTGTGGTCGGGGAAGGATACATACCTGATTGGAGGAAGGATACATACCTGGAACTTCTTCCAAGGCTATTTAAACCCCACCCGAACAGCCACACGTGCTTCGCGTTGTTCTGCATCTAGCAGCTGGACGCTCACCGTGTATGCTCCTGCATCCTGACTTCTGCCACGCCTGCCAGCATCCTGGATCACCTGCAAAGGAAGAGAAGAAGAGAACAGAAGAAGGAAAAGTCCTTACCTGCTAAATCCGCATCCCGGAGACATCTCCCCGACAATCCTGAAAAGGAAGACTTTTATTTAAAAGCTCATCGCGTCGATCGCTGCAGCGCCGCATTCCATTCACCTTTACTGGGCGCCTCCATGTTCAGCAGCGATCATCCGGATTCGCAGTCACGCCCCAGCGCCTAGGGAGAAAAAGACCAGAACAAAAGGTGAGAGAGAGAAGGGAATAAGGAAAGCTAAATCCACATGTTAAGACTTACCTGTTGATTCATTCCCTCTTCATTTCGGGTCCGTGCCGCATCCTGGCATTTCCGGACCCCGGCCCCTAAGGGGAAAAACAGACATCAGCGTTAATGAGCGAATGAAAAGACATTACCAAAAAACGCTCATTAAAGACTTACCTGATTTCTACAAGGATTTCACCTCTCATCTCGGGTCGGTGCCTGTTCCCCGGCATTCCGTACCCCGGCCCCTATGGGGAAAAAGACACTAGCATTAGTACATTAATGCATGGACACAAAGGGAACCTCTTATCAAAAAACTTACCTGGAAGCCAAGCAAGTTTGGTTCTCACCAATCCGAAAATCCAGTGAAGTAACTGGATACCAACACGCCCCTGCATCAGAAGCAGGATGGAGAGCTCGTCCTTCCAGACCCTAAGGTGAGACGCTACGAGGAATCATAGAAGGGTTTCGAGGAGGGTGAGAGGGTAAAGTGGGAGGCTGATTGCATTACCCCGCAGACAGTTAATCCCCTATTTTCGCCTACAGAAGGATACTTCTGCGAGCCAGACAAGCCAGATTTGGGGGCCCGGTCCAATCCGTCTTCCGAACCCTGCGCATCACCTTAGAAGAGGTCACAGCAGCGCGAACCAGGCCAGCGCCTCCGTGGGAGTCAGGTGAGCGTTACAGGTAGTCCCAATTTGTGTCCTGAGTAACCTGCGAACAGTTGGTCTGCTTGCCTAATCCTAGCAAGTCTGCTGATGTAAAAGCTTAAAGCCCGCCTTGGGTCCAGCCTATATAGCCTTTCTTCCTCTTTCCCCGAATGGGGAGGCGGATAGAATGAAGGTAAGGTCATTTTCTGAGTGATGTGGGATTCAGAAACCACCTTTGGGAGGAAATTAGGCTTCACCTGTAGGACAACTTTGTCTTTATGAAAACTTGTATGAGGGGGTTTACAAGCTAGAGCTTGTAATTCGCTCACCCTTCTAGCAGATGTTAAAGCCACTAATAAGACAGTTTTAAGGGTGAGAAATCTTAGCGAACAAGAGTGGAGTGGTTCAAAAGGAGTACCCATCAGGAAATTTAAGACTAAATTTAAGTCCCATGAAGGAACCTGAAACGGTCTTGGAGGGTAAACATTAGTTAATCCCTTTAGAAATTGTATTACTAAGGGTAATTTGAAATACGATGGCTCCTCTGCAGTGCGCTTGAAGATCGATAGCGCTGCGAGATAGCCCTTGATAGTGCCAACTTGAAGGCCTGAATTTGCCAAGTAGAGTAGAAAGGATAACACAGTTGGTGTACCACATGAAAAGGGGTTGATATTCTCTTCTCTACACCTGCTGCAAAATGTGTTCCAACGGTAGCGGTATAAAGACTTTGTTGCTGGCCTTCTGGCCGAAAGCAACACCTCCATGACGTCATCAGGGGGGTCCCAATCCTTGTATCTCAACCTTTCAGAAGCCAGGCGTGAAGGTTGAGGGTTCTGATGTCTGGATGGAGAACCTTATACAAGAGCAACGAGCACCACTTGCTACCCAACTTCCCTCTACACTATCAAAGGGGTGGTAGTTCCTGTGGGTGATGCTTATTTTCGCTTAGCTGCAAAGTTCACGAGAACATGAATGTTTACAAAAATACAACAACTTTTAATTCATACTCAAATTGTTAAAACAACCATCTGTAAGGCCAGTACAATGATGGTATGACTAAAAAATAGGTCACAAATATACAGACAAATCGATATTTTCTCGGAGAGATTCACAGTTTGGATCAAGGCATCATCCTTGTACATTTTATAAAGATGTATTGAAAACGTCTCATTTCAATAAGTAGATCTTTCATATCTATTCCAACAACTGTGATGTTAGTATCAAAGTGATTTGAAAACAGCATGACATCCTATCTTTTATCATGACACGTCTGGATGGAGAACCTGACCTCCCTTCTGTGAGAGAAGATTCTCCTTGAGTGGAAGACGAATTGGAGGGCAGATGGACATGTCCAGAAGGTCCGGGTACCACGTTCTCCTGGCCCAGTCTGGGGCAATTAGGATCATGGTCCTCCGGAATCTTCTCAATCTCCTGATTATTTGAGGAATGACAGGGACTGGTGGAAACGCGTACAGGAGTGGAAACTCCCAGTCCACTACGAACGCGTCCTCTAGAGCTCCTCTCGGGGGAAATTCCCTTGAATAAAACAGATCGCACTTCCTGTTGGTACTGGTGGCAAACAGATCCACTTGAGGGGTTCCCCAAAGGGCGAAGATCTCTTGAAGGACTTCCTGAGCTAGTTCCCACTCATGGGAGACTGTGCCCTGCCTGCTCAGAGCATCCGCCGTCAAGTTCTTCTCTCCGGCTAGGTGAACTGCTGATAGAGAGATTCCTTCTTGAATTGCCCAAAACCAGAGCTGCATTGCCTCTCTGCACAGTGGCAGTGATCCTACGCCTCCTCTTTTGTTGAGGTAGTGCATGGCCACTGTGTTGTCCGTCATTATAAGGACATTTTTCCCCTGTACAGATGGCAGAAAAGCTTTCAGCGCTAGTCTGATTGCTCTCAGCTCTAACAGGTTGATATGTAGTCTGGACTCCGATGGAGACCAACGACCGCTGATGGTCAAGTCGTTGGTATGGGTATTTCCTGTGTTTGAGATGGATTGGCACATGGAAATAAGCATCCTGGAGGTCCAGACATACCAGCCAGTCCTGGAGCTGGAGGGCCTGAAGGATCTGAGAGAGAGTTACCATCTTGAACTTGTCCTTCCTGAGGAACTTGTTCAATTCTCGTAAGTCCAAAATAGGTCTCAGTCCTCCGTCTTTCTTCGGTATGAGAAAGTAGGGGGAGTACCAGCCCTTGTTCCTCTCCGCTACAGGTACCGGTTATATGGCACCTTTCTCTAGCAGGTCTACAATTTCCTGCAAGAGGAGCGGATCTAGAACTTTCAGAGAGCTGTTCCCCGGTGGATGATTCTGAGGGATGCGTAGAAAAGGCAGACAGTAACCTTGGGCAACTGTCTCCAATGCCCAAGCATCTGACATAATAGCCTGCCATTGTGTCAGATTTTGAGTTAACCTGCCCCCCACTGGTGTCTTGTGAGGAGAGTCCTCAGAGCGGTTTGGAGGCGGCTGATGCAGATGCCGAGGGTAAAGAGGCACCTGCTGCTGCTGCGGCTTTTGTATTTTTATCCCGTCCACCTCGGGTGAATTTTTTCTGGCCCCTTTGAACCGGCTGTCCTCTGCCTCTTCAGAATGCGGAATAGAAGCAAAAGGACTTACCTCTCCAAGAGGTTCTTGAGGGGCGATATGGTGTCTGACGGATTGCAGCTCCCAGGGATTTTGCTGCTGCCTTTAATGTTTGTAGTTTTTCTAAAATGTCATCTGCCTTCTTACCAAACAAAGAAGAGCCATCAAAGGGCATATTCAAAAGTCTGCTTTGCACATCTGGAGCAAAACCAGACTTTCGCAACCAAGCAAATCTCCGGGTTGTTGTACCTATCGCCATGGCCCTGCTGATGCTGTCAGCAGAATCGATGCCAGTTTGAAGGGATTCGCACATAACGTCTTTACCATCCTTGATGATGTTTAGGAACGCTTCCCTTTCTTCTCCCTCCGGGAGGCAGTCAGCCGCTGATGAAGCACACTCCCAAAGTGTGTGGCTGAACCTTGCGAGCGTACAAGTAGCATTGATGGATTTCAACGCCATGCTACATGCAGAAAAGACTTTTTTGGCCATAGAGTCATATCTCTTATCATCCCTGTCCTGTGGAACAGTAGGGTAAGCCAATTTACTACCTGATGAAGTAGCTGCCTGAACAACCAGACTCTCCGGAGTTGGGTGTTTGGATAAATATTCAGGGTCAGCAGAAGACACCCTATATTTAGCTGATAATTTTTTGTTCACCGCCGGGATTACCTCAGGTGTTTCCCAGTTTGCCAATATTCTCCTTTGTAATGCCGTATGAAACACAGGATCCTCCTGTGGACCTTTGACCAAGATGTCTGTGAGGTCGACTTGCTGAAAAACAGGTGAGGGTGTGGACCACCCCATAAACTCTATTATCCTTGCCATCAAGGTTCTATAAGGGGTTTCAACATGTTCCCCTGGGTCTGGTCTGGCAAATTCCACTTCTGGGTAAGTGTCCAACCCACTTGCTTCCTGTAAGGATTCTTGGAGGTCTTTCAACCGACCTTCCTCAGAGGTAAATTCCTCTGGTACAGGAATTGCAGATCCCTGCAACTCAAAAGGTCTTTCCTGATCCGAATCCTCCCCTTCTTCATAAATATATGATAAGACTCTGGATTGATCAGGTCTTGAAAATGGTATAAATCCCATTTCCAGAGCAGAAGGGGCCAAATTCGTCATGATTGGCTGGGAAAATGTCGACGTCGTCGACGCGGATGTTAAAGGCTTCGAAGCCATCAAAAAAGGCGTCGAGAAAGGTGGTAGAGGCCTCGATGAACTCGAGAGTATCGGAATTCTACTCGAGGTTGTCGACGACATTCTCGATATGGAGGCTCTGGGTATGGCCACTGGCTGTGAGGTGGCCGTGGGTTTGTCCTTTCTCGGCTTCGATGTCGGCGTCGAAGACGGCGTCGACTCGACTGACCTGTGCGTCGAAGAACCCTTCGATAACGGCGATGAAGATGCCGATCTATGCGTCGAAGGGATCTTCGACGACAGCGTCGAAGACGCGACTTTGACTTTACTCGAGGGTTCGTGACGCTCTCGAGTGGCTTCTTTCGCCGGGTGCTGCGACTCGCTGCGTTTTGATTTTTTGGGACTTTCACCCAGGGCATCAGCCTCAGCAGTCTTCGAGGGGGTCGAGACCGCTTTCTCGAAGACGCTCAGCATCTTTTTCCTGAATTCCTCCCACTCAGCCTGACAGCTATGTTTTGTGGGGCAGGAGACCCTTTTTGGGGAAACGGAAGAAGAAGAAGACGAGGAAGGGGATCTTCGACGTCTCTTTTTTGAATGCTTAGATCTCGAAGAGTGATGGGAACTGCTTTGAGACCTAGAACGAGAATGTCTTTTGTGATGGCGAGGAGACGAATGTCTCGACTCCGCCGAGGAAACTTTCGAAGAAGTTTTAACTGCCTTACCTCTCTCGAGCTTCCGCTCCTTCAAGGCTTTCGCCGTCATGGACATGCAGTCCTCGCACTCCGAACAATGGTGCTCGATTCCCAGGCACCACAAACAGATCCTGTGAGGATCCGTCAACAACATTTTCTTTCCACAGTCTCGACATTTTTTGAAGCCGGACCGTGGAGTCGTCGGTTCGGGTGAGGAAGCCATCGAGTACGAGTCGGTATTCACGAGGAATAATGAAGTATATCTGACTGAAGAACTGAGCAACGATATTCCGAGGCCCCACGAAGCACGGAAAAACGGAACTGAGCAACGGACGCTGCGTGAGTCTATTTATACACGTGATGACGTCGGCACCGATACGGAGGCTGTCGAGGGACATCGGCTCGAGGGATGTCGACACGCAGCGCCCTCTACTGAAAAAAATGTCCGAGGTCAGCAAGCTGGGATATGATCTATCAAAGATAAGGAATACATCGGAGGACACAATCCCTTCGAAGTTGGTGTTTCTTCCCCTGGCCTGACAGTATCAGTAAAGTTACAAGACTTCAACAACACCTGCCCTAATGAAGTCTTGCTGCCATCCCTGTGTAGACCTGACATGAAGAGGCAAATGCACCAGCAACCAATAGCATCCGAGAGCTGTGGCTTCTATAGACCAAATGAACTTTCGAGAAAGAACCCCAAAAAGAAAGTGAGCGCTACACCTGAGCTGCCATCCCTGTCCGCCGACCCCATCTATCTTTAGCAGTTGTTCTCTTCAGCAACTCTCCATCTTCAGTGGCTCCATAGCTATAATGTGTGATAGGTAAATACTTGACATCTCCTTGGAAACTGCATCTGAAGAACTGGAACAGTTGGATAATCCTGCCACTGGCCTATCATTTGTGCTGGGCCTCTGTGTTGACTGGCCTTTGGTGGGAATTGGTGAAGACACCTGACAGTGTGGTTCTCACCCACAGACTCATCTTCAGAAAAGCTCCAGAGTGCTTCTGAAGCAAAGACATGTCTGTAATGTTAGCTGTATATACAACGTTGGGCCTATTCCTAGCACTGGGAGACTGTGACGCATCAGGACCACTATCCCACTCAGCCAGTCAGAAGCCTGTCCGTCTTTCTTAATATTTCCTATTAGAGACTAAATTGTTGCTAAATCAATACGGACATACACTATGATAAACGTGTATTCCCATGTTTACCTTTGACCTTGTGGCTGATACTAAACAGATCAAGTTTAAAGAATGCACCCCTCAAATTTGTTTGGACTTTTCAAACCCAAATTAACTAACTTTAGCTATTTCTGCACTCTTACCTACCCTTTACAAGATTTAAACATATTTTACACATTAAATTCTGGTTTGACCCACCTTAAATAGATGTATATCCTGCTGCCCTGTATTCTTCCTTACTCTGCCCACTCCAGAGAGTTAGCCTTGATTGCTTGGCCACTGCTACCCCGAGTGAGCCATGGAAACTGAGAGATAGCCATTTGCCTAGATTTGAGAAGGTAATGCCAGCTCCTCACTGCAGGATGGAAGGGTTCCGTCTACCATCTGGTGGCAGCATGGTGGTACAGTGATGGAAACGAAGTAGCATATGTGCTTCAGCCCTCTCCGAGCCCTGTGCCTGCGCTCAAATTTAATGAGATGCCTAATGATTCTCTTATTGTTTTCTTAACAATTATTTATATCATGTGATTTCATCACATTTTAATACGCATTTATTATTTTAGTTGAGGTAACATGGAGGGCAATAAAATAGATGAAGGTACATAACAATACAAACATCTATTGTTTTAATCATATTCTAACAGGGTCTGCTGAATAACCAGAACTTACATAGAACACTGCAGCACTTGGTTGTTTTGGGGTAATACAGTGGCACAGGGAACACTTCCTGTTTGTTACTTCCTATGATGAAAAAGACGTAAGGTGTTCTGTTCATGGCCACCTGGCCTGCCAACATAGCAAACCTATTAATTTCTGTAAATTAACAAGTTCTCAAAAATGAAGGGAAAAAATCATACTGTTCTCCAGGTGATTTGATGGAAGCGTACAGAATGAACAGCTTAATTATGGCTCCATAATAATTATAAATATAGGTTGTAATCTTCCAAGATGCCCATTTTTTCTAGTGGGCATGGTCTGAGGCCTTACTCAATGTTCGCCTAGCCAAAGGCAAGGCCACAGGCATCCAAGACACTTATTTTGCCAATTTGGCATGACCTGTGGCCATCTAGGCCTAGGGGAGACTTTGCCCGGGCATGCCCCGAAGACCTTTAGTTGGCATGGCCCACAGCCATGCCCAGTGGGGACTTTGCCTGGAGCATGGCCTTTGCCTTGGCTATACCGAGTAGCCACTTTGTCTTGGGAATGGCCGCACCTCCAAACCCCTACCCACACCCCTCAGATTTTAGCCACTGTGCGTTTCCTGCAACCGTGCCACATACAGGGTACTTCACACACAGGGCTTTTCACGCTTTAGGTCCTAGTTTTATTCAGGATAATGTCCAGACATACTGCTCTGACCGTTCGTTGCAGTCCTCTTCTCTTCCTGTCCTGGACGACCCACTTTTAGAATAAAGAGGAAAGGCAGCTCTGCCTTTTAACTCCTAACCCCCAGCTATAAAATATCCTCCAGTTTAGGATTTGTCAAGCCGTGGAAACTGTATTTCAGGGTTGTCCGGCTGCAGGACTGGAGGGCCGGAATCCTGAGGGTTTCCAGGATATCCCTCATTAATATTAATGAGAAGAAATGTGCATACATTTAGAATCATTGTATGCAAATGTATCTCATGAATATTAATGAGGGATATCCTGACAATTCGACATGGTTCCAGCCACCCAGTTCTGGAGTTGGACAACCCTTCTGTATTTCCTCTCTGATTTCCCTCCATTCTACATCTATTTGACGTCATCTACAATTAACAGCAAGAAACCATCATGTGCATGTACTCTTTATAAATACATCGCTATAATGTAACATAACATATCTGGTGGACACTTTGGCCATGCACGGTGGAAGTTTTTTCCAGGGGCTTACCTTCTAGCCATGTCTCAGATGCCTACAAGAAAACCATTTTGCACTCTTGGCATGGCCCACAGCCATCCCCAGTGGACACTACCCAGAGCCTAGCCATTGCTCAGTATCCAAGAACACCCAGAACCCTGTTTAGCTCCTGGTACATGGCCTATGGCCATGCCCGTCCAAATTATACTTTGGCCATTCCCAGTGTCCACTGTCATTGGCCTTTGAAAATTACTCACGCACACTCAAAAGACTATTTTCATCCAACTGGCTATGGTCTGTGGCCAGCCGCTGGGCCTGTGAGTTGGCCTTTTACCATGTCCACAATGACGCCTGTGCCCAGGGCAAGACCATTGGCCATGCTCATGTCGCCTCAAAGAGGTCACCTGCAGCCATGCCCAGTGGGCAGTTTGCCCATCACAGCCTTCAGCCATGCCCAAGGCTTCTCCAAGAGCCCCAGTGGGCCCACTGTGTATAGGTAAAGCCCATGCCCATTAGACACGGTTCCCAGGGCATGGCCCTGTTCTCTTCCCGGGTTGCCTCAAAGAGATTGATAAGCAGTCTAGGCATGGCCTACAGCATTGCCCAGAGAACATTGTGTCGTGGACATGGCCTTTTGCCATTGCCTGGCACCTCCAAGTCACCCAATTTGCTCACTGGGCTTGACCAAAAAAGCCATTGTGCTGATTTATCTGAGGCATGGCCTTTGGCCACGCACTGGTCTCCTCCAAGAGCCTCAATTTGATGTGACAAAGCAACATTTGGTAGCTGGAAGATTTTATTTGATTCATATGTAGTGTGCATGTCCCTCTGGAAACTGACAAGTGAAGCTGTATCTGGGTGAGCATGAAAATACAATTGAAAAGTGGGAGTATCATCTGGGAGATTCCAATAATTGGCAGAGAAAGATTTTTATATTTTTGACAAAACAGGGATAGCGCATTCATTTGATGGATATCCAAGGGGAGGCAGCATCAAAGTCTAGGACCCATTATAGTGAACCAGCTATGCCTCTCGATAAACATCTTGAGCCAGGAATGACCAGCAAAATATATATTTGCATAGATCAGTGATCTAGCACGGTGGTGGAATGGAACATTAGAAATAAGGTGAACCTGGTATCAATTCTTAAAGATGGTGGCTTAGAGAAATGGAAATCAAAGGAGAAGTAGGTGGAAACTTGAAATGAGCGAAAACTTTGGTAGATTGAAAAAATAAGTTGGATGGCTGCATTTTTTGCACCACCTGAAGGCAGTTTAGCAGTTTCTCCAGTAGACCTATACCACTGGATGGTCTTCTCTAGGAATAAACTAAAACATTTTCTTAAGTAACCAAAGGAAAGAAAATGCTGTTCTCTCAGATTCCTGACCATGCTAGACAGGGAAGTGGGGATTCCAAAGAGAAAGGGGGCACGGAGGAGTCATGGAGGATCTATAATCAGATGTTTGGGACCAGCAACATGACTTCGGTTTTAGATTTCATTTGAAGCCCATTGTTGATCATCCATATGCAAACCTTGGATAGAACATGCTCTAACCGACTGAAGTTGGAGTCTAGACCAGAGACTTTGAAAACAGCTGCATGGAATCGGGAGGTCAAAGTTAAGGAAAAATGATCAATAAATATTGCAAATAGGTGTTAAACAGCTACTGAGACAAAGATGTTTCCTGGGCACTCCACAGGTTACTGGACACATGCTAAAGAGAGAGAATTGTCTTTGAAATTGCCAAAAAGAAAGCTCCTAAACCAGGCTAGAGTCTAGTCGGATATCCCAAGTATGGATTTTAGCCACGAGAAAAGAATATTATGATCCGCAGTAACAAATGGTGCAAACAGGTCCAACTTGACCAACAAGGACAGATTGCCAGAGTCTATCTTAGCCAGAATGTCATCCAAGACTGAAAACCACAGCGGAATCTTGGGTAAGAAACCTGATTAAAGTGGTTGCGGGATTTGATTCTGTTCAACAAAGTTTTGCAACTGAATAGTTGCTAACCTTTTTATTATCTTGGATATCCCTGCTGACACAGCAATTGGACCATCATTGTTCAAGAGCAAGGGGTGCAGACAGGCTGTCTTTAATAAGGGAGAAATCAACATTGTTTTAATAGGGGCAGGACATTTTCCTTCTTGGAAAGATACATTGGCCAAATTAGTGAGGGCATCAGAGGAACCAGGAGCAAGTGGTGAGCCAAGATAGCAGGAAGAGAATGTAGTTTGAATTGGTTGGGTATGTGGCCCACCAATAATGGTAGAACCATATCACCTGTGACTTTCTGAAATCCAAAACCGAGGGCTGACAACAGTTTTCGGTCCACTACCTTGTATTGGGCCGATTGTGTGTTGGCTTGTATGGAAACAATAGGCTTTTTATGATACAATTGGGAAAGGCCAACAATTTGACGAACAAAAGAAGCTCCTTGGGTTTATTGAGTGACACAATTAAATGGTTACGCAAAAAGGAGGCTTTAGCCTTAAAGATAGCTTTCTTGTATTGACGGAAGGTGTCGCTAACTTGATGAAAAGTACTTTATTTCCTAGATTTGTCTCCACCGATTTTCCTTTTTTCTGGCCTCTTTTTTGGGCCCTTAGTTCTGAGGATTACCAGGGAAGTGATGACATGCCAGATGTGGAGTTAATTAAGGGTGCATGGCGGCAAACTATTTGTTTGGAATACAATGGATAATTGATCGAAGAGAAGTTCTCATGGGATGCCTTGGAGGCAACAAGGCAAATTCTCATGACAGTCTTCCCATAAAAGGTTCATAAGGGCACGTTTAGAACTTTTGCAGTGGGTAGGCAACACCTAGGTGACATAGGGGCCCGTGGACCACCACCCGTTCAGTGATGAAGGCCCAAAAGGGGGTATACAGAGGATTCCCAAGGTTCTGTACTGCATCTGCAGCCATGTATGTAGGAACCATTCGAATAACGGGAAAACTGTGGGGATATGTGTAAACCATACATATACTGCTGAAACCCAGAGGGCTCGAAGAGGAGGCAAGTAGCCCACAGGCACCCAGGAGATATTCAGAAACGTCAACAGGTTGAGTTGTTAGAAGGCCCGATGTTAGGGAGAAGATCTGCACACACCACTTGTTTCTATTTGCGAGGTCCTGCAGTTGACAGCATGAAGTCAGGAATAGTGGTTTACCAAGATTCATGCCAGAAAAATCAGTGGGTCATCCAGAGTGTTACCTGGACATGACTGTAACACAGAATATTTCCAAAAAGACGTATGCCATCTTTGTAACCTCAGCCAGCGGGAATGTGGATGGGTCTTCTAGCCAATACTTTGCAGCTCAGGAATCTGTCATACCCAGGAACCCATCACAGAAAAGACTGTTTAAGCACACAACTGAATACAGTGAGACAATCTTATATAATGGGTCAGCCCTGTTGAATTATACAAAGGGAACATCCTGAAGGGAGAGAGTGTGTGCTAGGAGTCAGGATACAGAGCTGTAGAGTAGAGCATGGCAGTGTGGCGAGGATTGAGGGAAATGGAGATGGGTGATATAGGAGCTCAGGAGGTGGAGAAAGAGAAGAGTGGAAGAGGTAGAACATAGCAAGAGAATACTGGAGAGGCGGTGGGAAAGAGCAATATAAGAGTGACAAGAAAGAAAGGAGCAGCAGAGGTTGAACAGGGAAATTGAAGAAGGCAGGCAGAGGTAGAGATAAAGAATCAGAGGGGGAGAAAAGAGAGAGTAGCGGATGTTGGGGATAGAGAAGGAAGAGCATGGCAGAGTGGTGAGGCGGAGGAAAGGAATGCGAGCGCATTTCAGAGAGACAATAAAGGACAAAGTAGGAAGAAAGAAAGTACAGGGGAGTGGAAGAAGAGAAAGGGAGGCAAAAGGAAAGACTGACAAGAGGAGAGTAGAAGTATGCACAAGAGAGGAGAGGTGGGTGAGAGAGGCAGAAGAGAGCGGAGGAGAGAAGACGTGGCAAGAGACAAAGAGAGGTGAAAGGAGGAAAGGGTGGGATAAGAGAATATAATAGATCAATCACCCATTGATGGAGAGCCCTCACGTTACACATGGAGAGCTGGTAGTCTACCCCCCACAGTCAGGAGGGGAAGCTTGATCATTTCTGGGATACAGAAAGCCTGAAACATTCAGATGCCTGACCCCCTGTCCTGGTGAACAAAGGCACCTGGTTAGTGTTGCCAGGTATTCTACAAGTCTTTGGGGGCCAATGACTTCCCACCACTGCCAAAAGGGCTAAGAAGTGGTTCCATAGAGGCAAGTGCATTGTATAAAACAAGCACTGGCCAAACCAACAGTTTTGACTTTGCCAGAGGAAATATCTTTGGCTATGCAGCATGGCTGCTAAGACTCACGCAGAGCAGGGTCCAAGAATGTGGCCTGGGGAGCTCAAGTGACACTGTTGTGCAAAAGGACAGGCCACCCAGCTCTCAGAATGCTTGTGGTGGTGTAGCGTGCATGCATAATTCAGCATTGCTGGGGGCTGCATCCTAGATTTGCCCAAACCTCACCTTTCCTGTGCTGACTGAAATTCACAGCTGGACAGGGGAATCAGAAGGGCTAGGGATTTATTCGCAGAGGCTGAGCAGACTGCAGTGGGGAGTAGAGCCAAGAGGTGGGGACTCCTGAACCATATTTAATCATGTTCCCAGACAAAATGGTTAGACAAAAATATATGCGTTTCAGATTTAACGTACTTCCAACTCGAGAAATCCAATATGCTCGGAGGTCAGAGCTGGAGAGCACGCAAACTTGCAGATTCTGTAACGCTTCGGGAGTTATAGAAACATTGGAACATCTTATGATAGATCGCTATGCACTGAGAATAGCACGGATACAGTACTTCAGTAAATTTGTGGCAACCACCAGTTTGGTCAATTTGAATTCACTGTGGTGGAAAATGCTGCATGGGAAAGGCAAGCCACTACAGCTAGCGGTTGTTAGATTTTTAGAAAATGTATGTCAATTGGGAAAAGAAATAAGTGGAAGTGGCGCTGAATGAAAAGTAGTAACTAACTACGTAGAGCTCTTAAACTTGCTGTTTTAAGTTAGTTTTGTGTGTGCTCTGGTTCTTTTCTCCTATGCTTTTAAGTTGATTTTGATGTTGAATATGTGTAACAATGTAGTGTGTGTATATATGTATTGTATTATGAATTTCAAATTTTGTAAAAGTTATGTTTATAACCAGACACAAATAAACAATAATTAAAGTAGGGCCAACATGTGCCTTTACTGAGTCTCCACTCCACCATAACTTCGGACTGTGCGACCCCCCTGCCTAGGTCCAGTGTTTTAAGTGAGCCGGGGCAGGCTCCACCAACTGTGTGTGAGACGAGGCAGTGGTAGTGCTCCCTAATGTCCCCCACTAAGCCCAGCTCATTAGAAGCCAACACTTTTTTCTAAAGCCTGATGCTCTCACGTATACACGACAGCATCAGGCTTTTGAAAAAATGCTTACCTGCCTATTCATTGCAGCACCGACCCCCTGCAAGGCACCCCTGTCATTAGAAATGCAGGGATCATCATCCTCGCGCCCCAGGTGCGAGGGTAATGATCAGTGTAAAGCGGCGCCTGGCAGAGGGTCCGTGCCACAAATAGGCAGCAACACTTACCTAATTTGAATGCGTCCTGTTAGGCCACGGTCCTATTGCAAAATCAAGCCGAGGCTCTTACAGGCAGCATTCAGCTGAGGCAAATGTTAGCTCTTAATTGTGGCACCGGCCCCCTGTCAGGCCACACCCCTTTTCGGACATGCCCCTCTTAGAATTCGATTTGGCAGGCCACTTAAAGCGCTGCCCAGGTCCAACCCCATGCTGATTTTCACAGCCTGGGTAAGGAAGTAGGTGAAGCCCTGCAGGGCTCAAGTCGAGGGTACACGCGGGTGGACGTTGTCCACCAACTTTTGTCAGAGGGCAGACCCCCCACCCCCCTACCCTCCACGTATTTTAGAGGCCGTTTGTAAAACCACAAGCTTCGGTTGTTTTTTTCCAAATTTTTATTTTAATTGCGATCTATGGTTTCGAAACCGTGGTAGCCAGATTCACAGACCAGAGCTTTCACCAGTGCTCCAAATAACCTGATGAAAAACAATGAACTAAAGCTGAAATATCACATTTCGGGACTACACTCTCCAAGGAAAACGGGCATTGATTCTTGCGGCTCAAAATGTGCACACTTTTTAACATTTGCAAACACTTTTAGAAGGAAATATGGTCGCTTGTTTTTTGTGTGTATATATATTTTAAGATGCAGCCTGTTGCGTTTCTTTCTCAGAGTTTTGCAACATTAGAGTCTGCCATTATAAACGTATAAAATAAACAATGATTTCATTCAATCTTTGCTTCGGTTATAAATTATAATCCAACTTCACACAGATAACTTCCTGCCATCCTCGTGTGGTTCCAGTAATGTAAACGCTATCCTCTCTTCTCTTGTTGTTGTAACATTCCCATTTCCGTTTGACGCCTGTTCTGTATCAACATCAAAGAGTTTTTCTCCAGTTCTTCAAGACATCTGTTTAATCAAGAAAACAAGAAGCTAGTGCTTAATTAGGAGGATAGGAACATTAATTATAGTGCAGTATCCTGTGACAACTATGCAAAAAAATGAAGGCGTCAAGTTGCGTGGGCCAGACATACAATGGCAAAATAATAACACACGTCTTACTAGTTTCATTTTGAGACGCCATAAATTAAGGGCGAAAATGGTTTGACTTACTGACACATTCCCCATGACTACAAGTTAAACGTGGTTAAACAATACTATAAAGTAGCTGTCAAGCATAGGCTTTTAGAGAGCCCCTTTATAGTATGCACAAGTTCACAACGAAGCCTGTGAGTCAAGCAAGGCATAAAGATGTAACGTCGTGCCACGGACTGTCACGGGACACGTAATGGGAGGACATGGGGAGTTTGGAAGGTCATGTGACCGTCATAGATGTGGGAGGGACAAAGGCATAATAAAGTTAGTTACTTGCAAACCTTGGACCCCTGTGGCCGCCTCTTGTGTGCGTTGCTCAATGAGGCCGCCCGTGATATAATATTGGCAACGAGGAGGTCCAGTGAACCCATTTGCTGGTAGCACGATCCTCTGCCGAGGTGCTAATTTCGGTGCTGGGCTCGCTGTGGGAGGGCCGATCAGACCGGCTTAGAAAGAGGCCCGTGCCCCGTCTCAACTCACTACACGTGCAGCCGGCGCTGCCCTGATCGGGTAAGGCTCCAGAGCAACCAGTGCCTGTTCCGGTCCAACGTGGGAAGCTAGTGCTGCACCCCGCCTTGATCCATAGCAGGCGCGGGCCCCAGGCAGCCAAACAAGGATCCTTACTACCGTTGCGCACCCCACAAGGTAGGCTGTCGTGGGCCAACAAGCCCACAGGCCCTGGAGGACCCAGGTGGGTGTTGCCCCACCATAAAGGGGTAAGGAGAATAAAGCACACCTCCAGATTTACCCCTGATTGGAGACACAAAGGACAAAAATAAGGAATAATAAATAAGGGATTTACAGGAAGGAAACAAATACAGTAATTCCCCTCCCATGGACAGTACAGTGGATTAAAAGGGGCCAGCTGCAGGTGGCCATCACTTTCACCAGAAGAGCATCCCAGCTGCATGACCTCGCTGGGGGCAGCCCATAACCATCTTAACCACACAGTGAGGGCCTGAAGGAACGCAGAAGCCCACCGCCAGCTCACAGTCAGGACTTATCTGACAAACACAGCCAACCAGATGACACCCAAGAAGAAAGCCGGGTGACCAGGATCTAGCCCCAGCACCTATAGTGCAACAGGTGAGGGACCCCTTCCTGGTACCCACGCTCATCCCTTTCAACACAACCTACACCGCAGATCTAGGACCAAGGTAGTCCAGATGGATCAAGGGGTTGGACGTGTATCTGTCCTGTATTGGCCCACAAGAAGACAAACGCATAATGGGATTGCTCAGCCTTACAGTGGGCTCTGAAATAAGAGACATCATATTTGAACTGCCTGTAGATGTTGAGTACACATACACTGACCTGAAGCTTATCGTAGGAGAACACTTAGCCATTCATAAGAACGTTGTTTAAGAACGCCATTTCTTCCACACCACGAGGCAACTACCTGGTGTGAGACTATGGACACATTTGTGACGGGGTTGAGGGCGAAAGTGAAAAACTGCGAGTTCCACCAGTACTCTAACAAAGAGGTCATCAAGTTGCAGGTGATCGCAGGATGCAGGTCCGTGGTTCTCAAGAACACATTTTTGCAAATACAACACACCCTAGTTGAAATACTGCTCCTGGTCCGGACAACCACTGCCTTGGAACTTCACGTATCGTCCATAACTAACCTACACATTAGTCTGTCAGTCACCATCAAGGACGTAGCTGTGCAGAAGGTCATAACACAACCCGTATTATTGAAAGAGGACAGGAGCCACTGCTTCCAGTGCGTGGTATGAAGTCCCGCACGAGGGCACGTGCCCAGCCATACGGGAGGAGTGCTCTGCGTACGGAGGAGAAGGGAATAGTTTCTTACCTGTAACTCCATTTCTCCAGCATTGGTATCTTTCATGGATTCACATGCTTAGAATATTCCCCGTCGTCAGACTGGGATCCTCGGTACACATATATAGCCTTTTCCTATAGGAAAACTTTCGACACTTTTGTGTCCTATCTATGTCCTTTTAGGACCCGCCTACACATGCTCCGTAGGCCATCCCAGTATAAGAGGCCCGCCCCGAGGCTCCCCTTCAGATTTCGGCCCCTCCAAAGTAGGAAGGGTTAAACTTATCAAGCAAAGACATTGCATTCCAGGGAGGCTGGCGGGCGCATGTGAATCCATGAAAGATACCAATGCTGGAGAAATGGAGTTACAGGTAAGAAACTATTCCCTTCTCCAGCATTGGATCTTTCATGGATTCACATGCTTAGAATAGATTGTATAGCAGTAACACCTGACACGGCGGTGAGAATGTAATATAATATACCCTCACCATAATACACAATGCATATGTACAGCAGGAATAAGTTTACTCATATAACCTTACCCACATAAAGTATACTGTCATCAAAAGGTAGAACAGACTCTCCACAGCGTGGAGCTTACCTTACTGAAACAGATGGCGCAGGACAGCTCTGCCCATCTGCACTTCGTCCGCATGCTGCCTGGCAAGGCAGTAGTGGCAGGTAAACGTGTGGGGCACTGACTATGCCGCAGCCTGGCATATGTCAGTTAGCGGAATTCCTGCCCATAATGCTGCTGAGGAGGACGTTGATCTAGTAGAATGGGCTCTAGGATGCCCTTGCAGCGGCCTTCCGGCCTTGGAGTGGCAAAATGCAATTGTCGATGAGAACCATCGAGCCAATCCTTGTTTAGAGATTGCTTTTCCCCTCGTCGACGGACCATATGCGATGAACAGTTGTCGAGTAGACCTGAGTTCCTGTGTACGATGTAAGTAAAATTTCAGAGCCCTCTTAACGTCCAAGGTATGAAGAGCTTTTTCTGCTGCCGACGATGGGGTCGCGAAGACAGTAGGGAGAACAATGGACGAGTGTTTGTGATACACTGTTGGAACTTTTGGGATGAACGTAGGATTACTTGCCAGGACCACCTTGTCCTTAAAGAATCTTAAGTATGGCGGGTCTACGACCAGCGCTTGCAGTTCCGAGATTCTTCTAGCTGATGTGATAGCAATTAAGAATGCCAACTTCCACGATATGAATTTCATGTCCGACGTGGCCATAGGCTCAAATGGCGGTTTCATTAACCCTGCCAACACTGTGTTGAGACTCCAAGTTGGAGGGAAACGTTTTACCGGGGGAAAGGTTCGAAATAAACCCCTCATGAAGTGTTTCACAAGTCTGTCGCTGAATAGAGGAGACGACTGCCTCTTCCTCGTGAACCTCGAGATGGCCGCCAGGTGCACCTTTATCGATGTGAAGGATAAACCCCTCTCCGCCAAGAGAAGCAGGTAAGGTAGAACTTGTTCCGGGGTCACCGTCAACGGTTGTAGGCCTTGCTGTCCTCGACACCATTCACAGAACCTCCGCCACTTATAGTTGTAAGATTTTTTGGTAGAAGGAGCTTGAGCCGCCTGCAGAATTTTTTGACAATCCTCCGAAACGTCTAACTCACCGAACTCCGAAAAGTCAGGAGCCAGGCTACAAGGTTGAGACTGTCCGGGTCGTGATGCCACACCGTGCCTTTGTCCCGGGATAGTAGGTTCGGGACTCTCGGAAACGCTATTGGATGTTCCAGCGACAGGTGAAGCAGGTTGGAGAACCACGGTTGCCGCGGCCAGTACGGTGCCACTAGAATTACCCGGCAACTGTATCTGCGTATCCACTGTACTGTCCTCCGTATGAGTGGGAACGGAGGAAAAGCATAAAGGAACATGTCCGTCCAAGGGAAGGAGAATGCTTCCCCCATGGAACCCTCCTGAGGCCATCTGCTTGCGAATTGCTCGCATTTCTTGTTGTCCTTGGTTGCGAAAGCGTCCAGAGGGGGGTGACCCCATTTCTCGAACACTTTCCTCAGCTGAACTGTGTCCATTTCCCATTCATGTATCTGGGCCATGCTTCTGCTGAGGGAATCTGCTTGTGAATTCCTCACTCCCGGGAGATGGTGAGCCACGATGGAAATCTCGTGCTTTAATGCCCAATGCCATGTTTTCTGGGCCTCTATGGAAAGAGTTCTTGATCGCGTCCCTCCTTGTTTTCTCAAATAAAACATGGCCGTCGTATTGTCGGTCAGTACTCGTACTCGCGATCCCTTGATGTGTGGTAGGAATGCCTTCAAGGCCCATCGTACTGCTCTGAGCTCTAACACGTTTATGTGTAGGAGTGACTCCGTTGGAGACCAGCGACCTTGCGTTTGAAGAGTACCCATGTGAGCTCCCCATCCGGTTAGGGACGCATCTGTGACTATGGTTCGCTGAAACTCCGGTGCCTGTAGGGGTACACCGTTGTTCAGATTGTGGAAACTCTGCCACCACTGAAGGGTCCGAAGCAGCTTGTCGTCGTTGATGGTTATCTTGTCTGACCACGATCCTTGGGCCTGCGTCCATCGGTCCGCGAGGAATTCCTGGACTCGCCTCATGAATAGGTGACAGTTTTCCACTAGATGGATGCAGGATGCCATGGCCCCTAGGACCGAAACGTATTTCCTCACTGAGAGCCTGGTGGTTTGTCGTAGTCGGCTCGCCAGCTGATTGAGCTTTGAGGTTCTGTTGAGAGAAGGCTTCACTAGCCCTAACTGGGTCTCAAACTGTGCCCCCAGGAACACCAACGTTCTCGATGGCCGCAGAGAGGATTTTTCGAAGTTTATGGCAAATCCCAGCTGTTGTAGAAGCTGCATGGTGGCTTGCAAACTTGTGTTGGTCGACGCTGAGGAGGATCCCTTTACCAGCCAGTCGTCGAGGTATGGGTATACGTAGTGGCCTTGCTTCCTTAGCCAGGCCGCTACTGGGGCCAGGCATTTTGTGAACGTTCTGGGGGAGGTCTTGAGCCCAAAGGGGAGAACCGTGAATTGGTAGTGAGTCTGCCCTATTACAAATCTCAGGAATTTCCTGTGTTTCCGACACATTGGAATATGGAAGTACGCGTCCTGTAAATCCAGGGACGCTAGAAAATCCCCTTCTTGAACGGCGCGGATCACTTTCTGCAGCGTGAGCATTTTGAATTTTAGGCTCTTTAAAGACTTGTTGAGATCGCGTAAGTCTAAAATGGGACGCCATTTGCCTTTCGGCTTTTTTACGACAAAGTATCTTGAGTAGACTCCTTGACCTCTCTGTGATGTTGGAACTAATTCTATCACGCCCTTTGCTAACATGAGAGTTACCTCTTGTTGCAGTATCCTCAGATGGGAATGAGCGGTGAACGCAGGTGGAATGTGCGGAGGGCTGTGCTTGAATTGTAGAGAGTGCCCGTTCCTTATAGTGTCCAGCACCCATTGATCCGTCGTTATTCGTTCCCATTTGTCGACATATGCTGACACTCTTCCCCCAGAACGGTGTGTTGGCTGTCACTGCTGATCTTTATTTTGTTTGTCTCTCGACGACGACGGATAGGATGGTCTCTTCCTGGACGTCTGGAAGTTCCGGCGTCTGTTTGCCGTTTGGGAAGCACGCCTGTATCCCTGGGAGGGGTAAGCCGACCTGCCAAAGGATCTGTCTCCAGACGCAGAGAATCTGTAATTACCTGAAGCCCCTCTAAAGGGACGAAAAGACTTGTAGCTTTGGCCACTCTGGAGGGCACCCAATGAACGTGCCGTGTCCGAGTCCTCTTTCATTCCCTTTAGGGCCTCGTCTACCTTCTCTCCGAATAGAAGGTCCCCCTCAAAAGGCATATCTAGTACTTTGTATTGTACCTCTGGTCTGAAGTAGGTACACTTAAGCCATGACTGTCGTCGTAATATGACCCCATTATTGACTTGCTTGAAGCCTGACTTAGCGAGGTCCACCGCGATGTTTATTGCGTGATTGGAGGCTTCCTCACCCTCTCGAACAAGTAACATCGCTGCCTTCCTATGCTCTTCCGGAAGATGATCCAGCAACGGCGCTAGCCTGTGCCACATCTCTCTGTCGTATCTGGCTACGATAGCCAGAGAGTTTGCGGCCTTTACCGTGGTTGCTCCCACGGATAGCACTTTTTTGCCAAAGGCATCCTGGCATCTTGCTTCATTTTCAGGCGGAGTCGTGCACTTGTGCTGGGCCTTCGCCTTCCTCGCCGCTGCCGCCGACACCACCGATTCTGGTGTTGGTTGGGAGGATAAAAACTTGGGGGTAGACTCTGGAGCCTTAAAATTTTTCTCGAGGCGTCCTTTCACTGCCGGCTCCGAAAAGGGGTGACGCATTGTCTGCAATCCCTCTTTCCACACATGGTCTAGTATTGGTATTGAGAACACAGACCTCCTTCTCTTACCCATGTGGTCGAACAAAAAACAGTCCTTTTTCTGTTCTTCCTGGGACAAACCAAATTCTTTACACGCCTTCTCCATCATAGAATGGAATGATGCAATGTCGTCCGGAGGGGACGGGTGAGCTGGGCTTCTTGGGGTTTCTAACTCCACCTCTGACTCCCAGGTTGGATCCCTGGAGGGGGATGATGAGATATCCGACATGGCTCCCCTGTCAGACTCCGAATCTGGCAGCTCACCTTCCTCTTGTGGTGCCAGTGCTGAGATTGGTGTGCGTAAGTGCGTCGGTGGACGGGACGGGCCCGGCTCGTCGACGGGTGACTGTGGCAGGTTTGCCTGAGGTAGTCTCTGGTCCAACGACTGCACCAAAGACTGAAGCGTGGACAGAATTTCCAACGACAAAACAGATTGAGGATTGAGAAGAGGGGCAGATACCGGTATACCGGATCCCCTCGTCGACGACTTGTCAACCACTCGTAGCCCTAGGTCTGCCGGGCCAGCTATTCTCCCGCTCTCGTCCTCCCCTGAGGACAGCGACACAGCCTGTTCTTGCAGCAAAGTATCCGGGGGGATCGGATCAAAAACTTCAGGCCTCCAGGCTTCCTGTAGAACCCCCGTTGACGAGGCCACCGTCGCAGTCGTTGTCGATGGGACGGTGGATACCACCTGCGTCTGTGGCAGGGTGGAGGCCGATGACTGGACCGCCGTCGACGACGGTGACTTAGCAGGTGGTTTAGGCGATCCCGCCTTTTCCACACTTGGCCTGCCTTTACTCGACTCTCGACTCAAAGTCGATCTATGGTGATCGCCGAGGAGGATTTCGGCCTTTCCTTGTCATACTTTTTTGATGAAGATGACGATTTTTTTGACGAGGACTCTCTAGCTGAATGGCTCCGAGATGACTCTTTTTCCGTCGTTCGAGATTTCTTCACCGGTGGTTCCGACGAGGCAGCCGATTGTGTGGAGCCTACCTCCGAAGGGGGGTATGCCCCCGCTCCATCATTCAGCCATGCCACCAGCCGACGATTTCAGTCTTTGAGGGTCTTTTGAGAAAACCCTTTGCATATGTCGCAGTTATCAGCCGAATGATGAGGGTGGAGGCAGTATATACAATCCATATGTCCATCCCCCTCGTAAACTTTTTTCAAGCCGCACGTCGCGCATGGACGGAACAGCGATTTTCCTGACATGGAGGAAAATTTCCTCGAACTCCAACTCCAGGTACAGAACCTTGTACAAAATAGTAAGACGACGCGAGGAGATCCCACTACTTTGGAGACGGTTGAAATCTGAAGGGGAGCCGCGGGGGCGGGCCTCTTATACTGGGACGGCCTAGGGAGCATGCGTAGGCGGGTCCCAAAAGGACGTAGATAGGACACAAAAGTGTTGAAAGTTTTCCTATAGGAAAAGGCTATATATGTGTACCGAGGATCCCAGTCTGACGACGGGGAATTGTTAGGGAGAATTCTCTGTTTAGGCTGAATTTTCTAACCTAGTGAGTCCCCCAGCAGCTTTGCTGGATTCCTGGAGTTTGTTTTTTCCATCCTGCCAAGAGTGGGACTCTTTTCCTCCCACTCTTGGACATGCATGTGTGTAATTCCTTCGAATGTCAATGTGTTCTCTGGGCTATGGGGTCTTTTACTCCATAGGGTCTCATATGTTTTTCTATGTGTGTTACACCGCACCCTACGTGCCGTAACACGGGGGCGTCCTAGCGGACCCCCACCATAGACTCCATACCCGGGGACTGACTACCGTCTCCCCGGGCATGTAAAGTCACCATTGGCTTTACTAGACCTAAATTTACTAACAGAACTAGTACAAACCATCTTATTGTGGACGTACTAGTAGGGGTACTTCGATTACTCCTGGATCTGTTACTCGAGGGGGCGCTGTCCCATCCCCCCTCGTCGAGTTTTGGCTGGTGGCAGTGGAAACTACTTGTTATGTTCGACCCCGGACATAACCCTATGGGATTCGTCCCATTGTTGGAGATTAATACTTTTCCTCGTTAATCTCTAACATACCACCGGTCTACTTATCTTAAATAAGTTTATCGGATGGTATTTTCTGCCAGAACTCGGTTTGTAAAATGGCGTCTGTGTTTGTCTCTGTAACTCCTAAACCAAAGGTCGAGCCCTTTGTTCCACTTTTGGCGGGCTCTGTGAAGAGACCCTCCAAAGTGGTGCCATTCTGTCTGGGTTACCACAGGGGTGTGGGAGGGGGTTTAGGCACCCTGGACCGAGTTGCCTTGCCAACTCCGGTCGCACTCTGGAGTGATTGGCCCAAGTGGTGAGCCTCCCCACTCACCACTTAGCATGTGTTGATTGACAGCTAGGCTGAATGAATGGGGGTTTTCTGCATAAAAGCAGGGCTTTTGGGACTGGATCTTCAGAAGTCGCCACAGGACCTAAGAATCCGACGAGGATAACGCTGAGCCGACCTGCACGACGACACCTCCGGTGGAGCCCTGCGGAACCGACTCACCACTTCCCGACGACAGAGGAGATCTCCCTGCCAGAGAGTCTCTTCCCCTGACTGGTGGGAACAACCAGTCCCCTTTGCTTTTTATTCGCCTCAGGACGCAGTGGTCGAATTGCCCGTGCAGAGCACCTCGGCAACCGGATAGCCATTACCCCTGTACCGCGACCAAAAGGTGGTGCCTTGTGACGGAGCACTCCGCGGCTGGTCTCTTCCCTGGTGATGCACCGGACTTCACTTTCTTCGACGACGAGATCATCTCTACTCTTGGCAAAGACCCGACGTGCATCCACCACCAGGAACAACTGCCCCCGCCGGAGCTGCCCTCCACAACAAGGTACCGTGTCCGTCTGGCTTCCCTTTCGATCGGTTCGAGTGAGGTGTCTTAATCCTCTCCTTTCCGTTGGGTCGCCTCCAAGCTTTTCTCATTTATTGTTCTGAACTGGTTCAATCTGCCGATAACATTTGCTACAAAGACTTGAATGCATCTCCACTAGAGACTTTTTGGGACATTGCGCCTTGCCTCTCTCCGAGTGGGCCTGGCCTCTGAACTTTACGATCTATTGTGATTCTTGCCTTCTTGCCTTGCATTTTATCCGTGAAGTATTGCACTGTGTTGATTTCATAACCTGCCTATCTTTTTCTCTCCCGTCCTAACTAATATTAGAGTGTCATCTAAGTTGAGGTATACACCTCTGCCTGAAAATAAGTGATACCGGTAGAACCTAGACTTGTCAAAATATTGCTAGGGGGATTGATCGTTTTCTGCTTCGTAGAGTAATTGTATTTGATTTGTTTGCCGTGAATTTGCCATAGTGTTTTCGATAGATGTTTCGTTATAAATAAATACCTTAATATCTTTACACTAAGCCTTGTTGCGTGTTTGCTTGTCTTGCAGTGAAGAATTGCCCTATTTTGTATACTCCACATACTGCCCAACTCTTCTTGAGGGAAGTCTGACTGCTCAGCCACAGCTACCAAGTGAATCTGTGTGGTACAGACTGCTACCAAGTGGGTTCACCGCCAAACACCTGTAGTCCTAAATCTTTTGCAGTGGTCCCAGAGGGAACTGCACAGGTTTCCGCCTAACACTGGTGTACAACGGTGGGATTTGTATCGAGTATACAGTTTAGAGTGCTTTTCGACACTGTAGGATAACTAACCACAAAACTTTGCACAAAAAGCAACTTTCAAAAAACATGTCTACGATGGAAACTTACAGTCAAGAGTCTTTGTCAGGTGAAAATACCGAGAGTTTGCGAGCTCTCTGTAAGCAAGAAGTTAGAACTAATAGAGAGATTGCTGGCAAACCAAAGTCTGGGTACTGGTTCAGAGGAACCAATCTCTCCAGCAAATGTAGATGACAGTGATGGTGTTGATCTGAATCGTAATTCTGATGATAGCGATGAAGAGGCTGACGAGGACGGAGAGGCTAATGAAACTGTCTCCCCTGCTCCTCTACCTGCCTTACCAGCTGTGCCTACGGGGCCCATACCAGGTCCCACAAGTAACCCTGCTTATTTTGAACTTGAAAAAATGAAGCTCGAACTAGAATACAAACGGTTCTTGGCTCAATCCGAACGAAACCAAGAGCTCGAGTTCAGACGGATGAATGCCCAGGCTGAGCAGAAGCAAGCTGAGTTAAGACTCAGAGAAATAGAACTTAATCACGAGTTAGAGATGAAAAAGTTGTCTATGGAAAATGCTTCTCTCTCCTCTGGTTCCTCTAGGAGCTCCAGTCCCAAAAGACCCCGGATGCCGAAGGAATTAGTGGGTATGTATGAACCGAGATTGGATGTGTTGGATTGGTTGAAACTGTTTGAATACAATCATGGGCTCCAGGACATCACGGGGAATGCGTTGCTCCCCTGGTTGTTCTCTAGGCTCCCTCCTGTTGCGACTGATGTGGTAATGGAATTGGGGGAGGCGGATAAGACGGATTAGGAAAGTGTGAAACTAGCTTTAATAGCTAGATTCGGGAAGACCCCTTCCCAGTATCTTAAGAGGTTTAGAACCCTCAAAAAGCATGATGGTACCCCTTGGGCTACCTGGGTGAGTGAAGGGCTGAAGGATGGATTAAGGGTTACAAAGTGAACATTTACGAGGGTATGAGGAATCTTTTTATGTTGGAGTCTATTTATGATGCCTGTTCTCCTGAGCTCAGACAGCACTTGGCTGATTCGAGGGAATTGGATTCCGGGGGACTAGCTAAGGCTGCTGACTCATGGGTTGCCAACAGGGCTACTCATAAGGATTCTGGGGCAACTCAGAAAAAGGATGAGGGAAAACAGCCTAAAAAAGACTCAAAAGAGAATTCGAATAACTCACATTCCAAAGAGGGCCCCAAACAAAACCAGAAGGGTAAACCACCGGGAAAACCACAGCAGAGTAGTGTGTCTTCTGGTGCCAAACCGGAAGGAGGTCAGAACAAGCCACCATTCCAGAAAGCTTTCGGGAAATGCTTTGTTTGTGGCTCGACTGACCACGTGAAAGGAGATCCCAGATGTAAGGGTAAACCTTCAGGGGTCCAGCTTGTCTCTTTAGCCTTCGCTCCAGAGGAGGAAGTCCAAATGGCAAGTGGAAACTTTCTACTGCTAGCTGACGAACCCATTGGAGTCTCAGCCAGCGTTTCTTTAGTATCTCTGGGGTTGTGGGAACAACAGAATTTAGATGTCTATAATTCTATCCCCGATAATACTAAAGAGTATTATAAGGACAGTGTCCAGGTGAATGGTCAGGAGACTCCTGCCATTAGGGACACTGGGGCCAGCATTACTGTGGTGGATAAATCATTTTTTCAGGCTGAGGATGTTGCTAAGGCACCCAAACGCCTCACCAAGTTAGCTGGAGGGCCTGTGCAGATGCTTCCTCAATTACCAGTTCTCATCCAGTGTAACGACATGACTGTGAAGATACCTGTCAGCATACAGAGTGAGGTACCAGGACGCGTACTGTTGGGTAACGATTTGAAAACTCTCAGAGTTGTATCGCATACTCCCAGACCTCATAGTAAACGGTTACAGGAGCTAACCAGACCTGCAAGAGAGAGGACCATGCGCGGTACTCTCCAGGAGATGATGAAAGAAATCACTCCTGCTCCACTGGAATTGTCGGCCGCTGTCTCCAAGAAATCAGAAGCGAAAGGGAAACCTAAGACTTCTATCCCGAAACCAGCAGCCAGCATTCCAGTGCAGCCCACACGGACTTCCCCGCGGTTGTCCAAAGTTACACCCGTAACTCCACCTCCAGCCGAGGCTGAGAGGGAGGTACAACCCTGTGTGGTAGAATTAGACTCTGAGGAAGAGCTAATGGAAGGCCAGGAACTCGTTGGAGATCTGGATCCTGTTGACCATCCTGAGCTGCAGTCTTTACTGGCAGAAGGTGGACCCAGCAGGGCAGACTTCAGTAAGGGACAGAGAGAATGTCCAACTCTGGAAGGTCTTCGCCACCAGGCAGAAGCTCAGGCTGAAGGGCAAGAGCCTGGGAAATACAGGTTGCACTGGGAAGATGGCCTCTTCTACAGTGAACCAACCGAGTCTGCACCTGGAGACTACAAACGACTTGTTACTACAAGTCGTTTGTAGTCTCCAGGTGCAGACTCGGTTGGTACCCCAAGAGAACAGACCACAGTTCCTGCAGTTAGCCCACGAAATTCCTTTGGCTGGTCACTTGAGTTTCAAGAAGACTAAGGAAAGGCTCTCCCTCTACTTCTATTGGCCAAAGATGGGGGCCGAAGTAGAAAAACACTGCAGGAGCTGCCACACCTGCCAGACCTCTGGTAAGGTTGGCTCCAAGAATGTGGCACCTTTAGTGCCTCTCCCAGTTGTGGGAGTCCCATTTGAGAGAGTAGGGACTGACATTGTTGGTCCCCTTGATCCTCCAACCTCCTCAGGCAACAGGTTTATACTTGTTGTAGTAGACCATGCTACTAGGTATCCTGAGGCAATTCCTATGAGGACTGTTACAGCGCCGGCTGTGGCTAAGGCCCTCCTTGGTATTTTTACTAGGGTCGGGTTTCCTAAGGAAGTAATCTCTGACAGGGGGTCAAACTTTATGTCCCACTACACGAAAGCCATATGGAAGACCTGTGGAGTTACTTACAAGTTCTCAACGGCGTACCACCCACAAACCAATGGGTTGGTAGAACGGTTCAACCGAACCATGAAGAGCATGATAGGTGCTTTAGAGGAACCCCTTAAGCGTAAGTGGGACCTTCTACTGCCATGCCTTCTCTTTGCTTATAGAGAAGTCCCTCAGGAGGGAGTAGGTTACTCTCCCTTCGAACTACTCTATGGTCATCCCGTCAGAGGTCCATTGGCCCTGATTAAGGAGGGGTTGGAGAGTGCTCCTTCCCCCAAGCCAGTCAGAGTGACTGACTACGTGATAGGTCTCCGGAGGAGAATGTCGCACATGATGACGGAAGCAAGCGATAACTTGAAAGCTGGACAAGCATTGGTCAAGCATTGGCACGATCAAAAGGCTAACATGGTTGAGTTCGCTCAAGACCAGCTCGTTCTCGTTATGATCCCAACAAGGCAGAGGGCCTTGCAAGATAAGTGGATGGGACCATTCCGAGTAGTGGGTAAACTCGGAGAGGTTAACTATCTGGTGGACTTGGGCAATCCCAAGGAGGCTCCGACAGTCTTCCACACCAACCGACTTAAAGCGTATGTCTCACGACCTGATGTAGGAGCGTTGCTTCTACCATCATCCGAGAAAGAAGAAGAGAGTGAAGCTCTTCCGGATCTCCTCAGAGGCTTACCTTTGGACGAAAAAATTGAAGGAGTAAATCTCTCCTCCAATCTGACACCCGAGCAACAAGAGGAGTGCAAATCTATGTTGAATCAGTTTGCCTCTCTGTTCTCGCTTTCACCAGGCTTGACCCCTTGGGGCCAGCACGACATACTCACTGGTGACTGTCTGCCAGTCAAAAGCAGAGGATATCGCATGTCAAAAAACGTACGAACCCACATCAAAGGTGAGGTCAGCAAGATGCTCGATCTCGGGGTAATAGAGCCCTCTACTAGTCCATGGTCTAGCCCAGTTGTGTTAGTACCAAAGGCCGGATCTAAAGAACTTAGATTCTGCGTGGATTATAGAGCTCTTAATGCAGTCACCAAGACTGATGCCCACCCTTTGCCAAGAACAGATGAGTTGGTGGATAAACTTGGCGCCGCCAAGTTCCTCAGCACATTTGACTTGACGTCAGGCTATTGGCAAATAGCCCTGACAGACCATGCCAAGGAGAAAACTGCATTTTCTACCCCCGTTGGCTTATACCAGTTTAAGGTAATGCCTTTCGGACTGAATAATGCACCTGCTACGTTTCAATGGATGGTAAACCAGGTTCTGAATGGGATGGAGGACTTCTGCATGGCATACTTGGATGACATCGCAGTGTTCAGCAATTCCTGGGAAGAACATGTAACCCACCTGAGAGATGTTTTGCAGGCTCTTGGACGAGCCAATCTGACCATAAAGGCGAGCAAATGCCAAATTGGACAGAGTAAGGTAGTCTATCTTGGGCATGAGGTAGGCGGTGGGGAAATAAGGCCTTTGCTCAGCAAAATTGAAGCTGTGCAAAATTGGACAACATCGACTACTCAAACCCAGGTGAGAGCCTTCCTAGGCCTCACTGGGTATTACAGGAATTTCATAGAGAACTATGGAACCATAGCTTCTCCACTGAATGTCATCTCCTCGCCCAAATTTCCTAAAAAGGTCAAATGGAACGAGGAGTGCAATCAGGCTTTTGAAAACCTGAAAAAGGCTCTTTGCCAAGCCCCAGTACTCAGAGCTCCTGATTACCGCCAACACTTCATTGTGCAGACAGATGCTTCCAATGTAGGGATAGGTGCCATACTCAGTCAACTGGATGGGAAAGGTAGGGAGCACCCCGTTTGCTTCATCAGCCGCAAGCTGAAGGATCCTGAAACAAGGTGGCCAACAATCGAAAGAGAGTGCTTTGTTATCGTGTGGGCTCTGAAGAAGTTTAGGCCGTACTTGTATGGTTCTACTTTTGTCATTCAGACTGACCACCAACCCTTGAGATGGTTAATGCAAATGAAAGGGGAAAACCCAAAACTATTGAGATGGTCGTTCTGCCTGCAAGGGTTTGATTTCACCATTGAGCACAGGTCAGGGTGTCACCACCAAAATGCTGATGGTCTCTCTAGGATGTACGTCATCGACTAGAGGTATGAGATTCATCCAGGAGTGGATTAAATCCTCCTGTCCCTTAGTCTGGATTCCTGGAGTTTGTTTTTTCCATCCTTCCAAGAGTGGGACTCTTTTCCTCCCACTCTTGGACATGTATGGTGTAATTCCTTCGAATGTCAATGTGTTCTCTGGGCTATGGGGTCTTTTACTCCATAGGGTCTCATATGTTTTTCTATGTGTGTTACACCGCACCCTACGTGCCGTAACACGGGGGCGTCCTAGCGGACCCCCACCATAGACTCCATACCCGGGGACTGACTACCGTCTCCCCGGGCATGTAAAGTCACCATTGGCTTTACTAGACCTAAATTTACTAACAGAACTAGTACAAACCATCTTATTGTGGACGTACTAGTAGGGGTACTTCGATTACTCCTGGATCTGTTATGCGAGGGGGCGCTGTCCCGTCCCCCCTCGTCGAGTTTTGGCTGGTGGCAGTGGAAACTACTTGTTATGTTCAACCCCGGACATAACCCTATGGGATTCGTCCCATTGTTGGAGATTAATACTTTTCCTCGTTAATCTCTAACATACCACCGGTCTACTTATCTTAAATAAGTTTATCGGATGGTATTTTCTGCCAGAACTCGGTTAGTAAAATGGCGTCTGTGTTTGTCTCTGTAACTCCTAAACCAAAGGTCGAGCCCTTTGTTCCACTTTTGGCGGGCTCTGTGAAGAGACCCTCCAAAGTGGTGCCATTCTGTCTGGGTTACCACAGGGGTGTGGGAGGGGGTTTAGGCACCCTGGACCGAGTTGCCTTGCCAACTCCGGTCGCACTCTGGAGTGATTGGCCCAAGTGGTGAGCCTCCCCGCTCACCACTTAGCATGTGTTGATTGACAGCTAGGCTGAATGAATGGGGGTTTTCTGCATAAAAGCAGGGCTTTTGGGACTGGATCTTCAGAAGTCACCACAGGACCTAAGAATCCGACGAGGGTAACGCTGAGCCGACCTGCACGACGACACCTCCGGTGGAGCCCTGCGGAACCGACTCACCACTTCCCGACGACAGAGGAGATCTCCCTGCCGGAAAGTCTCTTCCCCTGACTGGTGGGAACAACCAGTCCCCTTTGCTTTTTATTCGCCTCAGGACGCAGTGGTCGAATTGCCCGTGCAGAGCACCTCGGCAACCGGATAGCCACTACCCCTGTACCGCGACCAAAAGGTGGTGCCTCGTGATGGAGCACTCCGCGGCTGGTCTCTTCCCTGGTGGTGCACCGGACTTCACTTTCTTCGACGACGAGATCATCTCTACTCTTGGCAAAGACCCGGCGTGCATCCACCACCAGGAACAACTGCCCCCGCCGGAGCTGCCCTCCACAACAAGGTACCGTGTCTGCCTGGCTTCCCTTTCGATCGGTTCGAGTGAGGTGTCTTAATCCTCTCCTTTCCGTTGGGTCGCCTCCAAGCTTTTCTCATTTATTGTTCTGAACTGGTTCAATCTGCTGATAACATTTGCTACAAAGACTTGAATGCATCTCCACTAGAGACTTTTTGGGACATCGCGCCTTGCCTCTCTCCGAGTGGGCCTGGCCTCTGAACTTTACGATCTATTGTGATTCTTGCCTTGCATTTTATCCGTGAAGTATTGCACTGTGTTGATTTCATAACCTGCCTATCTTTTTCTCTCCCGTCCTAACTAATATTAGAGTGTCATCTAGGTTGAGGTATACACCTCTGTCTGAAAATAAGTGATACCGGTAGAACCTAGACTTGTCAAAATATTGCTAGGGGGATTGATGGTTTTCTGCTTCGTAGAGTAATTGTGTTTGATTTGTTTGCCGTGAATTTGCCATAGTATTTTCAATAGATGGTTCGTTATAAATAAATACCTTAATATCTTTACACTAAGCCTCGTTGCATGTTTGCTTGTCTTGCTGTGAAGAATTGCCCTATTTTGTATACTCCACATACTGCTCAACTCTTCTTGAGGGAAGTCTGACTGCTCAGCCACAGCTACCAAGTGAATCTGTGTGGTACAGACTGCTACCAAGTGGGTTCACCACCAAACACCTGTAGTCCTAAATCTTTTGCAGTGGTCCCAGAGGGAACTGCACAGGTTTCCGCCTAACAGGAATATTCTAAGCATGTGAATCCATGAAAGATCCAATGCTGGAGAAGATCATTTCAGATTCATGTGCTGTACCCCACTGACACCCAGTTCAGGACACACGGAACACAGGACATCAAGATACAGGCTTCCCTCCCATCCACCAAATGATGACAGGCACAAACAGAACGACAGAAAGTACCACACCAGAGACAAGTGCAGCACTAGACCCCGGTGCTCACCATCACCAGAGGCGAGGTAAAAAGGAAGGAGGCACGTACCTCACCTGTACACTGCTTCCCCTCGACGAGCGAGTTAGAATCGCTGTCAAACTTGAAATAGAGGAGGAGGGGGTACCTGTACTCCCTGGGCAACCCCAACGTGGCAGAACACAGCCCAACGCTACCACTAACGGTGAGGGAAAAAGTCGTTGACTTCCAAATAGAAGGTGAATTCCAACAGCTAGCTCAGCCCGGCCACCTCAAAAAGGCTCAAGTGGACATATACGCATAAGGAGCAAAACAGCCACTACCATGCATTACAGCATTCATGGCCACCTGCACACACAAAGTGAAACAAGAACGCATCACTATCCATGTTATTAATGCCGAAGTGGCTGCGGCTGTATCCTCAGCTTCAGATCTGCAATCCAGATGGGATTCATTCACATCCTTTACAACCTCAAGGCCAGCAAATACATCTCGCTGGCAGCCAAAATCGAAGCAGCCTTCCCACCGCTGTTCAAAGCAATTGGAAAATCAAAAGGAAAGAGGATTCAACTTCATATTGACACCTCTGTGAAACCAGTCGCACAACACTACCAATGTATACCCTTTAATATCCAGTGCCAAGAAGAGAAGGAACTGCAATCACTCCTCAACACAGCTATCATTGAACCTGCCATTGGCCCTACCCCATGGATCTCCCAAGTAGTGCCAGTCCCAAAGAAGGGCCAGAGGGACAGACAAGACTCTGTGTCGACATGCACATCCCCAACCAAGTTCCGCACATTACTGACATGATGCACCTATTGAACAGAGCCAAATATTCTCCAGACTTGACCTTAAAAAAGGATAGCACCAGGTCGAGATCAGTGAGGAAGCTCGTCATATCACCACATTCACTACCCACCTCGGCCTATTTTGCAACAAACGACTAAACTTTGGTATATCATCAGCAGCCGAAATCTTCCAGGAGGAGATCCAGAAGATCATTTGTCATATATCACACTGCATTAACTACAGTGATGATATCCTCATATTCGGAAAATCACAGAAATCCCATGATGTTACATTACTGAAAGTCTGCTAAGCGCTTGAACGAAGAGAACCTCACTCTTAATATAGAGAAATGTAATATTTTAATAAATCAACACTCAAATTCTTCTGACACATTTTTTCAGATAGGGGCATAAAAATTGACCCTGACAAGTTTAAGGCCAAGACTGAAGTCCCACACCAGTCGAATGTTGCACAGGTCTGCTCGATTCTGGGGTTGGCAAACTATTGCACGTGCTACCATCCAGACTTTGCATCTACTATTGCCCTGCTCGGGACCCTCACTAAGAAAGACAGCAAGTTCTCCAGAGAAGCGCACTGGGCTTGACAGAGTCAGATACACGAAACAGGGGACAAGGTGGGGAAAATGCTACCATAGCTGGAGAGAGCGGACAGGTGTAATGGGTATGTGCGGCCCATACAAGACATCCAGGGGAGGGCGCTGATAGATGATGCAAATATTGCGGGAGCGTTTGCTCATTTCTATGAGACCGTATATAGCTCCTCGCCTAGAGAGTCTTTGTCAGTGGGAACAGGTGTACTCGACTCAGTGCCTCTCCCCTGACTCACTACGCAGTAGGCCTAGGATATGGAGGCAGACATTTCAGTGGAGGAAATATCTACAGCACTCCTGCAGCTGCAGTCAGGGAAGACCCTGGGATCCAATGGCTTCCCGGTAGAATTGTGGAAGCAGCTGGAGGAGCGGGTGATTAGTCCTCTTTATGCAATGCAGGTGGGATGGTTGTCTCTCACTGGATCTCAGGAAGGCCAGCATAGTGGTTCTCCCAAAGCCTGGCAAGCCACCCAAGCAATGTACCTCCTATAGGCTGATTTAGCTAATTATTGGGGAGGCCAATCTCCTTTCCCGAGTTCTGGCAAATCGTCAACTGGGGAGTAACAGGGTCCCTGATTCATCCAGATCAGTGCGGGTTTATGCCTTCCAGGTCCACATGGATGAACTTCCAAAGGGTGCAATTCGCTATTAGTCAGGCCGCAGCGATTCCGGAGGCGCTTGCCCTCCTTGCAATAGATTTTGAAAAGGAGTTTGATTCAGTGTGCTGGCATGCGCTGTGTGAAATTATGGGCCGAATGGGGTTTAGAGTTTAGAGAGAACTTCTTGTGCTGGGTCCGCCTGCTTTACAGCTCTCCTGAGGCGTCGATCAATTGGATCTCTTTGCAGACGTTCTCTCTCGGGAAGGGAATGTGGAAGAGAGGCCCCCTTTCCCTGCTATTATTCACACTGGCCATAGAGCCACTCACGATTCAACTCAGAGCTTGCCAGGAGTACGTGGGGTTCAAATGGCCTGTGGGGGGGGGGAGACTGGGTTTCACTGTACGCGGATGATCTCCTTATTTATATGAGTGATCCAGCAAGTGCATGCCCGGTCGTGACCCGTATACTAATGGACTACCAAGGATTTTGCGGGCTGAAAGTAAATTGCCAGAAATCAGTCCTTTTCCCACTGCAGGGGGGTGAGGATGTGATCCCGTGCACATGCCTGTATGCAGTCGCGATTTCGGGCTTCAAGTACCTGCACATTCATTTAAGTCTGTGCCTTTCTCATTTCCTCCGGCTTAATCTTTCTCCTGTGGCAGACAGTTTCACCCTAGATGTAACACTGGCAATCCCTCCCGTTGACTTTACTGGACAAGGCAGATCACTTTTAAGATATTGACTCTCCCCAAGTTCCTATATGTGCTGCAGAACGCTCCAGTGCCAGTTCCTAGGCAAGTTTTAACAAGTATTGTGGGTTCCCTAGATGGGTTACTATGGGCTGGGAAGCAACCACGGGTGGCCCTGAAGACACTGGAAAGGTCGGTTTGGGAGGGGGGGAATTGGCCTACCCAATCTCCAACTGTACTATTTGGCTGCTCAACTTGAGGTAGTAAATGACTGGCTACATGGGGATATGGGACTCCCTCAAGTACATGTAGCGATCGAAAGGCGGTGGATGAAGGGGTGGCCACCTGTACAGGTACTGTATGGGGGTGAGGTAGAGGGGCTTCCTTCCAGAAATGATACAACACACGTCGGATATGGGAGGAGGCACACCAGGACATTGGATGGGGGGGCAGGCTGACGTTGGACCAGACCATCTGGCCCAATACACATTTGCCTGAGTTGCTTAAGATGGGGCTGTTTGGAAACTGAGAAGCGAAAGGGATCCTTGTCCAAGCAGATGTTATGTTATGCTTCTTTATTTATATAGCGCCAAAGCCCTAGTGCGTCCAGACGCTGAAATGGAGAGAAGAGGTAGGAAGGCGGAAGCAGACAAATTCTCAGAGGTTTTACATAAACAGTATGGTTTGTAAGGATTTCCTGAAGACCAGATGATTTCCCTCCTTTCGGAGTGCTTCTGGCAACTTGTGCCAAGCTTGTGCCACCAGGACAGGAAACGAGCGGCCATTACCTCAGGCTCTTTTTACACAGTCCACTCTAAGGAGGCAGGCATTGACAGATTGGAGATTCCTAGTTGGGTGGTGCATAGTTAGCCTTTCTTTAAGATACCGTGAGGCGGTTCCAAAAATACATTTATAGCCTAGTGTCAGCAGTTTGAACTGGATTTTGGCTGATACCGGTAACCAATGCAGCTCCTTCCGGGCTGCGAATGTAGGTTCATTTTGTGCCATACGATGGACAATACGTACGGCTGCATTTTGAACTTTCTGTAATTTAAGGATGTCTTCTTTACAAGCACCACCCAAGAGAGAATTACAGTAGTCCAAGCGAGGGAGTATGACAGTTCTGACTAATTTAGCCCGGTTGTCTTTAGAGATCATGGGGGCAACCAGTCTTAGGACTCTTAGGTAGTAATTTGTATTTTTTACATGGCAACCACATGGGCACCTGCGTTCAAGCTGGTCTCCATGTAAGTGCCAAGTGTCTTTAATTTGGTGACCACTACTATATGGCTGCCCTCGATCAGGAAGCTGGCAAATGCCGGGTCAAGACTCTCCCTGGCTGTTTAGACCCATAGATCATTAACTCGGTCTTCCCTGCGTTCAAACATGTCCAGTTGGCAGACGTCCAGTTTTTTATGGTCCGATAAACTTTGTTTAGTTTGGCCTGGTCCTCTGCGTAGTTCCCGCTGATCTCCATAGATAGCTGGAAATCATCTGCACAGTTTGTGAAAAAGAATCAAAATGTTTCTAATTCTATGCACAGAGGTACAATGTATAGATTAAAAAGTAATGGGGACAGATATGACCCCTGGGGTACTCCACAGACTGTAATTTCGGCCTCAGATGAGGTGTCTCCCCAGTGAACCCTAGATCTCTGGCCTTCCAAAAATGATTTAATCCATTTGACTGCCTCGTCTGAGAGGCCCCCCTTGTCGGCCAGCCTCTCCAATAGGATCTTGTGGTCTAGTAGATCGAAGGCTGTCGATAGATCCAGTAATACCAGCAGCCCTGATCAACTTTTTTCTAACATGGTCAGCATCTGGGTCTGGAGAAAAATGAATGCACTTTCGGTGCCATGAAAACATCGGAAACCTGACTGCTTATTGTGCAGAATACCGGCAGCTTCCATATGAGATTGGAGTGTGCCGTGGCCACTTTATCAACCAATTTCAAGAAAAACAACGTATTCGTAATGGGGCGTAAGTTGGCTGCATCATTCGGGTGCAAACCCGCTTTCTTCAGGAAGGGAGTCACCGTCACATCTTTGATCAATTGCGGAATGGTTCAGTGTTTGAATGACACATGGACGAATCTGCACAAATAGGGGGCAAAAATATCCTGGTGTTCTAAGTTTATTTTAGATGGTCGGGTGCATGACTTTAAGGGTATTTTTAATTCCTAAAGTGGATAATGTGGAAAGCTGAAACCAATAAGGGGTGTCCAAGATTAGGGGGCAAGCTGTCTACCTCTTTACTTATTCGCCCATTAGCAGATTTATTTTTCTAACACATTTAATTGATTCTTGCATGTTAAAGAAAATATTACGTTACACATTAAAAACATTAAACATTGCAAGACCTTACGGTCAAACCCGGTCCCTAGAGACCTTTGGTAATTCTCATGCATACAACAAAGTGGGTCATTAAAAGTCTTTCGCCGCTTACACAGAGTGTGTATCAGATTGTCCCTGTTTCGCCCCCACCCAGTGCCAACCCACAATCAGTTGCATTGTTCATTGCGCATCCTCCCATTTTTGCCATATTTTGTCCGCTTTTCTCGGGCATCCTCTCGCTGTGTACACTCTACGTTCCATTATCAGACATATGTTTACATCGGTGACCCATTGTTCATATAGCAGGCTTATTGCAGAGCCCCATAGCTTTGCGATGTTTCGTTTGATTATAGCTGTGGTTGTTGAGACAAATTGTTTCTCATGTGTGGACAGTTCCTCCTCATCCTCTATCCCGAGAAGCAACAGTTTCGGATCTCTGTGTATTTTCTTCCCCAGCACTCGTGAGAATGCGTCACAGCACTACCGCCAGTACTGTTGGATGTTAGTGCATTCCCATAGTATGTGGAAGAAAGTGCCTTCCTCCCTTTTGCAGCGAAGACAACGTGGGCTTTCACCCTTCCCCTATCTATATAGTGCCACTCTCGGGTAATATAATCTATGGAGTATTTTAAACTGTATAAATCAGAGTCAGCAGAGATTGCTATTTCACGGGGAAACATCAGGACTATCACCCAGTCTTCCGTTTGTATAACCCTGACATCTCTCTCCCATTTCGATTTCAGACTCAGGAGTTCTGTGGTGGCAAAGGAGATTATGACGCTATACATTATCGATGTAGTCTTAGTGTCAATCCTTGCCTGGACTATGTTTCTTTCGAGAGGAGTGGTTTCCGGTAGGTGGGGTTGTAGTGTGTAGTGGTAGTGTTCAGTGAGTGGAAGGTGAAAGCGGGACACCAGGGCTTCAAAAGGCACCAGTGTGCCATCAGTGATGATGTTTCCGACTGTTTTGATCCCAAGAACCCTCCACATGTGCTAGCTCGGGAGTTTGTTTACTTCAGGAAGATTTCTGTTTCGCCATAGTGGTTGTAGTGGGGTGATTTTTGTGTCCCAATCCATGTATTTATGTGCTGCTCTCCATACCAGTGCGATATGTGTCGACATGGTTTGGGGGATGCCCGGTGTGTTGCCCTATACAGATGTTCAAGTTGGGACCCGCTTCGTTCATCTATGTTTGCAGCCCTAATGTGTGGCAGTGATTGGTCTCCGTGCAGGAAGTCATTTACCCTTGCCATCTGGGCTGCCCAGGAGTATGACTGTAGGCATGGGAGTCCAATCCCACCCTCCCATATGGAGCGCTGGAGGGTGCATAGTGCAATGCGGGGGTGTCCATTACACCACAGCAGCTTTCTAAGTATGCAATCAATTTTTGGGAATTCCTTCGGCGGAACGTGTAGCGGGGCGTTTTGCAATACATATAGGAAGCGGGCGAGGGCCATCATCTTGAAAAGGGCCGCCCTTCCTAGTAGGGTCAGTGGGAGCAGGACCCAGTGTCGGACATCTTCTGTAAACCTTGCCATGATTGGGTGGAGGTTTCTAACTATGTAGTCGCTGAGCTTGTTTGTGATTTGTATTCCGAGGTACCGAAATTGATCCAGTTCGATTCGGTACAGGCAGTTCTCTGGCCTCGTAAAATTTGTCCTGTCTATTGGACACTGTATTGGTTTTGCCCATTTCACTCGTAGTCCACTAAATGTGCCATAGCTACTTAGTAGGTCCATTACTGTGGGGCAGGAGGTGTGCAGGTCTTTCAAGTAAATTAGCAGATCATCCGCATATAGAGAGACTTTATCTTCCCAATCTTCCGCCCAGCGAAAACCACTCTAAGACGTTGATGCTCGTAGCAGTATCGCCAGCGGTTCTATGGCCAAGGCAAAGAACATTGCGGACAGGGGGCATCCTTGTCTGGTCCCTTTCCCCAATTTAAAGGGTCTCGAGGGCCACCCATTCACTTGCATTTCCGCCTCGGGGGATTTATACAGGAGTTGCACCCAGCTCATGTACTGCAGACCAAAACACATATGGTGCATTATTTCCCATATTGCCTCCCATTGCACAGAGTCAAATGCTTTTTCAAAGTCAATAGCAAGTAAGGCTAGGGTACCCCGTATGGTGGGTGCTCTTTCCAGTGCTGATTGGAGCCTGTGGTTGTTAATGCGGGTGGACCTCTCTGGCATAAAGCTGCATTGGTCCGGGTATATCCGCGTTGTTATCACGCGTTGTAGTCGAATGGCAAGCACCTTTGCCAAGATTTTGGTCCCGCTGTTGATGAGTGAAATTGGTCTATAAGAACCGCAGCGGTCTAGTGGTTTGTCCGGTTTGGGGATCACTATTATTGTGGCCCTCTGAAGATTCGCAGGGAGACGGCCCTGAACTTTGGATTATGAGAACATTCGAAGTAAGTGCGGGGCTATCTCATTTATTCCCAGTTTATCCCACAGATCTTTCGGGAAGCCGTTTGGCCCCTGTGTCTTCCCTGCTTGGGGTTCCGACATGGCTGTTGCCAGTTCTTCCTCCGTAATGTCTTTATCTAAAAGGGTCTGCTGATCTGGGTTGAGGGAGGGAAAGATGATCTCATTTAGTATGGAGGTGTCAATCGGGGCTGTGGGAGGTTTGTACAGGTCTGCGTAGTAGGAGGCGAAGCCTTCAGCTATGTCCTGATCATTTAGCAGTGGTTCTGGACCTTCTGTTCTGATCATCCGAACTTGGCGACCACCCTCCTCTCTTTTTCCAACCATGCCAACATTTTGTCCGCCTTGTCTCCAGTCTCATATATTCTGGCCAGCATCGTTCTGTGGGCCTGTTTGGCACAGTCTAGTACCACATTTTGGAGGCGTTTTTGGGCCAGCGATGGGTTTCGGGCTAGTCAAGGGTCAGATGGGTTGCATCGGCTTGTGTGACTTGCTGTTCAGCCTCAATCAGATCTCATTGGTGCTTTTTCTTGTGTGCTGCGGTCCAAGAGATGATCTCGCCCGCAGCACTGATTTGTACGCCTCCCACAGCACTCCCGGGTCTTCCACTGATCCAGTGTTTATCTTGAAGTACGTTCTTGTTGCTAGGTGTGCCTGTTCTAATAGTTCTAGGAAGCCCACATGAATAGTTGTTCAAGCGCCACATGGGCAGGGGTGTGGTCTGTTTGTATTCAGTTCAATCAGTAAGGGGGAATGGTCTGATATGCCTCAGGGTAGTAAGGTTGCTGTGACTGCCCTGTGTATGTCTAGTGCCGGGAGGAAGAAATAGTCCAGTTGCGATAATGAGGCATGCACCCCCGAGTGAAAAGAGTATTCCCTCTCACCCGGTTGTAGATCCCGGCACACATCGCGCAGCCCCAATGCAGCAGTGAATGTAACAAGTTTATTGCGGGTGGCTGGACCTCGCCCTCTCAGGTGTGTATGGTCCATTCCTACCTCCATTACTTCATTGAAGTCCCCGCCTATTATTATGAGATCGGATCCATCCCTAGAGATTATGGGCGTGATGTCATCTATCAGTGTGGGCAGCAGCGCTGGGGGTGAGTACACCACCAGCATAGCAATGGACTGGTTCCATAATGACCCAGTGATATACACAAATCTGCCACTAGCGTCCTGTGTCACATTTGTAAGGGTGAAAGGCAGTTTTTTGTGTACTAGTATGAGCACGCCTCGGGAGCCCATGGTAAAGCCAGCGTGTATAGCCAGCTTATAATTGGTGCGCTTGAATGAGGTGCACGTGGTCCCTGCCAGGTGGTTTCAGTCAGAAAGACCACATCTGGCGTGTGCCTGTTCAAGAACTGAGTGACCAGCCGTCTTTTGATCCCTCCGCCCAGCCTGTTAACGTTCAAGGTCAGAAAACGTAGGGTTCTGAAATCTACTTCAGGGGGGGGCATTCAGTATGGGAGTTGGGGTGATGCGCATGTTCCGCTGCATTGCTCGCGGGTGTAGTGTCGGTTGGTTTGTGGTGCGGAGGGCATTTACAGGATATGTATGCGTTGACTTCCAGACCCAGATAGAAACAAAAACAATAACATTTAACCAACCCTTTCCCCACCCTATAGTCCGCCCAACTCGAAGCATCTGTCGCCCAAACATTTAACAACTACTGATGTCAGCCAGGACAGCCGGCAATCAGGCAAACAAAATCCTTATTGAGTGTTGTGCACTTAAGGCAGTCCGCAGGGAGAGGTGGGGGGGGCACCCTCTTAGCAGCCGCCATATTGTCTTCCATCTACATTTAGCTTGTAACATTGCGACCCATGTACGGCATCTCTAATCTATTATGCTCGTGGGGGCATATTACCTCTTAGGTGGTCGCCACCTGTGTTCACTTGACCCCTTTGTTATGCAGGTTTACTTCTGGTTGTTTTATCGGCAGTGGCACTCTCTCTTGCTTGGCCTGTGGGTTCCTTTGTCTATTATTTCTCAATGTTCTCCAGTCGCCTTCAATGTGCTGCTCTGCCTATCTCCAGGCTTCTTTTGGATCAGTGAAGTGAACCGTTGTTCCACTGTGATATATCTGGAGCTTGTCCGGAAACAGAAGGCCGTATTTGACATTTAGCACTTGCAATTGTTTGTTTAGTTGGTCGAAGGATTGTCTGGCTTTCTGGACCTCCCTGGTGTAGTCGGGGAAGAAGGAAATCTTTGCGCCGTTGTAAGTTAACGTGCCCTTGGCTCTTGCTCTTTGGAGTAGTGTGTCTCGGTCTCTATAATTGAGTAGTTTTGCAATCACAGTTCGAGGGGGTGCTCCTGGGATTGGTTTCCCGTACGGCATGCGATGCGCTCTCTCAATCGAAAAGAATTTCGAGAAGGAGTCCGGTTAAAACATGTCTAAGAGCCATTGTTCAAGAAAGATCTCCATGCTCGGGCCTTCTGAATTTTCGGGCAGGCCAAGGATCCTGACGTTGTTGCGCCTTGATCGACCTTCTCCTTGATCCACGCGTTCGGCCATTGTTTTGAGTTCTGATTTGACACCAGCCAACTGTTGTTGCAATCCTCTTATTCCATCCTCGGCGTCGGAGTTGCGCTGCTCCGCTCCCCAGTGCGAGATGCCAGTTTTTGCAAGTCATGGCAGAGGAGTGACACGTCCATGCTTATGCCATCCATTTTTTGTTCCATGGAGGCACAGGAGTCCGCTATGGCGGCCATGACGTCTTTCAGAGATATTGTGGCCTCTGAGCCAGAGGTGATGCTAGTTAATTCTGGTCCATCCTGGTTTTGTGTGGATGGTGTGGTGTATTGATCCATTTTGTTCTGTATGGAGTGTTTTTTCGCTTTATCTTTACCCACAATGGATGCGGGTGTCATCTATGTTAGATGTCTTCAGCCTGTAGTTCCAATTGTTGTGTCTGGTATCGTGATCTGCTGTGTGACAGCACCGGCCGTGTGGGGTCTAGTTCCAAGTGGCAGGTGTGGCGGCTTCCAGAGTTATTGTACAGGGCTGTCAGGGTTGTGCACCTTTGGTCACTTGGGCTCCCTTCCGGCTGGGTTGGATCTCAGCCACACTATAGCTGCCACTCCTGCATTTTAGCTGGTGTTGTACCCAGTAGTCTGACCGGTGCTCATGTTAGATTGTGGTGGTGGGTGAAGGTGGCCGTGAGTGTTATTTTGTTGGGTGGTGGGCTCGCTAGAACTTGCAATTCACCGCTTGTACTGTTCCCCTCTATGTGTCCAGTTGCACCTCACTTACGTCAATGCTGGGAGTCGCTGCAGCAGTGTCTCGGCACCTCGGCCTTCACCAGTTCATTGGTTCTTTTGTAGAAGACCTACTGCACATTTACCGGAGCAGAGATGCTTATTGTTCACAGTGCAGCAGGGCAGCGCAACATCTTTGCGTATTACGGTGTTTCCAGGGGCGCAGTTTGGCTGTGGATGTCACTTGTGTTTTTTTACTTTGGGGAGGGGAGTATTATGCCAGTGCCTCCTGGACCCACATTTTGCATGGGGGTGGTACCCATGGTGTTGGTGTACTGTTTCGGGCTCAGGTGCTCCAGTCACACTTTTCCCCAGGGTCTGTGCCAGGAGTGTATTTGAAAGTAGCACAGTTTTACTTGGTCAGTATCACCATATGCGCCCAGGGACACAGCTCCGCCGCAGTGTGTCAGGCCTGGGCGTTTTCTAGGTCACAGTAGTTATCCCCACCGAGGTGTGGCCTCAGTATCTAGCGTAGACTGCAGGCGTCTGTGTCTCACCCACACTGGGCACAACTCGCACGCAGGACTAGGTGGAGGAAGGGGGCCTCCCTTTGTGCCTGGGGATAATTATCTTCCAAGTGAAGCTGCAGTTTATTTCAGGGGCGTCTGGCCTGTTCGCGGGCCACCTACCTCTGGGTGAATTGTGCACACGTCACTTCTGGGCAGGGTTCGTTGTTTCTGTTCTGCTTCAATGAGATGCAAGAGGGCATCCCGTTAAACCGGCCCTGCAGAGTGACAGCGGGTCTGTGTATCGCCGCTTGTTGGTGTGGCTAGAGGGTGTCGGGTCGCAGATCACCCCAGGAGGCCCTCCTCATGTGTTCCCTCATTCGTACTGTCCCATGCCGCTCCTCGGTACGCTTCCTGTAAGAGGCACTTCGATCGCTCCGCTCAGGGTCGTGAAACGCAGGGCAGCCCTGGGGTGCTTCTCTCCAGGCACCGATGCAGCTGAGCGGTTACCTCTGCCCACCAGTCTAAGAGTTCGGCGTCCGCCTTCTCAATGGGCTTAGCAGGGCCGCCCTGGGCGTCTCTCTTGGCTATAGCCACGCACTCGACCCGAGCAGGCAGCACAGTGTCACAGGGTGTTACTGCAGCTCGCAGGTTGTTCATGCTCGTCCAACCACAGCTTCCTGATGTTTTGCATTGGGTCTTCTCGCTGGGTCTCTCCCTATTCAGCTCCTTTCTCTGCTTTTCCGGCTCGGCGCGTAGTGCGGAGCCATCTTGTCCATTCTGCTTCGCAGTCACGGGTGTTTCACTCTGCAGTTTAAAAGTTGGTTTCAGCGACCACCTCTAAAGTTCGTTTGGTTTGTGTCCATTCTTGCAGCCTTATCCTTCAATCGAAGCGGTTTTCGTCATGGATTCATGCGGATGGCAGGGTGTTTATGCAGGTTGTTTTTGGCGGCCGCGGGATCTCCGGGGACTCACGTCCGCATAGCTCTGCTGCTGGCCACGCCCCCGCCCATTACCAGGGTTGACCACATCAGTAATTAGTCTCTGGCCATCCAACTCTTCCCTGATCCTGTTTTGGGCACATCAGAGTTTATCAGAGAAAGCCCTTTGGACTCTTGTACAATCGCCCTTTGAAGGATTGACAGTCTGGTTAAGAACTCTAGGTTTTTCCCATGATCTGAACAGTGTGAATAGTTCCTTGGTTTTATTCCCTGCCTATTTATCTGATCATGGTAAGGGCTGCTTTTAGCTTTGATGATCTTGTCTTTGTACTTTTCTCTTTGAGTTTCCATGCTGCCTTATTTTTTGTATATTTATCTTTAAGCCAGGCGTGCTCTGCATGCCTCTTGCTGACTTTTAACTGGGCTAATTCTGGGGAGAACCATTTCTGATGATTTGGTGTATCTCTGGTACATCTAGGTTTCATAAGGGCAAGTCTGTCTAGCAGTATCGTCATGTGGTATGTGAGGGCCATTTATGCTCATTTGAATCATTACAGCAGAAGTACGGACTGTCGGGTAGGGAAAGGTATAGATATCAGCAATTGACACATGCTTTGGGTGCTCAGTTCCCCTCTTTGGGTTAGATCCCAAAGTACTCGCCCATGGAGGCTAACTTACTTCCTGAGGGTCCCCCCTCTAGAGTTACGTCCGTACTGTATCAAGTGTTAACTGCTTTTGGCACCATGGAACTATCTCACCTGAATGAGATGTGGGGGTGTTGGAACCTGAAGAATGGGTGGAGGCACTCATGTTTCTTAGGGAGGTGGGGATCATGACTAATACAAGATACTCCATCGGGTGCATTATTCTAAGACAGCATTGGCCCAGTGGGGCATAGCCAGGAATGATGAATGTCTGAGATGTGGCGGAGAGGGGGCATCTTCTACAACATACTGTGGGATTGTTTACAAATACAGGTGTTTTGGGGTAAATTTGTGCATAGGCTGACGACAGCGATGGGGGTTCAAGTGTCCTTAGACCCCAAAAGAGCACTGTTGGGCATATGGTGTGAAGCCAGGTTCAAGAAATATTAGAAAATGTTTTTGGCGGTAACAACGGGACTGGTTAAGAGGGCTATTGCATCACTTTGGGGATCTGCAGAGTGCCTGAGACTGAGTCAATGGTCATCGGAGGTTGACCACTGTAAGTCATTGGAATGGAGAGTCTACAGGGAGAGGGCCTGTCTGCAAAAGTTCTGGAAAATTTGGGACAGATGGGATGGGGTGGATTAGGGGGGTTATTCAATTATTTATGTATATACTCATAGCCAATTTGCTCTGTATTTACAGCACAATACATATTAAAAGTACAAAACATAAAACAATAGAACAGAGTAATCATGTCTAATATACAGTGGGTATTATGGCGTGTTTTTGTTTATGATCCTGGTCCCGTACAATGAAACGGTATCACTCACCAACATTTTTGTTATACATTTATCATGTCATCAGCTTTTATGTTGTCTAGTGGAAACTGTCATATCAAGCATGGACCTCGGTATGTTGTGTTTTGGTTTACTTTCTCAAAATGTATACAATGTTTAATAATTAAAAAATATGAAAGAGAGCAAGTTCACATGGAGTCAATCCCATCAGGAGTCGTTCGACCGAATCAGGAGAGAAATTGCAGCATCGCTGTGCATGTTGCACTTTGACCCTAACCTGCACATGGAGGTGACAGTGGATGCCAGCCCAGTAGGCCTCTGCGCTTTCCTGGCCAAGCACTCAGGCAGTTACCATTCCCCCAGGAAGATTGTATCATATGCCAGCAAGAGCCTAACTGACACGAACAACGATATTTGTAAGCAGAGAAGGAGAGTTTAGCTGTTGTGTGGGCGTGCAAGCACTTCCACCTGTTCTTATACGGAAAACCATTCACTGTTATTACAGATCACCAATCACTTGTCACCATATACAGCAAACCTACGCCATGGAAGGAAGCTAACCCAGCAGACTTCCTGTCCAGGCACCCTCTGACATGCATCAGGCCATCAGTCTACAGAGCAGATGGCTACATCAACTATGTGGTACACCACGCTATACAACCAACAATCTCTCTGACAGAACTGTAGCGATCGACGGCCAAAGACCCTACACTAGAGCTAGCGTCATTCTGCATCTGTGACAGAAGGTCTTATTATTTACGGATTTCATTATTTTTTTTTTCTTCCCTCTGCCTAGGCTTTGCAAAATATTTTGAGAAATTTGGCCATTCACAAAGGCTTTAAACGGACTGGTTATATTAATAGACAGATGAGGGGACGTCAATCCTCTGTAACAAGCTTATCAAATTTGGAGGAGATGGACAATTCGTGGGGAACAACAGCAAGTGTGACATTGTGCTTATAGAGAATGTGGGAACACAGCAGGACACTGAGCAACCAAGTGAAATGTTTGTTGGCAGTGAGAGGATGAGTGCTGACTCAGGAATATTGAGTGCAATGAAGAGTAATAATCTGGCAACACAAATTGAGTGGGAAGGTGTGAGCATTGGATACAACACCCATACTTCGATAACCCTAACCCAAAAGACCCCTAAATGGGGTACTGCATTTACATCTGTTAGTACAGGTGATGGTCTTAATAATAAGGGTGGTGGTGGTGTGGTGAACATCTGGGTGGGGGCAGAGAAGCTAAGGAGGCCCTTTAGCACCTACCCATTTTCTCTGTCTGCCCTTCTCCATTCACCCCTTTTTCCATCCCCTCGTTCCTCCTTCTCCCCCAACCTGCTCTTCTCCCTCCCTCTCTTTCATACTTTCACTTTCTCTCCAGCAACCAAAAAGAGAACCAGGCCCTCTCTCCACACTCTTATAAGGCTGTCGCTCTCCCACTCCAGAGCCCGCCCACACCAACTCCAATGATGGACACAACAGGTGGAACTGGTTTCTGGCTGTTTGCAAAGCTCAGGGAGGAGGCTTGGTGACAGGAAGGGGGAGGGAATTCACAGGTGGGCAAACATAGGCAGGGACAGGTCCTCTCTCCACAGTTGTCACTTCCCTCCTCCACGCCCACCCCCATGATGGACACAACAGGTGGAACTGGTTTCTGGCTGTTCCCAGGGCTAAAGGAGGAGGCTTGGTGACAGGAATCAGGAGGGACATCACAGGTGGGCAAACATAGGCAGGGACAGGTCCTCTCTCCACAGCTGTCGCTTTCCCCTCAACACCCATACCCATGATGGACACAACCGGTAGAACTGGTTTCTGACTAATCCCAGGGCACAGGGAAGCTTGGTGACAGGAAGTTGGCAGGGGAAATTACAGGGCAAACACAGGCCGGGATTATTAGATTGCTGTTACTGGGGACGGGAGGAAGATTACACTGGTTGTAAAAGCTGCAAGCTGTTGCCTAGCCTGGGAACAGGTTTAGTTCTCAGAGGGGTTGCCATGCCTTGGAGGGAGCATGGCTGGAGTTCTGATCCCCCCACCCTTCACACACCACCATACTTATACACACAGTGCAGGGGACACAGAGTGGAAGAACATATGAATTCAACACAGGTACACATAGCAAGGCAGGGCCACACATACACACACACACTAAAGACACATTGAGGCTCATTGCGAGTTTGCCAGTATTCTGGCAGTTAATCTGCTGGAATACCAGCAAACAGAAATTCCAACACTAGCACTTGGACATGCGGTATTACTACTGGAGGTGTTACCGCTGGTGTCAATACCACCAGATAACAAATGGTGGTTTGGCAGTGTAAATCCCCATTTAATGGGGGATTTTTGTCGGTATTACATCCGCCGGTATTACCGTATGATAATACTGCTGGTTTTTTAAAGTAATAGTGGAGGATTCACTTTTAACTAAACAAATTGGAGGTATTACCACCCAGTAATACCGGCAAACTTGTAGTTTGGCGGTGTGGGAAAAATGCAGGTAAACAGAATGACCTCCACTTTTTCCCCACCTTCAAACCCGTAATGAGCCCCAATATCTGCTATCTATACAGTGTAGGAACACAGGGTAAAAGGCGGGCAATGTACAGTGTGCCAGGAAACAAGCAACTACAGAGAGTACAAAAAGCAGTGAGCAGGCAATGTTGGAACCAAGTACAAAGAAGCGTTAATGCAATAACCAAATGTAGGCCAAAATGCAAACACAAAAAGAAAAGAAATAAACCAGGAGCACAGGAAATGCAGTTAGGGCTTGTCATAAACAAAAATAGAATACCGGACTGGACGGGTAATATAAACACAAGCACAGAAACTGTAATCAGGGGCGAGTCCATTTAGATTCATAGAGAGGGAAAGGAAATATACAGTCACATACAGTGCAAGAAGGAAAATACATTTGGGAAAAATAAAAGTCACGCAATACAGTGGTAAAATGAAAAACACTGAAAACCCACAGTAAACTCAAGTGACATATATGTGAAACACAAGTCAAGGCTGTCAGGGGTCCACACGTGGGGACTGCCATTTCTACAGCCTCCCTATGGTCCCGAAAGGGGCCACATTAACTAGGCTGAGGACCAATGTGACACCTCAATATTCACCTTTATGTAAATGTGTTGGTTTAGGGAGTACAGGAGGTGAGGATGATATGAGTCATGGTCAAGTAGGGCCCATGGTTCTGGCAACACTTTCATATGACGCACCAGAGTAGTTTGCGGATGACTATTAGTGCAAGCAACCACCCAACAGCATACAGCACACATGAAAGTAGACCTCCCCAGAAGGAGCTGAACTAGTCTTTTATTCCATCCAGAAAGTCCTTGGATGCATCCTTGGGGATGGCCCCAAGGGATGTGATGTGAACGGCATGGCCAGAGATTTCATCAGAGAAGTCTAGAACAAATACACACTACTGTGATCCAATAGGTGCACACACTCCACCATGGGAAGCCAATATCATGTTGAGAGCCATATGGTTTTGGAAAGCCAGTTTTCACAACTTCCTCTGGTTGGCAGCCAATGTTTCCAGTGAGACAGCAGTCTCATTCACCACCACCTTCAGAATTGCCGGTGACTGATATACAGCCCAACCTAATCTCATGACACCCATCTGGGGTATTAATGTGGTGCCATACAGCTGTGCATCTGTCAGAGGAGTGCAGGTGTTCACTATGCCACAGGCTTGTTGTAGCTGATGGGCATTTCGGATCTTGCCGGGAGCTCTTTATTTGGTGACCCTGATGGCAGGCTGCAAAGTTCAGGCAGCTGCTTGTAGGCCTTGCTGCCGCAGATCCAGAAGAGGTCTTGAGGTGCCAACCAGGTGTCTGTGAGCTGGCACTCAGACAAGGGTAGCTTCGATACCCGGCAGGCAATGTAAGGTAGGATGCAGCTGCATTGTCGAGAAGTTAGTTGGGGTATTCTCACACAGTGAGGATGTCCAGTTTTCCAGCGCCTTATCAAGATCACTCCTTACCTTGCTGGCTGAAGGTGGGTTATTGGGTTGATTATAGCTGCCTATGCCCTGGGCTGCCACTGTGAGCCACTGTGAGCCTGGATATCTGGCTCTGCCGAGGGAATGCAGAGCCAGATTGCGGGGAAAAACCCAAGCAAGGGTAAAAACTTGCAGCAGTGATGCTGTAGATGAGTCAGTAGAATGAGGTAGCAGATGAAGCAGGAGAAGGGAAAGGCACTAAGGACCAAAGAGGAGGGACAGGGAATGATAACAAGGAAGAGGTAGGAAAAGCCTTACCAGAGCTGCAAACTAGAGTTCTGTAATGGACACGTTTATTGCAACGCAAGAAGCCACGGTGCGCTGAGAGTACAAGTAGTGAGCCGATAACAGTTCTTTCGGGTAAGTTATGTTACAATGCGTGCGTACGTACGCTGCAGAGACAATCCGCCATATTGGAAAGGGCAAACGCGGCACCGCCACAGCCATCTTTGCCCTAGTGACCAGTTCTCAGCTCTGGGCTTGCAGTGTTGAAACATGACATCATGCTCCCTTCTAAGCCGTGCACCAGCGGGCTTCCAGGGATATAACCGATGGAACTTCCTGAGAAGATGTGGTGCATGTACATTCAATGCAGGTTCCCAGAATCTTTTGCCAATAGCATAGCCTTTCCAACTGATCAAGTATTGTAACCTTCCACAATGGTATAGTGAATCACAGATGTCATCAACCTCACACTCCTACGCGTCATCCAACAGTGCAGGCAGAGGTGGCGTAATGGCGGTTCTGAGTTCCGGTGCTTCCAAATAAGGCTTAGGTAAAGATGCATGAAACAGAGGGTGGATTCTGTTCCAACTTAAGGGCAAGGCTAGTTTGAACACAACTGGATTGATAACTTTGATGATCGAGAAAGGTCCATAAAATCTAGGTGCATATTTTGATGTCCGTAGACAAATCGGTAGGTGTCGAGAAGAAAGCCAAAACTGGTCTCCTGTCTTGTATAAATCTACCTTGGCACGTTTCCAATCAGTAAATCTTTTAGTAGTAGACTGTGCCTTTTGCAGGTGTTCCAAGGCAGATTTGTGAGTATCCCTTAAGTGACAAGCACTGTCTTCATTTTAAGGCACATTGGTGCTGTGGGTAGCTGGTAATGGTAACCAACGAGGGTGATATCCAAAGATACAGTAGAACAGACACATGTTTAAAGATGAATGAGCAGTGTTATTATAAGATAATTCTGCTATGGGTAATATGGAGGCCCAGTTGTCACAGGAGGCAATAGCAAAACCCTGAAGACATTGCTTGATGGTTTGATTTGTTCTTTCTGTTAAACCATTGGTTTCAGGATGGAAACCTGAAGAAAAGGATCGTCTGATTCCTAGGTTTTTACAGAGTGCAGCCCAGAATCTAGAGCTGTATTATGTACCTCGATTGGAGATGATGATGATGGAAGGTATGCCATGAAGACGGAATATATGGATAATGAAAGCGTCACTCATCTCTTTTGCCACCAGTAGCTTTTTGAATGGAACAAAATGAGCCAAATTAGAGAACATGTCGACGTTTCCATAAGTACTGTATTTCCTTTTGAAGGTAGTAGGCCCACCATAAAATCGGTGGAAATGGTGGACACAGAACTTTCAATGAAAGCGCATGTCAGCAGTCTTGTGTCCCGCTAATAATATTACATTAAATTGCTGGTACAAACCAGGCTTTTTTTAGACTGAGTGGATAGTGTGACACTTGCACGTGCAATAATTGGCTCTTGCTTGGACTACTGCGCCAGCCTGCTGAAGGGCGTCAGTAAGGGAGAGATTAACCATCTACAAGTGGTTCAAAATAATGCTGCTAGAGCAGTCTCTGGCCTTCGGAGAACGGACCACATCTCAGCAGTAAGGTGATCACTTGATTGGCTGCCTGTGCAGAAACAGATCTTATTTAGGACATTGTTCATTACTCATGCATGCCTCTACCGGAAAGGTCCTCTGTATTTGGCAAACCAGCTATCCTAGCTACCTCTTAGGGGCACATTACGGTCAAACAACTCGGGACTTCTGGAAGTACCTTCAGCCAAACTGTCACAGGTGCTGGAGGGTTGTTTCTCTGTGGCAGCCCCCCAGCTTTGGAATGCCCTACCACTCAATTTGAGAAACTGCACCACTCTATTGGCTTTTAAACGCAGACTGAAGACACTTCTCTTTGAATAACTCACCTTGGACCAGCCTCTTGTATGCATCTTTTCAACTTTTTGCCTTTTTGTTTATTGTTATTTGGGTTTGTGTTGTCCCTGTGCTTCTATGCCTACGGGCGATGTTCCAGCGTGCTATAAATTAAATAATTAAATGCAACAGGTGGAAGTTCTGGTTGAGTGAGTTTACAAATAGGTATTCCCGGAGTGTTCTTACACTGGTTTGAAGGCATCATGAAGTAAGACTTAGAAAACAGACTTCAGTTCAAACAAACAATATTTGTTAACTTAAATGTCAGGATGTTAGATGGCCTAACTTGTCCTATACTAAGGTGGGATTTCCCTACCTGAACAAAACTAAGAAAAGTCTGAGTTAAAGAGTCCAACTTAAAAGCTTGTCTGTGTCCAAACCCTATGCTTTCCCTCACAACTGAAACCAAAGAGTGTATAGGGATATCAATAATCAAAGAAATGGTGATCAACACAAACAAAATGCTGAGCTTCTTCCAGCTCTCAGTTCAAATTCCCTTCCCCAAATTCAAAGTAATATAGTTCAAACAAAAGAGGTCCTGAGGCCCTGTCCTCAAGACGGTAGGTATAGTTCATCAAATCTCAGGGTTCCCTTGCCCAAGACTTTAACATAGCACAGTTAAAAAAAAAGGAGTATTGAGATCTTGTTCTCAAGACGGTAGCTGTAGTTCATTAAGTCTCAGGGTTCCCTTCCCCAAGACTTCACTGTTGCAACCAATACATGATTTACTCTTTGGAAGTTCAACTTAACTCTGGGTCAACTTGGCCCTTCTTCTGCTTTGCATCACCAGCTCACTCATAGTGTTCCTTCTTGGCAGATTATGCAGTGTCTTTACCTTTTATAATGTGGGTCTCAGTGGTCTAGGCGCAGTCAGTCCACCCATCACAGGTCGTGCAACCAGGGCCCCTTGGTTCTTCAGCTCACATAGGTTTCTCTGCATTTGCCCCTCTGTGGAAAGGCACGCTCTCTTAGATTGTCCTTGTTGGCCCCTTGGCTTTGTCACACTCCTTTTGCCAGTCGTTGGCCTTGTCTCACTGCACTTATTCACAAAGTCTTATTTGCTGGTGATTCTGTTCATGCCCATCTTTGGTTGCACTCCTTCACATATATTCCTTTCCCCAAAGATTGCTTGTATATGGGTATTCTCCTTTTAATCTGTATTGATTCTTGGTTTTATTTATAAAGTTAATGTTCAATATAGATGTAATTTTTGTATTTTGAGCTAATACATTATTCAACTTGCTTGGTTTGTCAATGTTGTAAACTTTCATTCAGCTCAGCATTCAATATGCATGGTGTAATGCTGTTTAGAGCCTCTGCTTAGTTTGGTATTGAATATATACAGTTTTAATGCTGGTTTTAACTTTCATTCGGTTCGATATTCAAAATGTGTAGTTTAGCGCTATTTGGAATCTTCCCTTCAGTTCAGTATTCAATATATTTAGGTTAGTGCTATTTGGAAAACTTCCATTCAGTTCAGTATTTAACATATTTAGGTTTGCATTGTTTGGAAAATGTCCATTCAGTTCGGTATTCAATATGTGTCTTGTTTTGCTTTGAAGCGTTAATGCATATGGAGCTTCATTCATAGCAAGCAGTGCGCCCGGAGTGCATCGGTTTCTGAGTGTCTTTTCCCTGAACACTCACCGGTCTGCAGCATCTTCCTCTTGCGACTCCTGCTGCTCCTTTCGGCTTCCCAGGTTGGCGCCACAACCTCAGCGAGCACCGCTCGCATGTTACTTTCATTTCTGCGGGCGCCGGCAACTCTGTTGCAATGTAATGGATGTGGAGAGCGTCCCCTCTTTCTTTGGTGCTCATTAGCAGCTCCCAGCTGCACCGACTCCGTCACGTAGGCTTCCACACTTCGGGATTCTCGGTCGGTGTCCTGGTCACACTTCAGTTCCCACTACGTCTGCTTCCACACGGAAAGAGTCCCCTAGTTTCTCCTCTCCAGGCCTCCCTGCTGCTGCCCTCCTTGTCTCCTCACTGGTTTCCTTTTATAGGATTACTGAGATTTATTTGAAGCTGAAATGTTCGAAGGAGAAAAAAGTTATCATACCGAAAATAACTTTCGGTTTCCTCTCCCCTGAACATTTCAGACTATCCCCTTACCCCCACCCCCTTAGTTATCTGTGGGCGTCACACCTCCTTGTGTGCCGCTGTCTCCAGCATCCCTCTGCGACACTGCTTTCCTTCACTTGCGTGTATAGGAACCGGCGCCGCAGGGTCTGTTTTTCTTTCTTTTTTTTTACTGTATTGGGACGGGAGCGGGGGACACCCCTGCAACCCTTGCTTCCCTTGTTCACTGTAATGCAACGCATGGGAGACCTGGTTGAAATGTTCAGCCGTACCTAATTTTCGTACGGCCGGAATTCGGTCAAATCTCTCATTTGGTTTTATTGTCTCAGTAATATATACAAATTCCCCTTTATACACCTACAGCCCCTTAACAGGCTGCAGGTGAGGACTTCTAATTAGATTTGCCTGACCCTGTTTAAGAGGGCATGCCTGACCCTCACCATACTTTTCAGGCATCTTCCTTGTCTCAGTACCTAAGTGGTAAAAAGGTGAAGTGTTCATCACTATTAGTCTCCTCTTCCTCGTCTCATTACGTTCAGATGTTAAATGTGGGGAAATGAGGGAAGAGGTGCTACAATACCCCATAAAGATTGCAGAAGGTTCAGGTTGGTCACAATTAGAGAAAGGGGGTGCCATGTCTTGCCTAAGGGCAACCCAATACCAAACTCTGAGGACTCTCCAACCAGGTGATCCTCCCTCCCTTCCCCTCCCCCAAGGTTGGGATCCAAGAGCAATGGCCTATAACTGGGTGGAGGATCCAGGGGGTTTAGGAGTGAGAATACCCTCACGTTTCTGACATATCTTTCCCCAATGAGGGTTTCCCCATGGAAACCGGGGGAGAGAGTTTACCTTATCTTGCTCTCATCCTTTCCCGTATTCCACTGTGAAAGCAATATGGCTGACAGTCCAGGAAACCCTGCATATCCCTTAGGCTGGATTCTCTTCTCTTTGTACACTTCGAATGCTTTAGTTTCCTTGGGTGAGGAAGCCTTTCTATAATAGTCTTAGATTTAACTTGGATTGGTTGTGAAAGCCATTGATCAAATTGGGGAAAATCAGTTCCCAAGACTAACTGGGTTGGTAGGTTGGAAATCACTGCTACAGTTACATTTATTTTCTGTTCTAAAATGGTAATGGAGATCTGGTTAGCAGTTGATTTTCCATATGACTATGTACACAAGCCACCCTCTCTTTTCCTACTTCTTTCCACCCATGGGGAAGCAACTCTGTTCCTATGGCACTTTCCTTACTTCCTGTATCCAACTTTGCCCCGACAATTTGGTTTTCTATGATAACAGGGATTTTATACGTGGACTTATTTCCTGTGTATAGAAAAATATGGGTTTTTCTACGGTTCCTATGATTCTTGCCTTTTCTTCCACATTTCTTTAGGCTTTTTTCCCCTTCTAAAATCATATCGTAAGACTGAGTATACAAGAAAAGGTTTGTAAGAACCACGTGCACTCGGGCGCTGGATATTAATTATTTTGTCCAATTGGGTTGAATATATAGAGCACCAAATAAGAGGTTTTGTGACTTTGGTTGGGTTCAAGTGATGGTTTATTAACATACAAGGTGCCAACACATGTTTCTACCCAACAGGGGTCTTTATCAAGGTGGGTTGTATGAGATTCTAAGCATATAAACTGGGTGAGGAGCTCCAATGCTGGTGGTTTTGCTGATTAGCAAGCGTTAAGGCCAGCAAGGCCTCTGCAATCAAGATGAGCAGTCACAGTGGTCTTTTAAAAGAACCAAACCGAAGTGACAAGATTTCTTATTTGGTTCTCTATATATATATAACCCAATTAATCAAAATAATTAATATCCAGGGCCTGGTTCTTACAAACCTTTTCCTACCATTAGCTGGGATGGAAGAGCACTGTCCCTCAAAAACCCATCAACCGGCAGCAGGGTTCACTACTAAAACTGCCATGACCAGCAAAGTGATCTAGATTTCCTAGTGCTCTACCCCCTACCCTGAGTATATAAGATGTTACTGTATGATGACTCAACTCTCTCTTCCTTGTTCTCTTGAGTCTCATTGGGTTCTCTTATGATGAGGTGGTGAGGAGATTGATTATGTTTAATGGACTATATCTCGCAATATGTCCAAAGCCTTTACAAGAGACACATTTTTGATCTTGTCTTAGCGAAAAGGGTAAAGAAAATGGAAGGTCTCCATCCCTGGCTCCTATCATGAGATTGTCTGAACCTGATTTGTCTATGGTATCCAGCTCTTGCTAGTTAAGAGGTATTTGGAGATCCACAGGATATGGTTTGATTAGGTGACTAGCTTCTCCACATGAATAACAGGAGCTCCCAACACTTAATGCTGTCAGAGCAAAAGGAAGATTCTCACTCCTTCGTTGCCTTCTGTTTATCTTGCTATCTTGGGGTTTTAGATTTTCTGGAAGGGGGAAGATCTCTGGTAAAATATCTTTCCTAAGGGAGAATCGTCTTTCTTTTCTAAAGGACTGAAGACTTTATTTTGACTCCCCTCTTTGCCAGATATTTTCTCCTGATAACTTTCTCTCAAAGATGGATATGTAAGAGGGTTTCCATAAGCTTTCATACCTTAAACTTCCCACCAATTGGCCCTGTTCCATCTCAATGGGGTCTTCACAGAAATACAAAATAAAAAAATGTAATTAAGCTCCCCAGGAAAGTATAGGTAGTATCTTTAATCCTCTTTTCTCTAGGAGGTAGAACATAGATGCCGACGCCTTTGGGGAGACTTAGTTGTAAACCTAAAGAAATTATTATCTTGTCTTTCCCCGGCACTCTACAATCGTGTTGACAAAAAAGATGGACAACATTCCCTTCAATGGTTTTTCTAATGGGGAGGATTGCTAGTGAATTTAAATCCTGAAAAGTGATTCCTAAAAGGTGGTTTACATGTTCGGTGCAGTTGATGTTTTCCCAATGACTTTCACTTTGTAGATTTGACCCTCTGAAGGGGTTGGTGTTGGGGTTTTCCTTTTGGGATTTTAGTCTTTGGGTGGAATTAATAGATTTTTAAAAAAAATTATTTTATTAAATATTTAACAAACAATACAAAACAAACTTGCAGTGCATACATTAACATTTCGATTATGCATCACTTAATTTTGTTCACTGCTTCCCATATCCCACCCCCCATTATGAGCCCATTCCCTCTAGTGCTCTGTTCCAGCGTCTAGTGCCGGGGTGTTCTCTTCCCTAGGTTCCATTGGGTCTAATATTGACCCAAACAATTCTGCTATCATTGATTTCCATGCCATCAGGGTCTCTGCGTCCTCCTCCCCGAACTACATTGCTAGCTTCCTGCCATACCATGGTTTCTGCCTCCGCCCATTTCTGCAAATCCTTCCACCATACCGGGTGGAATGAATAGATGTTAGTTTTCAGGCAGATTATTATACATGTTTGCCTGAAGAATTCAATGTCAGCGCCCATTCCAGGCCCAAAGAAACATTTCTGTTATATGGGTCTGATTTTTGGACTGGCCCAGATGTAAGTGTGCTATCTCTAAGACCACCCCAGTTTTTACTCAGCCTTCTGCAGTGATATCTCCCCTAGGCAGAAGCCCATGTTTCAAAAAGAAAAAGGGTCTTCCTTTTCCACGAGCCTCAGGCTCTGATATTACCTGAAACTCTAGAAGGGTCTCGGGCTACTCTAATATAGGTTTCCTCGCTTCAGGTTGTGGAGGACCGTCAGATGTCTCATCAGCCTCCCCAAAACCCCTATCTGTATTTTCTGTCTCAATGTTTCCTTAAGTCTAGGAAACACTGCTTTCTCAAGTACCCCTTGAGCAACCTGATTCCCCTGGTGAATCGGGAATGGGTCCTTTCTGTGGTTTTGTAGCAATACCTTAACATCACCTCTAAAGTACGGGTCTATCACTCCCGCTAATATACCAATTCCAAATTTCCATGCAAACCCTGATTTGGGTGCTAATCTGATGTATGTATCAGGGTGTGGAATTAGTATCAAATGAGTGGGTATCAATCATATAATTTTAATTGGTTATTTATAACGCACTTAATACCCAAAGGTTTCTAAGCACGGACCCAGGAACGAACCTGTGTTGCTCCACGTTGTCTTGCTTCCAAGGCAAGTGCGTTTCTCCTGAGGTATCATCCTGGCCCATGGGGAGGAAGGATAGCTCAGGGCAACACGTTTGTCTTGGAAGAAAGACAACACAGCGCAACACAGGTTCGAATCCTGATCCTGCTCTTAGAAACCACTCCTGGTATTAAGCCTGTTATAAATGAACAATTATAATTATAATTATAAAAAGAAAGGGTGCAATCACGGATCCCCGCAGCTACCGTTCAGTGACTATTCTAGACGCAGACAGCAAGATTCTGGCAATCATTCTGCTGTCGCTTCTAGAAAAATGAGCAATGTAGGCTGGAAGGTTTAAAAAGCCACAAACTGGCGTCAGGAATAAAGACACAGAACTAAAAGTATGATCAAATCTATTTTGGGTCAACAGATTTGACATCTGCTTTTGACTTAGTTAATAGGAAAATTCTTTGATGGAAATTGCAGAAGTCGGGTATACCATCAGATCTCCTGCATGTAATAATAGGGCTGCATAAGGGCAGAAATATTCAAGTTAGGCTAGACCACACTGGTGCTCTATCCAGGAGAATTGATACATACAAGTATCAGACGTGGGAGAATTCCTTGAGAATTGCACATTTATTTCACCCAGAATTGGTTCTACTTGGATAATATGGCTCCCATATGCAGATGATTTTTTACTTTTTTATTTAACACCAGTAGGTCTACAGCATCTGATTAGAGGGTTTGTGGATTATGCTTCATCAAACTCCCTCAAAAATAATGATGGGAAAACAAAAATGCTGAGGCTGGCCAGCGGAAGGAAAATACATTCTTTTGTTTGGAGAATAGATAAAGAAGGGTTGCAGATAGTGGACAGCTTGGCACGATCTAGTAAGAAACAAATGAAGGCTTACCTTAAACATAAAGTGGTTCCTCTGATGGTACAAATGAAGATCTTAAAATGCAAATACTGTACGTTTTCTTTGAACCCACTGATAAAGTATTATATGGGAAAAGTTATCCCCAAGATAATTTACGGTATTGAATCGATGGAGCTGTGGGTAGTCGATATGTTGGAAAGGATGGAGAGCCAAATGTGGCAGAAAGTGCTCGGTAGACTGAATGCCATGAAGCATTAACTCAGTGGTAGCCAGAGCGCAGGGTCCTTTTTTATTAAAAAATGTTGTTTTTGCTTTCTTGTCCCCCGCTTACCATGTAATGGAAGCGGGGACACCCCCACAACCCATGACTCCCATTACACCGAAAAAGGGGGGCTGAAAAAGCTCCCCTTTGTCAGTGTAATGGAGTACTTTTTGTGGTAGCAGGCGAATGCGCAGGAAATTCAGCATTTTGTCGACATTGTGGCCCGATACCTCAACCTCTGGGCATCTACCAATTGTAGCTCCATAAAAGCCACAAGAATAGCACACTTCACAGCCCGCTGCGGAGTATCTGTTCAGATGGTTCTGCAGTGTGGTATTCAAAACCCTCCAATCACCAACTCATGGTCAGTGTATATTGTACATTTTCCAAAAAGGGTTTGGAAAAAAAGCAGGATCATCCACGTTAGGTGCATATATATTCAATTTCAATGTATACACACCATGGAGGCACCGACTACCATGACCTATCTACCCTCAGTATCAGTCAAAAATAGTCATCACTTCTCTAGAGTAGGTTGAATAAACAGAGTGTCCACAACAATATTTCCATTCGTTGGCCCAAGACATAGATGCATGCTTTACCGAGTGTATTTGCTGCAATAGAATAATATCTGCACTATGCCTTTGTAGATAAGCAAGCACTTTTTTGTATTGGGTTATTCAACTCGCAAGGATTCCAGGTTATATGACTAATAGAGAGCATTGTAAATAATGAAGAGTATATGGGTGTACACCATGCTCACCGTACGGTAGAAACAACAAGTGGCCATAGCGGCAGCACCCTACCGAGTGGGCAGCTTCAGTTCGGTTTACATCATTCACTGAGTCTAAGTGTGAATTTTTTGTTGGTAGCTGTCATGTGCTGTTATGCGAGTGTGGTTTGGTTTGTTGTTGTGGAGTAGTGAACTGCGTGCGGTTTGTTGTGCTGTTGAGGTATGGTTGTGTTTGGTTTAGAGTTTGAGAGGCGTATGCAGAGGGATGAGTTTTTTAGTGGGGTTGGTTAGTGGTGATACTTTATCGTACCCCCACAGTTGTGTCTGCCTGTGGCACATATCCCTGCCAATGTCGTACATTATGGTGTGCTACTATTCCCACTCCTATTTTCTGTGCAGAGGTGTGGGTCGTTAAGAGGGTTATTTGGTGAAACCTTCTCCACCCCACGTGTTCCGACTAATGGGTGTCTACATCACTTTACCACCTGGCACATTCCAGTGTGCAGCAACCCTTGCCTCCATGGGTCCTTTGAGAAGGGTGCACCTCTTCCCTGAGCTCTTGAACTCCCTGGGCCCCATAGTCTATCTGTTCTGTCGCCACCTTTTCCCCTTTAATTCTAATTCCCCCTGCCTGTGGTTCAATTAGGTCGGTCCCATCTCTCTCCTTTGTTTCTGGTAGGGCCCTCTATGGGGAGGCGTGCACCTGGGTCTCCCTCCCATTCGGAGGCCTCTCTACTTCCCTGCACCTCGCTGTGGTCTGGCTTAGTCCCCCATCTTTCCATTTGTGTATTTATTCCATGGGGCGTGGGTGATTTCATTCATTTTTTGTTCTGAGTTGACGAGCCATGTTTTTAGAAGTTTTCTGAATTTTAGATGGTCCTTCATGGTTTGTATTTCTCTGGGGAGGGAGCTCCTAAGTTTAACATCTAGGCAAGAGAAGGCATTTCCATCAAGTATTTTTCCTTGTGTATGGTTTAGGTTCCAGGCAGATGTCATCACTGGATCTGAGTGTTCTGGTCGGCTGGTAAATTGTTATTTCCTTTTGTATGAATTCTGCTTCCTGGCCATGGATTGCTCTGTGTGTTATGTACATTGTTTTGAATAAAATGTGTTTATTGACTGGCAGCCAATGTAGCATCTTTAACGCTGGAGTGATGGGGTCCATTCGTGAGAGTTTGAGAAGTATCGCAGCTGTGTTCTGTATACGTTTCAGTTTCTTCAGTAAGTAATCCAGCATTCCGAGGTATAGGCTGTTGGCGTGGTTTATCCTGGACATGATGAGGGGGATGATGGCGAGTGTTTTGTGTGTGAAGGAGAGTAAGGGTCAAATCTTTTTGATTGGGTGTAGTTGGAAGATGCATTTGTTGATTATCACGTTTATTTGTGTTTCTAAGGTTAGCTTGTTGTCCATTAGGATTCCAAGGTGTTTCACAATTTTGGATGGTGTGGGTGCTGTTCCTAGTTCTGTGGGCTATGGTATGTACTGGTTGCTTCCTTGGCTTTTGGATATAATCACGATTTCCATCTTGCCTGAGTTGATTTTGAGGCTCTTAGTGTTCATCCATTCATAGAGTTCTTTTAGACAGAATATTAGCGTTGTGTTCTCCCCTTGTACATCTTTGATTTTGTAGATGATTTGGGTGTCATCTGTGTATTTGTACCAAGTGGCGCTGTGTCTTTTGATGAGGTTGATTAGTGGAGTTATGTAGATGTTGAAGAGGAAAAGGGGATAGGCAGGATCATTGTGGTACTCCACAGTTGGTGTTCCGCTGTGCAGATTTGAATGGTTTTATCCATACTGTTTCTGTTCTTTCAGATAAGAAAGATTTAATCCAGAGCATTGCCGTGTCGATGATCCCTATTTCTTCCAGTCTCTTGGTGAGGATGTTGTGGCTGACTGTGTCGTACGCTGCAGAGAGGTCGAGTAGTTTAGGTGCCGAATTTGTGTTGGAGTCTGTGTTGGTCTTTAGGTCATCCCAAATAGCAAGAAATGCTGTCTTTGTCCCTCCCATTGATCTAAAGCCGACTTGTGCCTGGTCTTATAGTTGGTGGTTTTCTATGTATTCCAGTGTTTGTTCATAGACATAGGTCTCTAATAGTGTTGCTGGATAGAGAATGTATGATATTGGTCTGTAGTTAGAGAGGTCTTCCACACTGGCCATTGTGTCCTTTAGAAGTGGTTTGATATACGCAGATTTGAAAGCCCACGGTACTCTCCCCGTAGAGAGTGATAGCTTGAAGAGGTTTATGTGGCATTCCGATGATGTGCCCTGTGTAAGGATTGCGCTATAGATGTCAGGTGGGCAGGGGTCCACTGGGGAGTCTGCTTTGTTTCACAAGCTTGAGGAATTTCTCTCTTGACATTTGAGTGAAGCTTTTCAGCTTGTTGTGTGGTTCCAGGGTAGGTAGGTGATGGTGCACGGTCTCATTGATTGGTCTACTTTGTATGATCCGATGTATGTCAGTGATTCTATTTTTAAAGTGGTCTGCAAGATCATTGCATAGTTTTTGTGATGTTATTGCATCCAGGGGGGTTTCTCATCTCATTTATGATGTTGAATAGTTCTTTCTGGGTGTTGGGGGCTTATGTGAATCAGTAGTCGTATTTTTTTCTTTTTGGTTTTGAGAATCTCCTTTTTGTATGTTCAGATCTGTTTTTCATAATTTATTCTTTTGGCTTGCTCGTAGTTTTTCCTCCATTCTAGTTCAAGTTTCCGGTTTGTTGTTTTTATTGTATTGAGGTGGGGTGTAAACCATCTTGCCACTACTTTCTTTCGTGATGGGATGATGGGTTTTTCTGGGGAGATGCTGTCTATTGTTTCACCAATCCATTTCTGGATTACGCCTGCTTTTTCGTCCAGGTCAGTTCCGTCCAGGGTTGCAGTCGATGGCTTAGAGGATTCCAGTTGTTATTTTAAGTTACTGCTTTTGATGGTGTTCCAGTTTCTTTTCCAGATCGGGGGAACTCTTGGGGCTGTTTGGGTGCTTTAGATAGTAGTTGGATCACAAATGGTATGAGGTGGTCGCTCCATAGTATTTGTATAGGTGGCTCAGTTGAAATCAGTTTCTTATTGGCAAAGATTGCATCAAGAGTGTGTCCTGCTGTGTGAGTGGCTCCTTTCACCATCTGGTGTTGATTCATTGTCTCAAACTGTTGATTACTGATTTTTGCGAGTATGTGTTCTCGTCTTCAAACCATATGTTGAAGTCCCTGAGGATTATCAGGTGATCATGTTTGATGGCCAAGTTTGTGATGGCTTCTATGAAGGAGTCTACAAAAGTGGCGTTGTAGGTCGGTGTTCTATAGATCAGTATGAATGTTTGGTTTGTTTTTGAGTCCGCTATCAGGTGAAGGACGAGGAATTCACAGTTTCTGATGTTCAGGCGGTCAGCTGTTTTTATTTTCAGGTGTTCTTTGGAGGCTCCTGCAAGTCCTCCTCTTCTTCCTTTTCTGTTTACCAGTGTGCATTTGAAGTTGTCGGGTAGACAGCTGTCTACTGTTACTTTGTAGTTGAAATCTAAACAGGTTTCTGTGAAGAATAGGATGTCAATTCCATTGTCTTAGAGTAGATTGTAGATCTATCTCTGTAGTGTGTTTAGACATTGATCTTGCTTTGATTAGGTTACAGTGTCTTTTTTTATAGTGCCTTGTTTTGTTCTTGGTTTCATCTTAGAGTGGTCTTGTTGGCGAGTTTCCTCATTATTCTCAGGATGTGCGGTGTGTTCCGTAGGGTATGTTTCATTATTGAATAGATCGGCTAGGTTTCGTATTGGGTTCCTGACTTCCTCTTCTGTATCTCGTTGCTGTTGCTGCTGGTCCCTTAGAGTTTTGATGATATATGGAGTGAGGGTGTAATTTTCCCTCTTATTCCTTCCGGATGGTTCTACTCTTTTCCTGTGCGGTCCTAGTATCTTGCTGGAGTGTCTAGCGTTGTTGCTTGTCATAAATTGCACTGGTGTGTGGTCCGTCGCAAGGTATGATGTGATGCTTATGCATGTGTGTCCTGTTGCCGTGTCTGTGTTGGTTGGCGTGGTGGCATGGTGTGGTTCAATTTGGTTTATTCTTTCCCCCATTTTTCTCTCGCATATTCCCGTTCTGTGTCATGGCATATTCTGGTCCTTTGAAGTCTTCTAGTTTATGGAGTTTGTGCTATTGTGTTTGGGTCACAGGGGCTCTTCGTTTTATTTGTGGTTTTAGTGGTCTGCGATTATGGCAGGGGGGGCATGGCCGTGGGTGGGGGGGTTATTTTATGGACTGATAGCTAGCAGATTGTGTTGAGGGAGAATTCCAAGGGCAGAGTTGGGGTGGTTCCTGAGTGCACACCTTAGGTGGCCTTATCCTTGGGGCTGTCTATGTGAAGTCTACATTCCTCGGGTTATTAGACCGTTGGGAGTTTGTGGCTCTCTTTCTAGTTTCTGCTAGCTACCCCAAGCAACCCCTAGATTCCAAGCACATTGGAGGGTGGAGCACCTAATGTTGGTTTCCTTACTAAGCAGAGGCCTAGTTCTGGAGTTGTTTTGCTCGGAGCACAGCTGTAGTGCTAGAGAGGGGTTAGAGCTGAACCTAGTAGAGGCGGTGGGGCACCTAGAGCTGGAGACACGTGCTGGCAGGGAGAATGCCTAAGTTCCAGATAAACTAAATGACCAAAATTGCAAACAAAACACCAAATGCAAAACACCTACATTTGAGATTCCTGCATAGAGGGAAAAACACCTAAAATTGCAAACAAAACAGCAAATGCAAAACACCTAGATTTGAGATTCCTGGATAGAGGGAAAAATACCTAATATTGAATCACAACAGCAAATGCAAAACACGTACCACTTAAGTCTGTGGTTCTCACTCAGCAGTGATGGGAAAATAGTAGGTAGCTTTCTAACTTTGGTGTGCTATGTTCTGTAGGTAAGAAGAGTGGTAGGGCTTTTGGAATACAGTGATTGCTGTACTCCCCACCCAGGCCATGCTTACCTTAGTTAGTCGCTGCTGGTTGACAGCTGGCTCCACAGGTGAACACGGGCAAACACGGTCTGGAGCTGCTTCTGCAGGAGCTGCACTTTGTCTTGGGGCCTTTGGCTGACAGGACTGCATGGTCAGTGGGAAAAAGAGAGGTAGGCACATGAGAAAAAATAGAGGGTCCTGAGGCAGGGGCAATCAGGCACAACACTCACTTATACCCCGGAGCTAAAGTGCAGTACAGGGGTGGCCTCAGTTGTTGCTAGACTTGCACTAGCGAGTGCGGGAGCCAATGGGGGCGAGGTGAGGGTGATGGGGTAGGCAAGTGGACAGAATCAGGGAGCCTGGGAAGACGGCAGGTACAGAGCACGAGAAGTGCCAATAAGAGAGGTAGGCACACAAGAGAAAAATGCAAAATTGAGGGTCTGGAGGCAAGGGCAATCAGGCACAACACTCACTTATACCCCAGAGCTAAAGTGGAGTACAGGGGTGGCCTCTGTTGTTGCTAAACTCGCACACGCGATTGTGGGAGCCAATGGGGGAGCCAGGGGAGAGCTTTGGGGCCAGCAAGTGGACCAAAGCAGGAAGCAGGGGAAGACGTCAGGTACAGAGCATGAGAAGCACCAAAAACCAAAATAATTGAGTTAGGCACACAAGAAAGAAATGCACAATGGAGGGTTTGGGGTTAGGGCCATCAGGCATAACACTCAACTGTACTCTGGTGCTAAAGTGAAGTACAAGGTTGCCCTCGGTTGTTGCTAAACTCACACTAGCGAGTGTGGGAGACGATGAGGGTGAGGTGAGGGCTATGGGGTGGGCAAGTGGACCAAAGCAGGGAGCCGGGGAAGACAGTAGGTACAGAGCACGAGAAGCGCCAAAAACAGAAAGAGGTAGGGACACAAGAAAACATGTAAAATGGAGGGTCTGGAAGCAGGGGCAATCAGGCACAACACTCACCTTTACTCTGGAGCTAAAATGTTGTACAGGGGTGGCCTCAGTTGTTGCTAAACTCGCATAAGCGAGTGCGGGAGCCAATGCGGACGAGGTGAGGCCTATGGGGTGGGCAAGTGGACCAATGCAGGGATCCGGGGAAGACAGCAGGTACAGAGCACGAGAAGTGCCAGAAAGAGGTAGGAACATGAGACAAAAATGTAAAATTGAGGGTCTGGAGGCAGGGGCGATCAGGCACAGCACTCAGCTGTACTGTAAAGCTAAAGTGGAGTACAGGGTTGGCCTCAGTTGTTGCTAAACTTTCTCTAGCGAGTGCAGGAGCCAATAGGGGCAAGGGGAGAGCTATGGGGCAGGTAAGTGGACCAAAGCTGGAAGTGGAGGAAGACGGCAGGTACAGAGCGCGAGAATCACCAAAAACAGATGTTAGGCACACGAGAAAAAATGTAAAATGGAGAGTGTGACGTTGATGTCTCCAAGGGAACGGGGGCGGGAGGGGGAGGGAAACTGACGTAAGGACAGGAAGTGACGTGGGAGCGGGGCGGGGGATCGGGCAGTTCTAAGTTGGATGTTAATAAAGGAAGAAGTGTTTTGCAGCTCCCGTGTCCGTGTCTTTACTGCGTCACGGCTTGCGCAAGCCAGTGAACCCATCACAATGGCGACGAGGTGGTGGAAGCGGTAAGCGGGGCCGCCTTCAGGAGGAGAGCCGTCCTTGCCCACGCTTACGAGGCACAACGCATGAGAGGAGGAGCGGTCCATTGGCAGCATACACTTAGAGCAGCCCGGGCTGCAGCGGTGACAGGCTCAGTCACGTGGGGCCGCTGCGCACCCGGTAGAGAGGAGCAAAGAAACTCTGTGGCAGAGCCCGGCCCACGACGCGTTCAGGGAAGCACAAAGCACGTGCTGCACGCGGCGGGGACAAGCTCTGCTGGAAACCCAGCTCACGGAGCCAAGGGATTGCGCGGCACGTGCGCCGCTCATAAAAGGGGAGGCCCCCACTGGAAAAAGTATGTGCTCAAGGACAATAAGCTCCACCACAGCTGGTGAGGTGAACACGCGCTAAAGGAACTTGGAAACACGGATGGTGCTCGTGCCATTTGGCAGCCATCCAGCCCTCTCACCAGCCCAGGCCACACCCTGCAAAGGAAGGGGAGGCCTATAGGGGATACCACCCAAGAGCAACAACGGATGGTGCTCGTACCCCAGCAGCGGCCATCAAGGAGAGGAAGAACGTGGCAAACAGTTAGAAAAACCCAAAACAGTAAGTGAAACCCCCACTGTGCAGAAATGTCAGGCCAGGATGATGGGCAAGGAGCACAAGCTCAGGGCAATGGGCCCCCAGCCCTGGTGGCGCCTACACCAGATCACGTGCCCTACCACCTACCAGACACCCTCGCAGCCCAGATGCCAGGTGCATTTGATGTAACAGACACCAGTAAATAGGGTCCCAGATGGACCAAGTGGATCCGAGACTTTGACCTGTATATGGGAGCCACGGGACCAATCGCAGACGCCAGGCAAATATACCAACTTAAACTGGCAGTTGGGTCCGCCACACAGGATATCATCGATGAAATGCCCACAGACTCCATAGACTCGATTCAGGACCTCAAAGATGCGCTAGCAGCATATTTCGCTCCACGCACCAATGTGGATTATGAAAGGCACTTGTTTCACAGCACCAAACAAGTGAAAGGGGAAACAATAGACACCTATGTCATGCGCCTACGCACCGAGCTCAAACACTGCGACTTAGCAAACTACTCAAACACCGAGGCACCGAGGTCACAAATCATCTCAGGATGCAAGTCTCAAGCGTTCCGCAGAAAGTTACTCCAAAATTCCTGCACCCTGGAGGAAATACTGCCACTTGCAAGAGTAGAAAGAGCCATTGACTCCCAAGTAGAGCGCTTTGGTAACACCAACCCCGGGGAAAGCGTGAACAGACTGCAATTAGAGAGGAAAACCGAAGAAATCTTCTGCTACAAATGCGGGTTCGAATACCCACACAAAGGGACATGCCCCGCGATTGGACAACGCTGCACCTCCTGTGGCGAAGAAGGGCACTTCAAGGCCGTATGCAGACTATTCTGTGACCGAGGAAGAGACCGACCCAGAGACAATCCATTCAGGTCAAGAGGCTGGAACATGAGGCAGTCAAACTCCTTCCTAACCTCTAGCACCCAAAGCACCCCGAGTCACCCCACCCCAGACCAAAGAGACAGAGACTCAGGAGAGGACCCGCAGAAGAGAGAGAGGAAAGAAAGAAGGAGATTCGTAATGCGCGCAAGACCAGAGCACAGATCGAGATGCCACGTACGATATCTGGTGGAACAATCCCCCACAGACTCTGTCCCCAGCTCATCAGGGAGCAACCAAAAGAAAAGGCCTAGGTCTATGCCCTAGATAACCCCACGGCAACAGCTCACAGCCCAACACTCATCATAAACTCAATGAGAGGCCAACAGAGTTCCTCATAGACACCAGGGCCACGGTAAACGTAGTAAGCGAGAAAGTCTGCGCCGACCTACCTCAAAAACCCAAACTACATCCAGCAACCAGCGACATATACGCTTATGGGGCCAAGACACCCCTAAAGTGTCTGGGAGAATTCAGTGAGCTCTGTCACTACAAAGGACACCAAATGAACATACCAATACATATCTTGGCCACAGAAACAGACAGTGGCTGCGTTTTAAACTTCAAAGGGGCCGCCGACATGGGTCTGATCCACATTCTATACAACATAATGGTCCATAAATACATAGACCCGGTCGAAATGATCAACAATCTATACCCTAGAATATTCAAGGGAATTGGCAAGCTTAAAAACAGACCAATGAAGCTCCACATGGACAACACTATACGCCCAGTGGCCGAACCGTACCGTGGAATTCCAGTCAAAATCCAGAAGAAAGTTGAGGACGAACTGTTACGCTCACCTGGACCCCACAGGGGTGTCGATCGGACCCAGACAGCTGCGGTCTCCTTCAACGTGATGCGTAGTGCAGAGATGACTGTCTTGTCTGCTGGACCCGAAGAAGTATTTTCCTGCAAGTGGAGACAGGGATTAACCACCTGTGGGTTTTAGTGATGGCCTCCCAACTGTTCTCGCTCTCCCCCACTAATCACCTCCGATATCCCCTTAGTAACCTCACCTTATGTTCGTAAAAGATGAGCTCTCCATCCTGCGTGTCTTGCAGGGGCTGGTAGATACCAGTTACTTCACTGGTTTGAAGGCATTGGGAGAGTTCCGGTAAGTATTGACTCTGAAGTCCCTGGCGGGATTGGTAAGTATCAAGTTCAAAGAGTTCAATGTGCCCGATGTTCACTCTTGTCCCCTTCCTTCCTTAAGTTGCAACTGAGTTCATGAGAAGAAGGTCTCGTAGCTGCTGCTGGCATTCAGGTAAGAGTCTGTGTTACCCAACGCTGTCCGGTAACTATTGCATGCGTTAACCTGTTGTTTTTCTCCCTCTTTACAGATGCGGCATATGAAAATGTGGAGAGTTATGGAATAATACCGCCGGTGGTAAATCAGTTAAGTCTATGGTAGTAAGAGGTTGTATTTGTTGATTCCCTTGGCTCACCTTGTTTTTTCTTGTGTCCCCTAGGTGCCGGATTACGGCGAAGAAATGATGGAGACAGTGCCGGATCGAAAGATGCAGTGAGAACTGGTGAGTATGGCGCCGTGCTGGAGCTGGCGAAGCAACGCGTGCCGGACTGATGTACTTTCCAGGTCCGGAGATGAAATGGTTCTGGAATTAGGTGAGGAATTTGAAATAAGTTTGTTTTCTAACCTTGTACTTTTCCTCTTCTTTATTCTAGGAGCTCTGGATTCGAGGCAGGCGTGGCAGAAGACGGGATGCTGGCTACAGGCACGCGGGAGAGGCAGAAGACTGGATGCTGGCTGCAGGCACGGTGAGCGTCACGCTGCTGGATGCAGAATAACGCGAAGCATGTGCTGCTGTTCGGGTGTGGTTTAAATAGCCTCCAAAGTAGTTCCAGGTAAGAAGTTCCCTAAAGCCACGCCCGAGTAAAAAAAGTCCCTGTAACAAAATAGTCCCATCCAGGCCTCATGTAGGCTTGGACTCTTTTGCAGCATGGTCTGCATCAGGTAAGTAAAGCCTAAGGCACCAGGACTGAACCCAGACAGCCCCTAGCTGGGGCTGCTGAGGTTTAAACAAATGTCTGGATGCCTGCTCCCGGAGCTGAGGGCCTTTGTCCTGATGCCCGGGGGTAGGCATCATGACACGAACTCCACAAACTCTTAGAACAGGACATCATTGAACATGCCACGGGCCCTACCACGTGGGTGTCACCGATTGTCCTGGTGCCGAAAAAGGGATCTGAGGCCATAAGACTGTGTGAGATGACGATAAGGTGGAGGTACTAATTAAATGGTTCCCTCCTGCTATGATGTTATGCAAAACGACTTGTATCCAATAATAAGTACAACTAGGATAGGTCGATTACTAAAAGTCGATTATCCTTTACTTGTTTTCCCACAGATTTCCACTCGGTGTCTGAGCTGGAAGAAAGGAACGAAGGGAGGGATGAGAAGTGGATCCCCTAATGATTCTGAGAAGATATCATTGTATTGTACATTGCAATTGAATGTGGCTCTACCCCTGATGAATTTCCTAATAATAGTGGCAATAGTTGAAGGAAAGAAACATGTTGGGAGTGTATGTGGATGTAGCATGAAAGTGTTTGAATGGGTGAGCAAAAACTGATGGGTGTGAGTTAAAAAGGACTTGGGTGGACCAACTCAATTTGAGAAGGTTCTGACCATAGATCCAAACTGAAAATTCATTTAAGGATACAATGAAAAAAACACTGATGAACTAATAGACCACAATATATTGCTGGAGTACAGTACTAATTGGTAGAAATTAGTTTAAATTTGTTTTATACTGAGGTATACATGTATGAGATATAACTGTATGCTTTGTTTTATATGAGGTTTGTTACGTGATGTTTTATACAAAAAAATAATAATAAATCAATATTTTTTGATACTAGAAATGAGTATGTGGAAATTTAATGGTGTATAACACATACAGGAGACAGACACGTTTTGGAAGAATGGGAAAACAAGTGACCCGGTGAATATAGTATAATGTATCAAATTGTAGAGGGCTGTTCACACGTGGTCTAGAGAAAAATGTCCTCTAGTCTCTCGGGTGTTTGTAGTGAGCGCCTGAATCAAGCCATCCGACGGGAGAGACACCCAGCGCCCCGCATCACGGACATGATTCACCTACTGAATGGGGCGAAGATCTTTTCCAAACTGGACCTGCAAAAGGGGTACCACCAACTGGTACTATGCCCCGAGAGTAGGAACATAACAACCTTTGTCACCCACGTTGGCCTTTTTAGGTACAAAAGACTGAGTTTCGGGGTGTCCTCAGCGGCGGAAATTTTCCAGGCCGAGGTGCATAACGTCATCAAACACATCCCAAATTGTCTCAACTACAGCAACGACATATTGGTGTTTGGAACAGATGTGAAAAAACATGACGAAACCCTGATGAAAGAATGCAAAGCCCTGCACGACGCCAACCTCACCTTGAACAGGGACAAGTGTGAATTTTGCAAAAGCACACAAGTTCTTCGGGCACGTCTTCTTGGAATCGGCAATGACCCAAGACCCCGAGAAGGTAGCTGCACTAAATGATACCTCTGCCCCGGCCAACGTGGCAGAACTTCGGTCCTTCCTGGGCCTGGCCAGTTATTGCAATCGATACATCCGGGACTTCGCGTCTGTCAGCGAGCCGCTGAGACATCTAACACATCAGGAAGTAACATTCAACTGGACCGATGACTGTCAAAAGGCGTTCGAAATCATAAGGGAAAGGGTCGCGAAAGCAGAGAACATGGCATACTATGACCTCAACTGGACAACTGAGCTAACAGTCGATGCCAGCCCCGTGGGACTGGGTGCCATCCTGGCACAAATTGACCCAAAGGACCCTTCTCAGAAGCACATTGTGGCCTACGCAAGTAGGAGCCTGTCCACCACCGAACAGGCGTATTCTCAATCAGAGAAAGAAGGGCTTGCCGTTGTATGGGCGTGTGAGCACTTTCACCTGTTCCTGTATGGGAAGCCGTTCCGAGTCGTCACCGACCACCAAGCCCTGCTATTCCTGTACAGAAACCCCCAAGCCAAGATGCCTCCCCGAATCGCCCGATGGGGTCTGAGATTACAGGACTATGCATTTGAAATAATACACAGACCAGGAAAAGGGGAAAACCCTGCAGACTTCCTGTCTAGGAGACCACGGGAGGGGGTGTGCACCCGAAGCCTCCATAGCCGACAGGTACCTCAGATATCTCATCCACCAGACCATGCCAGAGGGAATCAACACGGAGACACTCGCCAGAGAGACCGAAAATGACCTAGCCTGTCACATCATATGTGAGGGACTAGAGTCGGGACTGTGGCGAAGGGCCAAGGAAAGGGGGAGAGCCGCCGGCGACAAGGTAAAGGAGAATGTAGAACGCCTGATACAAGTAAAAGATGAGCTAGCGTTGTCTGAAGACCAGATGAGCTAGCGTTGTCTGAAGACCACTTGCTGTTGAATGACTGCAAATTGGTAATACCCGAAGCCATGAGAGCGAAGGTCATTGAGCTCGCTCATGAGACTCATCAGGGCATGATATCCACCAAACGCATGCTCCGCCAAAAGGTATGGTTTCCCCACATGGACACCATGGTCGAAGCAGCCCTGAAGGCGTGTTCCACATGTTGTCTCATTACACCAAACCGGCACCCCGAACCATTGGTAATGTCCGCACTCCCACAGGGAATATGGGAGGCAGTCGCAGCTGACTTCTTTGGACCTATTGAGGGAGGAAAATACATCTTGGCCATTATGGATGAGTACTCAAGGTACCCGGACGTTCAGCTAATATCCTCAACGGCAGCTCATCATGTCATCCCTGCCTTGGACCACATCTTCTCAGCCTATGGAGTACCGAAGGCACTCAAGACTGACAATGGACCGCCGTTCTGCGGCCATCAGTTTGCCCAATTCGCCGAATACCTAGAATTCCACCACATGAAGATAACCCCACTATGGCCTCAAGCCAATGGCATGATTGAACGTTTCATGGCGAACCTCAAGGGAGCTTTACAGGTTGCTAGGCTAACAGGACAACCCTACGAACAGGTCCTAAACCAACTCATGAGAGACTACCGAGGGACACACCATAGCACCACGGGGAAGACCCCGGCCGAACGAATGTTTGGACGGAATACACAAACGCGAATCCCTCAGGCCGATGCAATAAGCCCACTTCCCTGCTCTAGGCCCAGAGGTGCGGGATGAGGCGGCAAAAGCCCGAATGAAGGAACATGCAGACACTCGTCGGCGGGCCCAAGCGGCCCACATAGAGGTAGGAGATGTGGTGGCGGTCAGGCAGCCCATGACACACAAACACACCTCGCCATTTCGCGAGGAGCCGCTACTTGTCACCCAGAAGAAGGGTTCCATGATCACTGCACAAGGGCCAGAAGGGTCCGTCACGAGGAACTCTTCCCACTTTAAGGAACTTCCGCAAACGGGAACCAGGAGCCTGAGTGGGAGGGAACAAGCTCACTTGGACTACGAATCTGATGATCCCTATTAGGGAGACCAATGGGACTCTGAAAAATCGGAGCAGGATGTGGCGAAGGAGAATGCTGGGACTGGACAATCTCCAGCAAGGAACACACCCCGCCCGCAGAGAGCCCGGAACAAGCCTCGCCCGTGGATCGAGGAAATGGACTAGTGGTCCACCAGACCGTCGCCTGTTGGGAAGAGTCTGGTAACTGTTCAAAATGGGGGGAGATGTCCTAGAGAAGGGGGCAGGAGGGGAGGGAAACGAACATAAGGACATGAAGTGACGTGGGAGCGGGAGGGGGATCAGGCAGTTCTAAGTTGGATGTTAATAAAGGAAGAAGTGTTTTGCAGCTCCCCGTGTCCGTGTCTTTACTGCGTCACGGCTCGCGCAGGCCAGCGAACCCATCACAGAGGGTTTGGAGGCAGGGGCAACCAGGCACAACACTCACCTGTACTCTGAAGCTAAATTGTAGTTTAGGGGTGGCTTCAGTTGTTGCTAATCTTGAACTAGCGATTGCAGGAGCCAATGGAAGGCGTGGGGAGTGCTATAGGGCCAGCAAGTGGACCAAAGCATGAAGCAGGGGAAGATGGCAGGTGCAGAGCATCAAAGCACCAAAAACTGAAAAATAGAAGTAGGCACACGAGAATGAAATGCAAAATGGAAGGTCTGGAGGCAGGGAGAATCAGGTACAACACTCACCTGTACTCTGAAGCTAAAGTGGAGTACATGGTTGGCCTCAGTTGTTGCTAAACTCACACTAGCGAGTGTGGGAGCCAATGGGGGCAAGGGGAGAACTATGGGGTGGCCAAGTGGACCAAAGCAGGGACCCGGGGAAGGCGGCAGGTACAGAGCACAAGAAGTGCCAAAACATAAAAAGAGAGGTATGCACACGAGAACAAAAAATGCAAAATGGTGGGTCTGGAGTCAGGGGCAATCAGGCACAAGACCCACTTGTACTCCAGAGCTAAAGTGGAGTTCAGGGGTGGCCTCAGTTGTTGCTAGACTTGCACTAGTGAGTGTAGGAGCCAATGGGGGCGAGGGGAGGGCTATGGGGCTGGCAAGTGGACCAAAGCTGGAAGATGGGGAAGACGGCAGGTACAGAGCGTGAGAAGCGCCAAACACAGAAAAAGAGAGGTAGGCACTCAGCTATAATCTGGAGCTAAAGAGGAGTACATGGTTGGCCTCAGTTGTTGCTAAACTCGCACTAGCGAGTGCGAGAGCCAATGGGTTAAGGGGAGGGCTATGGGGCAGGTAAGTGGACCAAAGCAGGAAGCCTGGAGGAGGGAAAGTACAGAGCGCGAGAAGCACCACAAACAGAAAAAGAGAGGCAGGCACATGAGAAAAAAATGCAAAATGGAGGGTCTGGAGGCAGAGGCAATCAGGAACAAAATTCACCTGCACACCGGAGCTTGTGAGCCATTGTCAGCAGGGTCACTATAAGGAGTGTACCCAGAAGATTAGACTATGCGCTGCAGAATATTACCAACTGCCACCACCAGATACACATATCATATGTGCCACAACCTGCAAGACAAGGCATCTCTGGTAACCAAACAGTTAATCCCAGTGCCAGAAAGCACTTGTTGCATTCCTATCCAGCTGCTTTTCTGTTAATATAAATTAGATGTACAGGTGACTCAATCAAGGTGCAAAACCCGTTCACACCATTATCTTACCTTACCTTAGCACCATGACCTTACCTTAGCACGGTCAGGCCCAGCTAAACACCAGCACTTTCTGTAAAAGCTTTCCAGGCCCACGTGCTGGATCACGGGCAGTGGTCAGTGCCAACCCCAGGTCTATAGGGTTTATCAATTTGTCGACATGTACGGCCACACACACTGTGCTGGTATGCGCGAGGACCAGCAATGAAAGCACAACCCAGTGCCTCATCCCAGTTGGGTTGCTTAGCACACTCATGTGGATGTAGAACGGCAGGCGCGGCCTTGAGGATGGTCCCACACCACCATTGTGCTTCCATGGCAGAGTCGAGTTCTCCTGAAGGGCACTCCATGGGGTGAGTGAACCTTCGCAGAGACCGTCTCCTATGGCCCAGGAGCACTACGCAGCGCGGTCAGTGCGTTACACCTCAACATGCCACCGTAAATAAAGTCTGAGGCATAACCATCTCAGAGGGATGTATTGGCGACCTTTCGGCAGTCACAAGGCTCCTCGGCAAGTCTCTTCCCTGGAGGCACCGTTGATTTCCAGATCAGGTTAGAATATCCCTCTTCGCATACAGATTGTGCTGTGGTCCAAGTCAGCGACCGGACAGTGTTTTCCGTAATAAGGATATGAGAAGGATATGGTGTACGATGGCAGGAGCTCTAACAACTAGCAGCCATCTTAGCTGCTGTGAAACAGCGCCCGCAACATACCCAGTTCTTATGAAAATCATTACTTAAAAAAACAAATAAATATGGATTGTTTTAAAGACAAGGAATGGTTGAAATTGATGAAACATGTTTCCAATTTTTTAATTTTACAAATAATTGCGTTTAAATTGGTACATGTAAATAACATATAAAGTTTGAAACAAATAAGAAAATAATTATAATGTAAAACTAGAATGAATAGTTAAAATATTTCAGTTTATTATGAATATCAAACGCTTTATGTTCAAGTAAAGACAATCAGTCCCCAGTGGGAGAGGGAATGATGAAAGATTGTTATTTTACATTTTCTGAGATTGTAAAGCATGACATGGCAGAGGTATTTCAAGAGAAATGGGTTTTACAAAAACATACTGACACTTTTAATAAAGATTCTATTGGATTATTATTTTAAGAAAGATGGTAACCGTGAACAGAAACAATGGAGAACTATAATATTTTCAAATGTGGACTACACGCAGGATGCAAAGGTACTAGCAAACAGGATGCGTAATATCATATGAACAGTCATTAAGATGAATCTTGTGAAGTACCTGGAAGAAAAATAATTGACTGTGTAATATTAGTATGTGAATCCATCAAGATAGATGTTAGAAAGCAATATTTCTTTGTGTGTGTTTGTTTTGGTCTACTTTGTATGATCTGATGTATGTCAGTGATTTTATTTTTAAAGTGGTCTGCGAGATCATCACATAATTTTTGTGATGGTACCAGTGTGTTATTGCATCCATGGGGATTTCTCATCTCATTTATGATGTTGAATAGTTCTTTCTGGGTGTTGGTGGCTTATGTGATTCAGTTGTTGTATTTTTTTCTTTTTGGTTTTGAGAATCTCCTTTTTGTATGTTCAGATCTGTTTTATATAATTTATTCTTTTGGCTTGCTCATAGTTTTTCCTCCATTCTAGTTCAAGTATCCGGTTTATTGTTTTTATTATATTGAGGTGGGGTGTAAACCATCTTGCCACTACTTTCTTTTGTGATGGGATGATAGGTTTTTCTGGGAAGATGCTGTTTATTGTTTCACCAATCCATTTCTGGATGACGCCCGCTTTTTCGTCTAGGTCAGTTCCGTCCAGGGTTGCAGTCGATGGCTTAGAGGATTCCAGTTGTTGTTTTAAGTTACTGCTTGTGATGGTGTTCCAGTTTGTTTTCCAGATCGGGGGAACTCTTGGGGCTGTTTGGGTGCTTTAGATGGTAGTTGGATCACAAATGGTATGACGTGGTCGCTCCATAGTATTTGCATTGGTGGCGCAGTTGAAATCAGTTTCTTGTTGGCAAACTTGCGTCAACAGTGTGTCCTGCTGTGTGTGCTGCTCCTTTCACCATCGGGTGTAGATTCATTGTCCCAAACCGTTTGATTAGTGATTGTTGTGAGTATGCGTTCTCGTCTTCAAACCATAAGTTGAAGTACCCGAGGATTATCAGGTGATCATGTTTGATGGCCAAGTTTGTGATGGCTTCTATGAAGGAGTCTACAAAGGTGTAGTTACAGGTCAGTGGTGTATAGATGAGTATGAATGTTAGGTTTGTTTTTGAGTTCGCTATCAGGTGAAGGACGAGGGATTCGCAGTTTCTGATGATCAGCGGATCAGCTGTTTTTATTTTCAGGTGTTCTTTGCAGGCTCCTGCAAGTCCTCATCTTCTTCCTTTTCTGTTTACCAGTGTGAATTTGAAGTTGTCGGGTGGACAGCTGTCTAGTGTTACTTTGTAGTTGTCATCGAAAAAGGTTTCTGTGAAGAATAGGATGTCAATTCCATTGTTTTACAGTAGATTGTAGATCTATCTCTGTAGCGTGTTTAGACATTGATCTTGCTTTGATTAGGTTGCAGTGTCTTTTTTTATAGTGCCTTGTTTTGTTCTTGGTTTCATCTTAGAGTGTTCTTGTTGGCGAGTTTCCTCATTACTCTTAGGATGTGTGGTGTGTTCGGTAGAGTCTGTTTCATCATTGAATAGATCGGCTAGGTTTCGTATTGGGTTCCTGACTTCCTCTTCTGTATCTCGTTGCTGTTGCTGCTGGTCCCCTAGAGTTTTGATGATATGTGGAGTGAGGGTGCCATTTTCCCTCTTACTCCTTCCGGATGTTTCAGCTCTTTTCCTGTGGGGTCCTGGTATCTTGCTGGAGTGTCTAGCAGTGTTGCTGGTCATAAATTGCACTGGTGGGCGGTCCGTCGCAAGGTATGATGTGATGCTTATGCGTGTGTGTCCTGTTGCCGTGTCTGTGTTTGTTGGCGTGGAGGCATGGTGTGGTTCAATTTGGTTTATTCTTTCCCCCAGTTTTCTCTTGCATCTTCCCGTTCTGTGTCGTGGCATGTTCTGGTCCTTTGAAGTCTTCTAGTTTATGGAGTTTGTGTTATTGTGTTTGGGTCGCAGGGGCTCTTGCAGAGTTTTGTTGGGGTTGTTTCTGTCCTTCCTTTTATTAGTGGTTTCAGTGGTCTGTGATTATGGCAGTGGGATGCATGGCCGTGGGCCGGGGGGGTTTTATGGACTGATAGCTAGCAGATTGTGTTGAGGGAGAATTCCAAGGGCAGAGTTGGGGTGGTTCCTGAGTGCACACCTTAGGTGGCCTTATCCTTGGGGCTGTCTATGTGAAGTCTACATTCCTCGGGTTATTAGAACGTTGGCAGTTTGTGGCTCTCTTTCTACTTTCTGCTAGCTACCCCTAGCATCCCCTAGATTCTAAGCACATTGGAGGTTGGAGCACCTAATGTTGGTTCCCTTACTATGCAGAGGCCTAGTTCTGGAGTTGTTTTGCTCGGAGCACAGCTCTAGGGCTAGAGAGGGGTTAGAGCTGAACCTAGTAGAGGTGGTGGGGCACCCAGAGCTGGAGACACATGCTGGCAGGGAGAATGCCTAAATTCCAGATAGACTAAATGCCTAAAATTGCAAACACAACAGCAAATGCAAAACACCGACATTCAAGATTCCTGGATAGAGGGAAAAACACCTAAAATTGCAAACACAACAGCAAATGCAAAACACCTACATTTGAGATTCTTGGATAGAGGGAAAAATTCCTAAAATTGAATCACAACAGCAAATGCAAAACATGTACCACTTAAATCTTGGTGTACAGCAGTGATGGGAAAATAGTAGGTAGCTTTCTAACTTTGGTGTGCTATGTTCTGTAGGTAAGAAAAGAAGAGTGGTAGGGCTTTTGGAATACAGTGATTGCTGTACTCCCCACTCAGGCCATGCTTACCTTAGTTAGTTTCTGCTGGTTGACAGCTGGCTCCACAGGTGAACACGGGCAAACATGGTCTGGAGCTGCTTGTGCAGGAGCTGCCCTTTGCCTTGGGGCCTTTGGCTGACAGGACTGAATGGGCAGTGGGCTGCCCTGGGTGGTCATACTAAAGAGGATTCAGTAAACCAAAGGGTGGCGAGGGGAGGGTTATGGGGCGGGCAAGTGGACCAAAGCAGGGTAAGACGATAGGTATAGAGTGCAAAAAGTGCCAAAAACAGAATAGGAGAGGTAGGCACATGAGAAGAAATAGAGGGTCCTGAGGCAGGGGCAATCAGGCACAACACTCACCTCTACTCCGGAGCTAAAGTGCATTACAGGGGTGGCCTCAGTTGTTGGTAAACTCGCACTAGCGAGTGCGGGAGCCAATGGGGGCGAGGTGAGGGCTATGGGGCAGGCAAGTGGACCCAATCAGGGAGCTTTGGAAGACGGCAGGTACAGAGCACGAGAAGTGCCAAAAAGAGAGGTAGGCACACGAGGAAAAAATGCAAAATTGAGGTTCTGGAGGCAGGGGCAATCAGGCACAACACTCACCTGTACTCCAGAGCTAAAGTGGAGTACAGGGGTGGCCTCAGTTGTTGCTAAACTCGCACTAGTGATTGTGAGAGACAATGGGGGGCCAGGCAAGAGCTATGGGGCCAGCAAGTGGACCAAAGCAGGAAGCAGGGGAAGACATCAGGTACAGAGCATAAGAAGCACCAAAAACAGAAAAATAGAGTTAGGCACAGGAGAAAGAAATGCAAAATTGAGGGTCTGGGGGCAGGGGCATCAGGCATAACACTCAGCTGTACTGTACAAGGTTGTCCTCGGTTGTTGCTAAACATGCATCAGGCATAACACTCAGCTGTACTCTGGTGCTAAAGTGAAGTATAAGGTTGTCCTCGGTTGTTGCTAAACACGCACTAGCGAGTGTGGGACCCAATGACCTTCCCTCTCCATCTGTGCTTGCTGACCCTCCTTTAGACACCCTCCCACCAATCTTCTTGTCCTTTCCTCTTTTCACCCCTGACGAGGTTGCTAGATAAGTCAGATCTATAAAAGCCTCTTCAAAACAGGTTCATCCCTGTTCCTCTAAAACCATCAAGGACCACATCGACACCCTCGCTCCAGCCTTTGCTGATTTTTGCAACCACTCCTTTGCCTCTGGATCCTTCCCCTCCCCTCTGAAGCACTCCTTTGTGCATCCTCTACTTAAGAAACCCACATCTGATCTTGCTTGTCCAGCTAACTATCGCCCAATTTCCATTACTCCCTTTCTTGGCAAACCCCTGGAAAAGTTGGCCATCTCTCAGCTTAACCTTCATTCCGATTCTGTTGGCTGTCTCCATGACCACCAGTCTGGCTTCAGAGCTGCCAGAAGCACAGAAACTGCTCTCCTAAACATCCGTGAAGATCTGCTCACCAACCTTGACTCTAACATTCCCTCTGTCCTCATCCTCCTCGATCTCTCTTCTGCCTTCGAAACGGTCAAACATACCATCCTGCTCAACCGTGTCTGTGAAAACACTGATCAGGCTCTGGCCTGGCTGACCTCTTTCCTCTCAGATCGACCCTCCCAGGTCCAACATGGGTCCTTCCTTTCATCTATCTTCCTCTCTACCTGTGGTGTTCCCCAGGGGTCTGAACTCTCGCCCAGGCTTTTCAACCAATACCTGGCAACTCTTGCCCACTGCATTGCCATTTTCTGCTCAAATTTCCAGTGCTACGCTGATGACACTCAACTCATTTTCAGGCTGCCCTCTGCCACCTCCTCTCCCTCTCTCATCTCTGATTGCCTAACTGCCATTCAAGATTGGTGTGCCGCCAATGATCTTTGTCTGAATGTCAGCAAGACGGAGATCCTCCTCATCGACACACCTTCACCATCCTTTCCCCTCACTCACTGGCCGGCATCCCTTGGCCCTCCTCCTACCCCCACCTGCGAGGCTAAGAACCTCGGGGTCATCTTTGACTCCACCCTTTCCTTCTCCGCCCACATCTCTGAGGTCTCTAAAAAGTCAAATTTCCGACTGCACCTCCTCAGAGGTACTCTGCCTTTCCTCTCCTTCCCCCAGAAGCTCATGCTATCTCAAGCTCTGGTTCTCTCTAGCTTGGACTATTGTAACAGCCTCTTTCTAAATCTACCTGCCTCTACTTTCCACCATCTGCAACTAATCCAGAACAGGACTGCAAGACTTGTCCGTGGCCTCAAGCCCTGGGATCGTATCTCTCCAGCTCTGAAATCTCTCCACTGGCTGGCTCCCAGTAGATGCAAGGATTACATTCAAAACCCTCTGCATTGTCCACAAGGCTTTCTGGGGCCTGGGTCCAAAATACCTTCAGCTTTCCCTCTGCAAATACCTCCCCTCTCGAGCTCTTCGCTCCTCTACCTCAACTCACTCAGAGTCAGTCGTTTTTCTAAGAAACGAGCTGGAGGTAGATCTCTGTCTTCAGCTTGGGCCTCCTCCTGGAACAGCCTCCCTGCTGCTCTAAAACTTGAGGAGAACCATCTCTGGTTCCGGAAGCACCTCAAGACCTTCCTCTTTTCTTCTGCCTTTGCTCTCCCTCTCCCCTGCTGATCTGTTCTCTCTTGGCACCGTGCACCTGGCCACCCTATGTCTTTTGGGCCCAGGTACCTTCTCATCCTGCCACCCTCCTGCACTGCCTCCGGGCCACCCCTTGCATTGGGGTCTGTATCTGTACCCATACAGCCCCCCATTTTTCTTCCTGCACTTATCAGACCTACCCTGTCTGCTGCCTTAAACCTAGCATTTGCAAATTGATGGCTGCATTACCACTGTTTGTTGCCTTTATTATTTATTTATTGTTATTTATCTGTTTCTCCTCTGCTTCACACTTTCTACCTCTCCCCCCTTCCATGCACTTTTCCCTTCCCCCCTCTCCCATACACTTGCGCGTTCTCAATGTCACTGGGCCTAGTAAGATCACTGTTTTGTTCTCCCCTGTTCCCCTCCCTTGCCTTGTCGCGCTCTGAAACACTTGTGTACGAGCGCAATAGAAATAAAATATCAATCAATCAATAGGGGTGAGGTGAGGGCTGTGGGGTGGGCAAGTCGACCAATGCAGGGAGCCAGAGAAGACAGCAGGTACAGAGCACGAGAAGCGCCAAAAACAGGAAGAGGTAGGCACACAAGAAAACATGTAAAATTGAGGGTCTGGAGGCAGGGGTGATCAGGCACAGCACTCAGTTGTACTCTGAAGCTAAAGTGGAGTACAGGGTTGGCCTCAGTTGTTGCTAAACTTTCACTAGCGAGTGTGGGAGCCAATGGGGGAAAGGGGAGAGCTATGGGGCGTGCAAGAGGACCAAAGCTGGAAGTGGGGGAAGACAGCATGTACAGAGTGTGAGAAGCACCAAAAACAGAAAAACAGATGTAGGCACACGAGAAAAAATGTAAAATGGAGGGTCCCGAGGCAGGGGCAATCAGGCACAGCACTCAACTGTACTCTGGAGCTAAAGTGTAGTACAGGAGTGGCCTCAGTTGTTGCTAAACTCGCACTAGCGAGTGCAGGAGCCAATGGGGGTGAGGTGAGAGCTATGGGGCGGGCAAGTGGACCAAAGCTGGAAGCGGGGGAAGATGGCAGGTATAGAGCGCGAGAAGCACCAAAAACAGAAAAACAGATGTAGGCACACAAGAAAAAATGTAAAATGGAGGGTCTGGAAGCAGGGGCAATCAGGTACAACACTCACCTATACTCTGGAGCTAAAGTGTAGTACAGGGGTGGCCTCAGTTGTTGCTAAACTCGCACTAGCGAGTGCGGAGCCAATGGGGGCGAGGCAGGCCTATGGGGTGTTCAAGTGGACCAATGCAGGAAGCAGGGCAAGACGGCAGGTACAAAGCAGGAGAAGCGCCAAAAACAGAAAAAGAGAGGTAGGCACACGATAAAGAATTGCAAAATGGAGGGTCTGGAGGCAGGGGCATCAGGCATAACACTCAACTGTACTCCAGAGCTACAGTGGAGTACAGGGGTGGCCTCAGTTATTGCTAATCTTGCACTAGAGATTGCAGGAGCCAATGGGGGGCAAGGGGAGTGCTATAGGACCAGCAAGCGGACTAAAGCACGAAGCAGGGGAATATGGCAGGTGCAGAGCCTCAAAGCACCAAAAACATAAAAAGAGAGGTAGGCACACGAGAAAAAAAATGCTAAATGGAGGGTCTGGAGGCAGGGGCAATCAGGCGCAAGACCCACTTGTACTCCAGAGCTAAAGTGGAGTTCAGGGGTGGCCTCAGTTGTTGCTAAATTTGCACTAGCGAGTGCAGGAGCCAATGGGGCAAAGGGAGGGCTATGGGACGGGAAAGTGAACCAAAGCTGGAAGATGGGGAAGACGGCAGGTACAGAGCGTGAGAAGCGCCAAAAACAGAAAAAGAGAGGTAGGCACACGAGGCAATCAGTCACAACACTCAACTATAATCTAGAGCTAAAGTGGAGTACATGGTTGGCCTCAGTTGTTGCTAAACTCGCACTAGCGAGTGTGAGACCAATGGGTTAAGGGGAGGGCTATGGGTCAGGCAAGTGGACCAAACCAGGAATCATGGACGAGGGAAAGTACAGAGCGCGAGAAGCACCACAAACAGAAAAAGAGAGGCAGGCATACGATAAAAAAGTGCAAAATGGAGGGTCTGGAAGCAGAGGCAATCAGGAACAACATTCACCTGCACACCTGAGCTTGTGAGCCATTGTCAGCAGGGTCAGTATAAAGAGTATACCCAGAAGATTAGACTCTGCACTGCAGAATATTACCAACTGCCACCACCAGATACAATTATCATATGTGCCACAACCTGCAAGACAAGGCATCTCTGGTAACCAAACAGTTAAGTCCCAGTGCCAGAAAGCTACATTCCTATCCAGCAGCTTTTCTGTTAATATAAATGAGATGTACAGGTGACTCAACCAAGGTGCAAAAACCCTTCACCGAAACACGTGTCTGGGGATGCTGTTGGTATTCTTGTTCAGAGGAGAATTGCCTAGCATTTCGGTGCTGGACTGCCCCAGGGCAGGACAAAGACTGATATGTTTGGGATATTTCTTCTCTGTGAAAGATAGTGAGCTAAAGACTCTGGGTAAGTCTCTCGTAACCAGGACTAATGTCTGGCAGAGAGACTCCCAGGACCCCCTTGTCAATTTGCATATTTAAGTAACTTTGGGTCTCACCCTAAGTTACTAGGGGAATCCAGACATGGACCCCTTGCTCACTATTCTTAGAGAGGCACAGCTCCTCCCTACTGATGAGGTCCAACCAGACCGAAACACGTGTCTGGGGATGATGTTGGTACTCTTGTTCAGATGAGAATTGCCTACATTTTGGTGCTGGACTGCCCCAGGGCAGGACAAAGACTGATATGTTTGGGATATTTCTTCTCTGTGAAAGATAATGAGCTAAAGACTCTGGGTAGGTCTCTCGTAACCAGGACTAATGTCTGGCAGAGAGACTCCCAGGACCCCCCTTGTCAATTTGCATATTTAAGTAACTTTGGGTCTCACCCTAAGTTACTAGGGGAATCCAGACGTGGACCCCTTGCTCACTATTCTTAGAGAGGCACAGCTCCTCCCTACTGATGAGGTCCAACCAGACCGAAACACGTGTCTGGGGATGATGTTGGTACTCTTGTTCAGAGGAGAATTGCCTAGCATTTCGGTGCTGGACTGCCCCAGGGCAGGACAAAGACTGATATGTTTGGGATATTTCTTCTCTGTGAAAGATAGTGAGCTAAAGACTCTGGGTAAGTCTCTCGTAACCAGGACTAATGTCTGGCAGAGAGACTCCCAGGACCCCCCTTGTCAATTTGCATATTTAAGTAACTTTGGGTCTCACCCTAAGTTACTAGGGGAATCCAGACGTGGACCCCTTGCTCACTATTCTTAGAGACGCACAGCTCCTCCCTACTGATGACTGCCAACCAAACCGAAACATGTGTCTGGGGATGCTGTTGGTACTCTTGTTCAGAGGAGAATTGCCTAGCATTTCGGTGCTGGACTGCCCCAGGGCAGGACAAAGACTGATATGTTTGGGATATTTCTTCTCTGTGAAAGATAGTGAGCTAAAGACTCTGGGTAAGTCTCTCGTAACCAGGACTAATGTCTGGCAGAGAGACTCCCATGACCCCCCTTGTCAATTTGCAAAAACCGTTCACACCATTATCTTACCTTACCTTAGCACCATGACCTTACATTAGCATGGTCAGCCCCAGCTAAACACCAGCACTTTCTGTAAATGCTTTCCAGGCCCACATGCTGGATCACGGGCAGTGGTCAGTGCCAACCCCAGGAGTATAGGGTTTTTCATTTCGTCGGTATGTACATCCACAAACACTGTGCTGGTATGTGCGAGGACCAGCAATGAATGCACAACCCAGTGCCTCATCCCAGTTAGGTTGCTTAGCACACTAATGTGGATGTAGAGTGCCAGGCGTGGCCCTGAAGATGGTCCCACACCATTGTTGTGCTTCCACAGCAGAGTCCAGTTCTCCTGAAGGGCACTCCTTGGGGCGAGTGAACCTACCCAGAGACCGTCTCTTCTGGCCCAGGAGCACGACACAGCACGGTCAGTGCGTTGCACAGCAACATGCCACTGTAAATAAAGTCTGAGACATAACCATCTCGCATGGATGTATTGGCGACCTTTCGGCGGTCACAGGGCTCCTCCGCAAGTCTCTTCCCTGGAGGCACCGTTGACTTCCAGATCAGGTTAGAATACCCCTCTTTGCATACAGATTGTGCTGTGGTCCAAGTCAGCGACCGGACAGTGTTCCGTAATAAGGATATGAGAAGGATATGGTGTACGATCGCAGGAGCTCTGACAACTAGCAGCCACCTTAGCTGCTGTGAAACAGCGCCCGCAACATACCCAGTTCTTATGAAAATCATTACTTAAAAAAACAAATAAAGATGGATTGTCTTAAAGACAAGGAATGGTTGAAATTGATTAAACATGTTTCCAATTTTTTAATTTTACAAATAATTGTATGCCTTTAAATTGGTACATGTAAATAACATATAAAGTTTGAAAGAAATAAGAAAATAATTATGATGTAAAACTAGAATGAATAGTTAAAATATTTCAGTTTGTTATGAATATCAAAGGCATTGTGTTCAAGTAAAGACAATCAGTCCCCGGTGGGAGAGGGAATGATGAAAGATTGTTATTTTTAATTTTCTGAGATTGTAAAGGATGACATGGTAGAGGTATTTCAAGAGAAAAGGGTTTTACAAAAACGTACTAACACTTGTAATAAAGATTCTATTGGATTATTATTTTGAGAAAGATGTTAAAAGTGAACAGACACATTGGAGAACTATAATATTTTCAAATGTGGACTACAAGTAGGATGCAAAGGTACTAGCAAACAGGATGTGTAATATCATATCAACAGTCATTAAGATTAATCTTGTGAAGTACCTGGAAGAAAAATAATTGACTGTGTAATATTAGTATGTGAATCCATCAAGATAGATGTTAGAAAGCAATATTTCTTTGTGTGTGTTTGTTGATAACTTAGATCTTGAAAAGACCTATAGCATAGTTGCTTGTGTGTTTTTATTCAATGTTTATTTTATTTTGGCTTCCCCAAAATATTTGTATGAGGGCAAGTTCAACATATGATAATAATATAAGTATGATCATTGTGAATGGGTGGTTATTAAATTTGATTCCCTAGCATGATTAGACCAGGCAAGCCATTGTGTGCAGTTATTCATCTGGACCATGGATTTGTAGGTGAATTAATAAGAAAGTATACTAATTTTCAAGGTGCACCTATTCCAGGGAACCGAAATCAACAATCAGCTTTTATAATGGATGATGTCATTCTTTTTGTAAGAGCCGAATATTCTCTTCAAATGAGGAATACATCTCTGAAGAAATGATTATACAAAGATGTTCTTTTTTAGACAATGTTATTAGATATTCGATTTTAATGTTACCGAACAAAAGCCAATGATTTGAAAACATTTGTAGTTCTTTTATTTCTTTGTTTTACACAATGGGGATTTTTCGCTAATGAACAGTGCTTTACATCAGACACTACAGACGAAATATGGTGTCACACCCCAGTAGCCTTCATTCCCACAGAGATCTGAGCTGTAAGTTGGTGCATAAAAACCTAACTGTGTGAAGAACTACGTTTTGAAGGTCTTTAGTACTCTTTTTGTCCAAGAGAAGGATGCCAAGAAGAGGAATTGGCAGAACATCTCCTTTGGTATTGGGATTGTGGAAAAGTATGGTCTTTGTTTGAAAATAATCTAGTTGTATATGGAATTACACATGGGTGATTGTCCCAGCCAAAAATACAATTATATAGCATAGCTTGCCTAGTGTGAAGATGAGTATTTGTGGAAGTTGTAATATTCTCCCATTTTCCAGAAATTACATTTGGCAAAGAGCACCATTGACAGTGCCAGGTAATGTGATCTTTGATTCTGTACATAGGAATGGTATGGTATGGTTTGGTTAATTTATATAGCACCTATACACAGGCAAGTGTTTCAAAGCGCTCAAGGAGGGTGGGAACCTGGGGAAAAAACAAACAGTCACTCAGAGCCCTTGAAATTCTGAGACAATAATAGTCTGTACAGGCAGAATAAGTGAGTAAAAAATACATTGAACTGTTTGGGAGACAGCAAATAGGCCTGGCGGCGATTCTGCAGTTTTAACAGTGGAATTAAGGGGTTAAGACAAGGAAGAACAGACATACGATCTTCAGGCGTGGTGCGTAACAATCGAGCAAGTGCAAAGAGGGTCACAGGGAGGGGGGTTCAAGTGCACCCGGTCGGTTGAGACTGTGGTAAGCGCGGACAGAGACACTCTCTAGGGCTAATTTCACAAGTGCATTGAGTGCGGGTGGGGTGTAGGGCCCTGTGGCAAGTGCGAAAGAGGACTGGCGGGAGTGCCAGGGGACCAGTGAGACACCAGTGAGACACTGAGGTACGCTCAACGTCCAGTCAGTGTGCTGTAAGGAAGAGGAGGGAGGGAGAGAGGGAAAAATAGAGAACTGGGTTAGCAGGGTAGAGGTAGAGAGAAGGAATAGGCGAAGAGGAGAGTCTTGAGGAGTTTCCGGAATTTAAGGAGATCCGGCTCCGAGGGCGGCAGGGAGGCTATTCTAGAGGGAGGCACCTGCTGAGGATAAGGATCTCCTTCCAAATCTCTGCTTGGAGAACCGGCTCACTTGCAGAAGGTTGGAGGTAGATGAGCGGAGGGCTCGTGAGGTACAGTATTTAGGTAAGCAGCGTTGCAGGTAGGTAGGTCCCAGGCCCCAGAAAGCCTTGTGAACAATGCAAAGGGTCTTGAATTTGATCCTTGCAGCCACGGGGAGGCAGTGGAGGGATTTCCATGCCAGAGAGATGCAGTCCCTGGGCTTGAGGCCAAGGATAAGTATTGCGGTTCTTTTCTGGATGAGTTGCAGAGGGCACAGGGCAGAAGAAGGGAGGTTGAGGAAGAGGCTGTTGCAATAGTCCAGCCTGGATATAACCATGGCTCTGGAGACAGTGAGCCTCTGTTGGAAAGTGAGAAAAAGAGGTGTGGCTGATAGACTTTTCAGAGATGTTTGAAATGTGAGAGGAGACAATGGAGTCAAAGATAACCCCCAGGTGTCTTGCTTCGCAGGTGGGAGCCTTCATAGATTGGACTTGTCTGGTGACCTCATCCTGTGTGACAGGCGAAATAGAAGAGAGGGTAAGAGGAGGAGTGGCCAAGGGAGGCTCCGATGTTGGTGTATGCTGTGGTGCGGAAGAGAGTGTCGAAGGGATGTCTAGGGGTTTTTGTGGTGAAATGTGCAGCCAGGGCTGAGCAAAGGTCCTGGGTGGGTGTAACAGAAGAAGATGTTGCTGCCGGATTGGCCAGTTTCTTGAAGACTTTGAAAAGTTTGGCCGTGTTGTTTGATGCCGCAGAGATGCTTGCTTTAATAAAGACTCTTTTCTTGGTGCAGATGCAGAGTCGATAATGCCTTCGAAGGAGGCGGCAGGCCAGTTTGTCAGATGGTTCTCCCTACGCATTCCATTTCCACTCAGCTGCCCTACACTTGCGTTTAAGGGCAGCCAGGACGCAGTCGTACCAAGAGTTGCACTTTTTGGAAGGCTTCAGTCAGACCCTCATGACAGGGGCAAAAATGTCAAGTGTGTTTGAGATAGAGAGATTGAGGTTAGCAAGAGCTGCATCAGGGTGGGGGTCAGCCTAAGGGGTGGGTGGAGGAGAGTAGGAGGCGGCGAAGGCAGCCACTGTCACTTTTTTCATGGGCCTGGTGACTTAAAGCCAAGTGGCTGTGCCGGATGTATTGCTGCAAGAGGAGAGGAAAGCTTCAGGTGTGTTGAGAGAAGAGAGGGGTCAGTCCAAGAGAGGGAGGTAGTGAGAGGGATAGCGAGGGTGAAGTCAGTAGAGATGAGAGCATCCAAGGTGTGGCCCGTGGTGTGTGTGGGGCCAGAGGGAAGGATAGAAAGGGCGAGAGAGTCGCAAAGGTTGCGGAAAGGACCTGAGGAGTCAGACGAGTCCAGATGAATGTTAAGATCACCCATCAGGAGGAGATGAGAGGAGGAGGGGAGTCGGGAGGAAGCCAGGTCAGCCCATTCAGAGAGGAAGAGAGTGGACTGGCCTGGTGGCCGAGAGAAGGTGGCCATAATGAAAGAAGATTTAGGGGATAGAGAGAGTCAGCAAACTAGGCATTCGAACGAGGAGTAGGCCTGAGTAGGGATGATGGACACAGGTATCCATTCTGGGAAGATGAGCGCCACTCCCCCTCCTGTCTTCTTCCTGAATCCTGCCGGTCCACCATAGGCTGAAAAGTAGATGCAGGGAGCCAATCAGCAGGCCCGATCACAGCAAGCTGGAAAACACAGTGAGGCCTATTTTGCCTACAAAAAGGCGGCTGTCGTCTTTTACATGCCATAAGGACACAGAGAAAGGCCTCCAATGTGGCTTTCACCTCGGGTATTGCACAGAAAAGGGCAGCAGGCAGGGTGTGGGGAAAGAGAATAGCGTGCCAGATAAAAAGAACAATACTGGGCTCTTTTTCCTTTTATTTCCAAATGTATGCAAAGTACCTCAAATTGACAAACACATCTTTATATTTCTTGTGGATTCTATCCTGGGTTTGTCCTACCTCGTAGCAGAGGAGATGCAGGGACATCAGGTGTGTGTCATCAGATTTCAAGGCAGGGTCTGCTGGGACTGGAGTTACTGCCACGGGCTCCGAGGAAGAAAGGAAAGGAAAGGCCGACGTCATGGAAGTGACTGAACACAGGAGGTCTGTGTAATAGACCCTACAAGGAAAAAGGTAGCTAATGGACGTAGAAGAGTTAAACTGATAAGGCAAAATCATTTAGCTACAGTTCCTTTTATCTTATTTCGATGGAACAATTGAGAAAACGTGCTCAATATCTATGTATACTTAATTTTAGTAAAAATAAAGGGGTGCTTTATGATGATGATGTGAGATTTTTTAGCTGGTTGATTTTATGCACATTTGTCACAAACCATATGGACTTTTTTTTCATCAATTATTTGTTTCCATATACAGGTTGGCTTGTGAACTTGTGCAGAAGTGGTGTATCTAACCATTCTCAATGGACTGTTCCTTTGGGGTGGTATCAAGTATGATGTGAATATTTTTGTTCACTTCTTTAATGACACAGAAAGCTGTAAGAAATGGTTGGCAGGGTTGAACAGAGCAATGACAGTGTTTGTGTTTATTTCAAAACCTACAACCCATCATTCTTCAGTTTTGCAGGTTTTATCATCAGCCTACTGCCAGACTAAAATACATACCTTTTCAGGATCCCTGTGTTGTGTTCCTCAATATACACTGCAGGAACATTTCTAACCAAAATTGAATGGTTTAAATGTGCACATTCGCTTTCCTTTTCAGGAAGGGAGTTGCACACATATCATATTAGAACTACAGTTCCTCCATAACTATATATGCCTAACCTTGTCCCCTGTGGGTTTTTTAAATTTTGATGTTGTTACTGAAATGCATGTTTTGGGACTATGGGACTTTTGCTCCTTTTTGGTTAATTTGTTTCCGGGTGTGATGTCAACATGATACACACAACGTGGACAAGTTAATAAATGTGAGAAAGAAAGCCTTCGAAGGCAGTCTCCGCTCTGAAACCAGAGCACTTGTGTCAGTGTCGTTCTTGAACGCGCCTGCCCGCCGCGCACTCTGCAGTCCCAGCCTGGCCTGACCAGGCCCAGCCCCTGAGCACTGAGAAGGCCCGCATCACACTGGTGACGAGGGTGGGGGCCGGTCACCCACCCGTCTCAGCCCCCCCCCACGGCAGCAGACCGGGCCAATCCACACCGCCCAACAACGATAAGCCAACGATTAACCAATGGCAAGCCGTAATGTCCCAACACCGCACCCCAAGGGCCCGCTGACTCATGTCGCGCCCACCACATCAGGTGCCTGCCGTTGGTAGAACGCAGAGAAGGAGGAAAAGAAAAAAAAATGAAGTAAGTGCGTCGCCCGCGCCACGCTCCGAGAGAAAAGCAGAACACTCTACCTGTGCTCCAATCACACGCCAGATCTCTCAGCACTAGCACAAGGCTCCAGAACACACGTGGGACACAGCCCCGGTGGCAGGAGGGACACCACACACCATAATACTCACGTCAAGGCCACTAAGGAGTCCCAAACTCCAAAGACAAGGCCTCTGGCCCCCAGGCACCCACAGCCATCTGCCACCATACAGCACTGGGCCCAAGCCCCTGCCAGTGGCCCCACCAACAGAGATCCTCCTCTCAGCCGGCCACCTGAGGCTGCACCCGCCTAAAGCTAGAGTCATCAGGTCAAACCAACAACCCAGTGAAACCACTGGGCACAAACAGCCAAAGCACTGGTACAAAGGCAGAGAAGCATATCAGGGACACTCCGTACACTACACAACATGGCAGAGGGCCCCACAGCAAAGCCGCTGAGGCAGCAGGGCCCGAATCCCGACACGAACACATGGCTAGACACCATGCAGGGAACTTTCATGCAACCCTTTTAGCCCTTTGGGCCCCGGATAGGGCTCCGCTGGGAGCTCTGGATCCAACAATTTGAATTGAGCATCAAGGCATGTGACATCACCAGCGAAGAAAAGAAAAGAACATTCTTCATGCTCAACCTGGGCACTATGGCACTTCGGCTGTTCTGCGCACTCCCAAACCGAGGCACAGAATACAACTATCAGACAGCAAAGTACATCCTCACAAGGAAATTCAAACCCCAGATCAGCCCAGACTTCGAAAAGGTTAAAATTGAGCAAAGCCAGACAACGCTTACAAGAGAGCATCGATGACTACCACAGCCAGTTGCGAGAGATGGCCCTCGGCTGCGACTTCCAGGATGAAGAATTCGCAGTGAGTCAGCAGGTCATACATAGTCTCTCATCCAACAAGCTCAGGAGATCCATCCTGTCAGAGACAAACCTACCGCTACATACCATCCTGACCATGGGGCGACAGTGGGAAAGAATGGACGAACACGTGGCAGAGATGGAGCAAATGATCAGTCGCCTGCCGCTAGACACTGAAACGCTGCACACCAGCATCACCACAATCAATGCCCTGCGGCAGCACAAGCCCCAACAAGGGCAAATGACAGAACAAACAAACAAATGAAAGAAACATGAACTCTTCCGCTCTCGTGGTGGTTTCCTTGGCGTCTCTGAATCATTAGTCTTATGCGATCGACCTCACGCACATTTGTATATGCCATTCAGGATGTATCCTTGGAGTAGAGTGAAGGGTACAAGCCACCTGCGGAGTGAGTATCGTTCTCCTCGCTCCCCGTGAGGGGTGGTTGGCTTGGGCGGACTCTTGTCATCTTTGCCTGGTGTCAGGTGTTTCGAGTTGGTCTGTCATTTTGTTCCCTCGCTGGTGGTGACCTCTCAGTCGACGAGGAGCGGGTCTTTGCAGTGTCCCGGTTCTCTCGGAATTCCTCCCACAAGGTGGGTGGTGTCCGCTTGAAGTGAGACACGTTCTGGGTCACTGTTTCCAGCCCTCGCATGGCCGTGGCTAGCCTGTGTTCTCAGTGGGTAATGGTCCAGGGGAGAGACTCGTAGAGGAGGGTCATCTTTCCCCTTGGCGCTCTGTTCTTCACTAATGCCATGTCCCCTCTCGGAGGTCGCTTGGCGTGGCTCTTCATACTCTGTCTTCCTCAGTGGAGAAGATGTTCGCAGTGAGGCAGCAGGTCATACATGGTTACTCATCCGACAAGCTCAGGAGATCCATCCTGTGAAGGACGAACCACTAGATACCATCCTGACCATGGGGCAACAGCCGGAAAGAACGGACGAGTACGTGGCAGAGATGGAGCAAATGATCAGTCGCCTGCCCCTAGACACCGAAATGACGCACAACAGCATGACCACATTCAATGCCCTGTGGCAGCACAAGCCCCAACAATGGCAAATGACAAACAGACAAAACAATTGCCTGTGGTGTGGCGGACAACAACACAAGGGAGAACCCGGTACTATGTGCTACAAATGCGGAAAGGTCAACCACTACGCGTTGGTGTGCCTAAACTCTCAGAGGGCCAAAGACCACTCACCCCTGAGAAGGACTCCGGACTGGAGGAGCGACACGAGGCCCCAAAACGCACAGACATGCCGCCCAAGACAGATTGACCGCCAACAGAAAGAAACTACGCACATATAGAAAAAGAAGCACTGACCATCATATGGGGATGCAAGCACTTTCACGTTTACATCCTAGAGTACCTTGTAAAGGTACTTACAGACCACAAGCCCCTAGTCCCGATATTCAAAGGGTCTGCACCACACCCCCCAGCCAGGATGCAGCGCTGGATGCTTCAGCTGCAACAATTCGACCTTGAGGTACAATACCGAGCCGGGGCTAACAACCCAGCAGACTTTCTGTCGCGACACCCTCGACCAGCCACCGCATCAGAACGTAAAGCAGCCAAGGAAACGGAACAGCACGTATGCCATGTCATAGCCTGTGCCAAGCCCAAAACCATGAAACTCAACTAAATCATAGAGGAGACAAACAAATACCCCTGCCTCCAATTGACTGAAAAGGTGATCCTAACCGGCGAGTGGAGAACATTTCTCACCACGGTCACCCAGAAGACACCCCAAGCGGAGGGAATGATACAAGCCTTATTTGGAACACGCCATGAACTGTCTGCATCGCTCGAAGGCCTCATCCTCAAAGGCCATCGCATAGTGATGCCCACTAACCTCTATGAGAGGGCCCTCAGACCAGAGCCCTTGTGTCAGTGTCGTTCTTGCGCGCTTGCCGCTGTGCGCTCTGCAGTGTCTGCCTGGCCTGACCAGGCCAGCCCCTGAGTACTCAGAAGGCCTGCATCACACCGGGTTTATAGACAGAACCCCCCTTTTTCACTTCACTCCAAAGGATCATATTTGGCACTTTGCAATGAGTAAAAGGGGTGCCTAAAATGGCGTACTGGAAGAAAAAACAGGCAGAGATAAAAACAAAGGAGGAAAAAAACGACAGTGAAAAACAAAAAGGGGACGTAGAGAATCGATTAGCAGCCTTTAGCTTGTCACTTAGATTCTTGGAATCATTTCTGTATTTGTTTTATTTTGGTCACTTTCAGGAGCATTCAATCCTTTGTCAGAAGCCAGTATACCCTTAGGCCTAGTCTAATGGATACCATAGACAGGAACCTTATTACACTGAAGTTGGAGGTTGTTATTAGTTATGCTAGTTATTAGTCAGCAAAAAACATGAGAAATTGGAGGTCATTACGACCTTGGAGGTAGCCATGCCGCTATTTGCGGCATGGCTACCCCCATTCCGGGTACCGGGTACCGGGTCCGGGTCCGGGTTCCTGGAAGGGGGAAATACCAGGCCGTTCCGACCTTGGAGGGCCCGGTACTTCCCCATTCCAGGAACCCATCCCCATTCCCATTCGAGCTCCCATAGAGCTCAATGGGAATGGGGAGCATGCCAACAACGGGCCTGTTAAAAACGTGCCCGCTGTTAGCATGCTGGACCGCTCGCAGGACCCGCTAAGGACGCCTGGTAAAACCAGGCGTCCTTAGCGGGTCCTGCGAGCGGAACTCGTAATGGGGCGGTAAGGGGTTGATGGCTCCGGCACCTTTACCAGCGCCGTTAACCCCTTACCGCCCTCCTCGTAATGAGGCCCATTTTCTTTTAAGGGCATGCATTTGGTTTGGGTTCATCTGCCTGTCACAGAGCTAACCAGATGTGTGGCAAGAGTATATGTATTCAGGGAACTGAACAGGGAAAGGTTCCATCAGGTTAGATTTATGTGAGTGGTTGGAAAGGGAATAACGTATGGTTAGGATATTTGCAGGATTACAGGCTAAACTCAATTGTTTCAAAATTGTATTCTTTCCTAGTGACTGTAGTGTGTCACCCCTCTTGGGAGCATGGTATCGCTTGGGCTTGTGCTGTCCGTGACCACGTGACCAAACTAATAAAAGTAATGAGTGGATTCCCGTTCGTCATACTTGGAACCAACTGACTCCTGCCTGATGTGTGGTCCTTCGCAGCGCGTGGCGCTACGTATCAGGCAGATGGCCTACCCTGGGTGGCCCTACTCTGAGAAACTACGCACATATAGAAAAAGAAGCACTGGCCATCATATGGGGATGCAAGCACTTTCACGTTTACATCCTAGAGTACCTTGTAAAGGTACTTACAGACCACAAGCCCCTAGTCCCGATATTCAAAGGGTCTGCACCACACCCCCCAGCCAAGATGCAGCGTTGGATGCTTCAGCTGCAACAATTCGACCTTGAGGTACAATACCGAGCCGGGGCTGACAACCCAGCAGACTTTCTGTCGCGACACCCTCGACCAGCCACCGCATCAGAACGTAAAGCAGCCAAGGAAACGGAACAGCACGTATGCCATGTCATAGCCTGTGCCAAGCCCAAAACCATGAAACTCAACTAAATCATAGAGGAGACAAATACCCCTGCCTCCAATTGACTGAAAAGGTGATCCTAACCGGCGAGTGGAAAACATTTCTCACTGCGGTCGCCCAGAAGACACCCCAAGCGGAGGGAATGATACAAGCCTTATTTGGAACACGCCATGAACTGTCTGCATCGCTCGAAGGCCTCATCCTCAAAGGCTATCACATAGTGATGCCCACTAACCTCTATGAGAGGGCCCTCAGACCAGAGCCCCTGTGTCAGTGTCGTTCTTGCACGCTTGCCGCTGTGCGCTCTGCAGTGTCTGCCTGGCCTGACCAGGCCCAGCCCCTGAGTACTGAGAAGGCCTGCATCACACCGGGTTTATAGACAGAACCCCCCTTTTTCCCTTCACTCCAAAGGATCATATTTGGCACTTTGCAACGAGTAAAAGGGGTGCCTAAAATGGCGTACTGGAAGAAAAAACAGGCACAGATAAAAACAAATGAGGAAAAAAACCACAGTGAAAAACAAAAAGGGGACGTAGAGAATCGATTAGCAGCCTTTAGCTTGTCAGTCAGATTCTTGGAATCATTTGTGTATTTGTTTTATTTTGGTCACTTTCAGGAGCATTCAATCCTTTGTCAGAAGCCAGTATACCCTTAGGCCTAGTCTAATGGATACCATAGACAGGAACCTTATTACACTGAAGTTGGAGGTTGTTATTAGTTATGCTAGTTATTAGTCAGCAAAAACATGAGAAATCGGAGGTCATTACGACCTTGGAGGTAGCCATGCCGCTATTTGCGGCATGGCTACCCCCATTCTGGGTACCGGGTACCGGGTCTGGGTTCCTGGAAGGGGGAAATACCGGGCCGTTCCGACCTTGGAGGGCCCGGTATTTCCCCATTCCAGGAACCCATCCCCATTCCCATTCGAGCTCCCATAGAGCTCAATGGGAATGGGGAGCATGCCAACAACGGGCCTGTTAAAAACAGGCCCGTTGTTAGCATGCTGGACCGCTCGCAGGACCCGTTAAGGACGCCTGGTAAAACCAGGCGTCCTTAGCGGGTCCTGCGAGCGGACCTCGTAATGGGGCGGTAAGGGGTTGATGGCTCCGGCACCTTTACCGGCGCTGTTAACCCCTTACCGCCCTCCTCGTAATGAGGCCCATTTTCTTTTAAGGGCATGCATTTGGTTTGGGTTCATCTGCCTGTAACAGAGCTAACCAGATGTGTGGTAAGAGTATATGTATTCAGGGAACTGAACGGGGAAAGGTTCCATCAGGTTAGATTTATGTGAGTGGTTGGAAAGGGAATAACGTATGGTTAGGATATTTGCAGGATTACAGGCTAAACTCAATTGTTTCAAAATTGTATTCTTTCCTAGTGACTGTAGTGTGTCACCCCTCTTGGGAGCATGGCATCGCTTGGGCTTGTGCTGTCCGTGACCACGTGACCAAACTAATAAAAGTAATGAGTGGATTCCCGCTCGTCATACTTGGAACCAACTGACTCCTGCCTGATGTGTGGTCCTTCGCAGCGCGTGGCGTTACGTATCAGGCGGATGGCCTACCCTGGGTGGCCCTACTCTGAGACGGCGCCCCTGCTGGGCAACGCTGTCCACCATGTCATCCTGCAGTAGTAGAGCCCCTGCCGGCCAACTCTGCTGGAGGGTGCCGGTGCCCCCGCTGGGCATTGCCGTCCATGTTCCGTGCTGGCATGTGTGCCCCCAGGCCATGAATGCACCTATGTGACCACGGGCTGACAGGGTGCTCCCTGTCCCATGACATTGGCTGGGTGCCTCCAGCGCTATCATCTATCTGGTGATCCAGATAGCATAGGGTGCCCCCTATGGTTCGCTCTGCTGTGTCTGTGTGCTCGTAGCCTGGTACTTGGTCCTGGGTGATCCTGGCAACTATGTCCCGCTCCAGTGCCCCGGGAGCGGGACATTACATTGGTGATGAGGAGTGAGGGCCCCCGTGCCCCGGACGGTATGGTGGCGTGTTTGCCACGAGGAGGAAAGGAGTAGGAGCCTGCCCGACTGCCGTGGCTGTCTGGTGCCTGTTAGCGGGGCCCTGCTAGGGTTCGGGGTGGTGCTTTTGCCCCCCCCTTAGGAAGTAAGGAGGGACGGTATTGTGGAGGAGTGCGGCGTAGGCCCCACAACAATGGAGGTGGTCTCGGCCCCCGCGGTGCGGACTGCCGGGTGGCTACTCAAAGGTGCAGAAGCGGCGTCGGCCGCTTGTGAGGAGGCGGCCGCCGCCGCCAAGAAGAAAGAAAGAAGGTGCTAACTCGCTCCGTGAGTAAGCCAATGGTTGAGGAGGCAGATGCTCCGGTGAGCCCCTGCCAGCGCAAGATGCACCATTAGCGGGTGTCCTGCCATGCTGCTGGGCCCTCAGAGCGCTCCAAGGCCAACCAGCACCATGGGCCCTGTGCTCCTGACATCGGAGCTGCTGGCAAAGAATGCTGAGGAGAAGAGCAAGACTGCGGCTCACCACTGAGGCCCCAAGGTGTCCCCGGGGATGGGCGGTAAAAAGAAACATTTGTACGCTCCTTCTCAGAGTGTTCGAAAATGCATGGGCCCTCTTCATTCCTGGGCCCATGGGCGGTGAGGGGCGCAGTGCTCCGGTCTCGCAGCTCAAGAGGGAGAAGCCCCAATGCCCAGTACAGATCCTGGGCCAGCCGGAGCAGATTAGTCGGGTGCTCCATGCCAGAGCACAATGAAAGTCGGTATGCTCTCCATGTCGAGCCCTTGAAAATAGAGGGCACGTCATACAGACGACATTCCGGGCCTCTGGTGATGAAAATTGAAATCCTCCAAGTTTCGGAGTTTCCAAAATGAACATCCTGGGCCTAGTGGCAGTGATTTGTTAGACAAAAGTAAAACAGAATGCACCCAAAGCAGAGGTTGCGGCTGCCCGCGGGCCCCATGCCAGTGACAGGGATTGTCCAGAATAAGTGAGGAACAACAAGGAAGGGTTGCAGCTCTCATGAGTGCTTGTGCGCCCTCCTAGTCCTGTGACCCAGACACCCTGCCACCAGTGTCTCCCTGCCAGCTGTGCCCATGTGGAAGGGGAAGTGTAAGGAGTGGCCGTGTAAGGATTGGCCCATCATCCAGCCACCAGTACCCTGCCACTGGTTGCCCCCACCTTATATGGACTAGGCCGATGTGGCCCCTGGTGCCCCCCCAGGTGCGGCTTTGCCAGCCCCTGAAATGTGCTGTGACTGTCCTGTACTGATACTGGTGAAAGTATGAACTGGTTTCCCACAAATCCACTAGTGCGTAAGGTGGACTCAGTAGACATCCCCATGAAGACTGGGAGCCTAAAGATCCTGGACTTGCTTAAAATGGCCCAGTTAATGGGCTATGTGAAGTTGTGACCATCCATATTGTGGACCTGCCTTATGTTGTGCCAGGAGCTGCCGTTGGTGTCTTTTAGTGGCTTTAGGTTTCACCCACCCAGGTTAATAAAGGGTCCTTTGATAATGTGGTGAAACCCCCAACGTGCCACCAACCCTCACTCTCACCCTCAAAGATGTGTACACACTAAATGCATGTTCTATGTGTGTAATTGTCAGATCATGAATGTATGTGAGTGTTGTTTGCAACCATAGTCACAAGTGTTGCTGTTAGTAAGTACATTTTTTTTGATGTCCAGTGATGCTTGTCCTTTGTTTGTTCCTTATGGAAAAGGAGGAGGGTGGTGTGTCACCGCTCCTGCGAGCATGGTATCTCCCATGGGCTTGTGCTGTGCTTGACCACTGTCCAAACTAATAAAAGTAATAAGCGGATTCCCGCTCGTCAGTCTTGGAACCAACTGACTCCTGCCTGATGTGTGGTCCTTCGCAGCGCATGGTGCTGCGTATCAGGGAGATGGCCTACACTGGGTGGCCCTACCCTGAGACGGCACCCCTGCAGGGCAACTCTGTCCCCATGTCATCATGCAGTAGCAGAGCCCCTGCCGGGCAACTGTGCTAGAGGGTTCCAGTGCTCCTGCTGGGAAACTCTGGCCGTGGTCCGCGTGGTCCATGACGTTGGCTGGGTGCCCCCAGCGCTGTCATCTATCTAGTCATCTAGATAGCATAGGGTGCCCCCTGTGGTCCGCTCTGCTGCGTGCTCGTAGACTGGTACTTCATCCGGATGATCCTGGCAACTATGTCCCGCTCCAGTGACCGGAAGCGGGACATTACAGTGACCAGATCTCTTATCAGTTTGAGGCATGGAATGCTCCATAGATTGGGTGGGACTTTGAATGGGCTGTCAGGTTTGACACTTTTTTAGATATAGGGTGTCATTACGAGGTTGGAGGTAATGGAAAAACGATGCCCGTAAAGGATTACCGACATCGCATACCGCTCCGGGCTATTCCGACCTAAGATCCCGCTATTAGCGGCACCGTTAATAATGGTGCCTCTAATAGCGGCATGAGTGCGGGCACGCGGCCCATCATACCGGCAATACCGGCACCCTCTAATGGGGGGAAATTACAAGTCAGGCGGACAAGCAAATACCGGCATCATGAAGGCGCTAATATGGGATACCTGCATGCTCGTAATACCGGCATCGTGAACCAACTGTAAAATGCTATGTGCTGTGTTGCCAACTGCCACCGGTGCACACAATCAGCACAGGTGGAGGCAATGGAGTCTGGGCCAGCACAAAAGGAGCACACCCACACACCACACCTCTTCCCACGCCAAGATAATTCCAACAGTATTAGCAATACTGGGGATGGAGGACATGCTTGCATTGCTACATCAGCAACAACAACAACAGCAACAGCAGGCACCACAGAGGAGACGCAGGATGAGAAGGAGGGTGAGACAGGCCCAGCATGCCCCACCAGTGCAGCCAGTGGTACCACGCAGGCAGCCCCCAATCCCTCGCATCAGAGCCAGTCCTTTCAACCTAACCCCTGAGCAGATCCACACCCTGTACCGTCTGGACCGGGACACCATCACCACCATTGATGACATGACACACAACGACATTGTCAGCCTCATTGAAATACGCACCACCATCCCCCCTCTACTGAAGGTAGTGTCGGTGCTCCACTTCCTTGCCACAGGCACCTATCAGCACACAGTGGGGCACATGCATGGCATATCACATATGTTCTCGCATTCTGAACCAAGAGCTGGATGCCCTCCTCAAGTACACAAAGGACTACATATCCCTACCACGGACTACCCAGGAGATTTTTGATACAAAAGTTGGCTTCCATGCACTGGCAGGCATGCCAAATTGTATAGGTGCCCTCGACTGCACCCATGTGGAGTTGGTGGTCCCACATGCCATGGAGATGGTGTACTGCAACCGCAAGCAATACCACTCCATCAGTGTGCAGATGGTATGCAACGCCAGCAAGATCATCACACATTGTTGTGCCCTATATCCCAGATCAACTCATGACTCTATGGTCCTGCGGAACTCCATGCTACCACGCTTCATGGAGCGACGTGCTGGACGACGTGCCTGGCTGCTTGGTAAGTTGCATGACAGGCACATGGCACTGAAATGGGGGGAGAGATGCACACACCACCATGGTGTCAATGTTGATGTGACAGCACGATGTGCACATCACTAAACACTGTGCCCCAAAGCATATCAAACAGAACATGACACCCAAATCCCATAGGAATGAAGCAAGGTCGACACCTATCACAACATGACAAACCGTAAACCACCCCACATCCCAAAACACGTGCACCACTCATCGGCGGACCTCACCCTCCGTAACACCATCCAGCAACATGCAGTGAATATGCACTATGCTGCTGTCTCCAGCAAATCACCACAAAGGACAAGCATCCATGGGAGTGCATTGAACAGAACCACTAAGGGAATCCACTGTCTGTCACAGGGCCGCCACAACCACAGGAATGCTGCATGTCACCATGGGAAAAATCAGCGCTGAATGCCTAACATTGCAGAGCCTAATGCCAACGCTCCCAGTCAGACAATCATACAGAAAAACAACACATCACAAATTAGACACGAACACAGCCGTATGCGTACACAATGCATGAGCAACAAGACGGCAGTGCACACCGTGTATCATCTTGAAGATGCAACCCACACCATTATTCCATGGCACAGGACACATTGAGGGCCTAAAAATGGCATGCATACAACCAGGGACATGTGCATGTGACTAACGATAATCTGCAGGCATGTGTGACTAGTACAGCTGTCCATCATGAATCGACTGACATATACCTTTTTTTGCCTCCCATGCAGGTGACAGTGGCTTTCCCTTGAAGCCGTGGCTCCTCACCCCTGTCCGAAACCCACAGAACAGGCACAAGGAGGTCTACAATCAATCCCACACCCGTACCGGTGTGGTCATCGAGCAGACCTTTGGCCTGTTGAAGGCACTGTTTTGCTGTCCCAACAAGTGCCTATTGCCTTCATAAGGCTAGCCAGTCTACTTCCTGCCACTCCCTGCACCTGGTAGTGGCATGTCCGGGCGGCGCAGGGTGCGCGACCACCTGCGTAGTGGGCTAGTCTGTGTAGAGCTTGAGGACGGTGGGGTGGCCGCCTGCTCCATTTGGGGGAGCCGGACGCTCAGGCTCCATTGCATCAGCAATGCGGCTGAGGACCTGCCGCAGGGATGATACCTCCTGGCACAGTCTACTTGTGTTATCGTCAATGATCTTGCCCAGAGAGGCGGTGTTTTCGCGCCACTCCTGCCTTGCTTGGGCATTGTTAGTTATGAATTGTCGCACCACGGCAGTTGGCTCCTCCTGCCGCTGCACCCCCGTCGGTACACCTGTGGAGGTGGAGGGTGCTTGGGTGTCATGCACAATTGCTATTGGCTCCGCCATGGGACTCATGGCCCCTTGGTTGTACTCCCCCCCAGACTGCTCCGGGGTGGTGCCATGGTCGGAGTCTACCGATGTGAGCTGGGGGGAGGGTGCTGGGCTTGGTGGGCCTGTTAGGTCGGAGGAGTCGTCCTCCACGGGCACCCACACCTGTTCCTCCGCCTCGTCCACAGCCAGGGGTGCTGTTGCTGCCGCCTCCCCGACAGAATTATTCTCTGCTGAGAGGGCAGCTTCAAGTGTGTCCTGTGCCAGTGTGAC